>NC_136266.1:175362046-175577046 GCF_964187855.1 Myxine glutinosa | reverse complement strand
TGCCTCGACACAATCCTGTCTCTGAGCTCTGCAGGCAGTTCCTTCGACCTCATGGCTTGGTATTTGCTCTGATATACATTGTCATCTGTGAGACCTTATATAGACAGGTGTGTGCCTTTCCAAATCATGTCCAATCAATTGAATTTACCACATGTGGACTCCAATCAAGGTGTAGAAACATCTCCAAGATGATCAAGAGAAATGGGAGGCACCTGAGCTAAATTTCAAGTTTCATAGCAAAGGGTCCGAATACTTATGTAAATGTGATATTTCAGTTTTTTTCTTTTTAATAAATTTGCAAAACTTTCTAAAATCCTGTTTTCTCTTTGTCATTATGGGGTATTGAGTGTAGATTGATGAGGGAAAAAATGAATTTAAACGATTTCAGCAGAAGGCTGCAACATAACAAAATGTGAAAAAAGTGAAGGGGTCTGAATACTTTCCGAATGCACTGTACCCATGTCTTCCCTGCACCCTATTATGTCATGTAACTTCTTGGCATGGGTTATGAACATCATAAATGTAATGTTTCACTCAGCGGGTCATACATCAGATATATGAAATTTCAATCAGATTTTTTCGAATACAGATTTAAATTCACCCAATTATAGCTGTATTACCACTTCTCTGATGACATAATCGTTGTCACCTTATATACACCATGGGGAGTTGATGACATATGCCAAGTTTCATTTTTTTTCATTGGGCAGTTTTGGAGAAAATGATGTCCAATTTTTTTTCCTTTCATCTATTAAGGCTACCATACCATGTGACATATGACATATGTGTTAACAATAAAATATTATCCATGGGTAGTCCCTCCTATGTTTAAAGTTTTGCATCATTCAGATAAGCGGTTTACCAAACCATTTTAAAGCAAAAATATATAGATTCACACACACACACACACACACACACACACACACACACACACACACACACACACACACACACACACACACACACACACACACACACACACACACACTGCAATAATCTCGCATCCACCTCAGGGTCGAGACTTTCTTTCCCATGCCCATTCTGCCTCAAATTGTCTTTCGGTTATGTCCTTACACCTTGCTGTTGGTGTGTTTCCTCACTTTCCACTATGTCCTTGTTCTGGTATGTTCTGGTCCTCTTTGTGTTCTAGCTCTTCCACGAGCCTCGACTTTGTAGAGATATGAATAAAAAAACAAGCAGCGAAACATTCAAAGCACACCACTCCCATGCCAAATAAATTGACATATCCTCCAGTGTGCAGCACATCGAGATGGTATTGGGAGAGAGATGTGTACAATAATTGATAGATTAATTACTTAATTAAAATGTAAAAAAATAATCGTAAAATAATTAATTTTTTCATCAATTGGCTAACAGCATACCGAAACCACCAGTGTTTCATCCGAAGCTGTAACTTTTTGAAAATTAATTAAATAGTTAATTAACGGGAAAAATTAAATAACCAATTAATTAATTGATCGATATATAATTAATGGAGTAATTGATTAATCAATAAATCGAAAATTACCTTTACAGCCAAATCACTTGGTCATTGTCGTGCCCAAATTTCAGCTTCCTAGCTCAAAAGGTGCCTGAGATATTGCCGGACAAACGAACAAGAAAACAAACAAATGGAGTGAAAACTGAGTGAGAAGGGAGAGACAGGAGGGGAGGGATGAGAAAGAGAGAGATATGGGGCGGGGGGGGGGGGGGGGAAGGAGGAGAGGGAGGGAGAGCAGGAATGGGTGGAAGATCCCACTCCTTCCCCTCCCTATTCTAACCCCTCCCCCACCCTCCCACCTCATCCCCTCCAGACTTATAGATGCCCTCCCAGCGAGGGGAGGGCAGAGAGAAAGGTGGGAGAGAGGGAAGAAGGAGAGAGAGAGGGAAAGGAAAGACTTGAAAGGAGAGAGACAGAGAGACAGAGACAGAGACAGAGACAGACAGAGACAGAGAGAGAGAGAGGCAGAGAGAGAAAGACATAGAGACAGAGACTTTTGACATTCGAGGTCCTTTTATTACAAATATATAAAAGTGTGTATGTACAATTTACAAATGAAAAATCCCAACAAAACAGGAGAGAAAAAGAAAGCAAGGAAACAACAAGTATAACAAGTAATCATTTCATTTTTACTAAAACATAAAATAAAGCAATACTACCAAAAAATATAAAGACTTCATTATTTAAGAAAGAGATAACACCAACTCATTCTGGCGAACTTCACCAACATTTTCTAAACATCATTTTTCCACAAACACATCAGCCATGGTCTTGGAAAAATTAAATTCAAGTTTTACCCTTGCAGAAACAAGCGCAGTGAAAACCGTCATGACGTTGCATTGGTGAAGCGGTTTACCGTTAAGCTTCTCCTTTCTTGACAAGTATGTAGCAAGTTTTTCTGTTGCTACAAAAAAACACAACAGTTCATATTTTTTGTCTTGTGTACATTTCTTTTTGAACCCAAAAATAAAGGAGCGAAAAGTAAATCTGAAATTCAATTTGTGTGACACAAAGTTCAACCAGTTAAATAATGGAAAAAGTCTTTCACAGCCAATGAAACAAGCATTACGTCTAGGACCCCGTCGGTGAAGTGATGTGAGTTGACAAAGTGGAAGACGCAAGGCGGCCATCTTTGATTTTGACGTGGCGACCCAATTTTCAAAAGCGTTCTTCCTTATGCGTAGATACACCCACACACCAGATTAGAAGTTAGTAGTTCGTTTATATTTCAAGATATTTCGCTCACAAGGTTCAGACATATATATGGTGGTGGCCATCTTGGATTTTGACGTGGTGACCCAATTTGCAATGGCGTTCTTCCTTATGCCCAGTTGCACCCACACACCAAATTAGAATTTGGTCCTTCGCTTACGTATGCACGGACGGATGCACGCACGGACGGACGCACACACGGACGGAGGGGAAAACCATAGTCCCCCTTTCGCTCCGTGGTGCGACGGGGGACAAAAATGAAAGACATCCTCATTTACAGAGCAAAAGGGGCAGCATGGAGATATTGGGGCAAAATTCCTCACATATGTATTGCATGAGATGATCCTGTGGGCAATGTGCCATTGGAGATCCCCTGTTCTTTTTGTGATTTGTTTACAATGCATCGCTTCCCATGCAGGTTCAGTGGGGGCCCGGCAGGGAGTAGTCTCTTCCAGCGTGCTACTCCGTTTAATGGAGAAACACCGATAATTAGGGACACGCAACACCTATACAGGCTCTTGCTGCTTGCAGCTTGCAATTCATTTGTCCCTGTGCTAACAGGTGGAAGTTCTCTGGGGGAGCAGTCAAAAATCAGTTTAGGGAAATATGACTCATCAGGATGTCCATGTGTATTCTGAGTCCATAATACCCGTAGCTGATGACCTTTTTGTACGACTTTCCTCAATATTAAGCCGACTGTCCTCTTGGACCGAATTCCTGTCATATTTTAAATTTCTTTCACAGTCTTCCACCCTACACGGGAGTTTGGCCGTAGGTGCTGTCGTGGAAGTGGATTGGGACTCAAGACCAATGACCGGAAAACAGGTTTACAAAGATCCAGACTTTATTAACTAGTTGTTCACTTCATTCAAATACTAATAACTACCATTAACTCAATGGACCAGATAGCTCTATCCGCATAGTCCCTCTTTCTCAGCCGATGTTCCTCCGCAGCGCCGTACTCGTTCATTCCATCGGGCAGGGCTTCTGATGGCAAGTGATCCTGAATCAAAGTCTGTTCTGGTTTATATCGGCACGCTTGAGTTAATCCCTTCTCCGCTGAAAGGTTGCTCCGTCATCCCGCTCGCCTTACTGGCACCAACCCGCTCCCCTCCTGCTGTGAGTTCTATTTGCCTTACAATAGGAGAGTGCTCTAGCCTGGGGCTGTGACCAGGTGAACAAGTCATTACTACTTTCGTGCACATTCCTGACATTCATTTCAAGTCGTTGGTTCTTCCTCGTTACCAGTTCCAATCAATGAGTTACCAGTTCTAATCAATGAGTTACATTTCCACAATTCCCTCATCTTTTTGTTTTTATTAACCATTAATCTAAACATCAATATAAGTGAACAATCAATCACTCCATGTAAACATCAATACAAGTATAAGTAAATAATCAATCACTACAAGTAAATATCAATACAAGTATTCAAACCATAACTTTGGTAATCCACTTCCCTTAGGCATACACCGTCCTCCTGCAAGAATCACAAAACATTTCGTTGGTCATTGACTCCTTCCATATTGTTCGATCTATTGCATTTGCATCACAAATATCTTTTCAAAACAACACTTCACCATCACCAAGATACAACAATTTCACTTCATCTTCAAGTTTTGTAAAGCATCTGCAACATCTGGCAAAAACGTTTGCCTCCACACAAATGTTGACTCTTTGTTTGAAAGGAAGGGCTGATCACTTGTGTTTGAATCCAGGTATGAAACATTTTCTCCTAATGTCTTCATAGCACCTGCACTACTTCGTGTAGGGTCTTGCTGTTGTAATAACTGCACGGAGTCATAGACTGACCCTGCTCTCCATGTAGCATTCTTGCCACTCTTGCTGTAGCATAGTAATTCCTGAACAAGGCCTTCGCCCAGTTGTAGTCGACTTGCCTCCTCCCTCATTGTGAGTGGGCAGCAAGTATTGGTGTGACGTTGATTGGCCAGCAAGATGTGGAACAGGGATGCCGGATGCATCCACAATGATGTTGGGACCATGGTGTTCAGGTCATTCATGGTCCATACCAGGAGCAACCAGCAGAATCGCGCACAGCTGTTGTGACAAGGGCACAGCCGTTTGTTTGCAGCTCCATGCTGGTTCCCCGGAAGTTGGTGAAGTAATAACATATGTCCCCGCATTTCACAGAGGTTGCAGGTAAAATGTCGTTGTCCTGCAACTTCTGATGTGATGAATGTTCGAAGCCTTCAAACAAGAGTAAGTGATCGCCTTCCTTTCATATGTTGCAGTGTGATCCAGGCAAATGGTCACATAAATTTCCTTGGTGAAGGTAAGCATCCATCTCCAAGTTACACGGGAGAATGTCTTCATCATTCTTTGAGAAAGAGGGTGTATGCCGCGATTAACTTCATTTTAGCCACAAATTTTCTTTCTCGAACTTCTTCCCACTTCCGTTAGCACTCCCTTCAAAATGTGATCTCGTCTTATCCTTATGTTCAGTCACATCTGAATCTGCTTTCCACACACACTGAATCAGATAGGGTACATCTTACCATGAAATCAGCATAATCATGTATGTCTTCCGACAGTTTCACATTCAACAATTTGTTGTTTTTCCTTAAAACATTTAAAAGTTATATTCATTTATATGCGTCACACAAATAATATTCAATCAGGTATGTATTTCACTACTAAACTAAGAATAGCATCCACAAATGCTTTCAGGTTAATATAGTTCAAAAATTAACTCATGCAGGTATTTTAGCACTACTCTAAGAAAATTAATTGTATATGATTACAATCACAAACGGGAATATCTAATTCCCAACAACAATTTTCCCAAACCAACAAATTAAGCATAATGTATTATTACCATAATTCCTCTCCACTTTTTCTTTTCCCTTTTTTTTTTTTTTAACAGTGTGTCAGTCGTGGTGATATGAGTTCACTGATCTTGTAATTGACACAACTCATAACATTGTCATTATGCCATTATCTTAATTCTACTGTATTCATTTGCAACATCACTTGATTTAATCTTTTAATCTCAGTATTTATGTCGCCATAAAAGTCTTCCTTTTCTGGTTCCACATTTCTTTCCTCATTTGTCACTTCATGCGTTATCATCGTGTTGTTGGTTACCTTATTCAAATACACCGTCACTAAGGCTTTCAAGCAAGCCACCACTAAAACAATTGCCAATATAACTACTAAACCCACAAACAAGTCTGCTACTCCTTGTATATATTCATACCTATGACATAATTATATGTCGATGACATTCAACATTATATACCAAACTAACAAGCTTCCTAAAAGGTAAATAAAGAAAATCCCTTAATATGTAACATAAATCAGATTATTTGTCTTACCCTGATCCCCCTATCTCCCGTGGTCGACCTAAATCCCCTAATCATGAGTGTAGTTGTGATACATTATCCCTCATGTTGCGCTAATATCAGTAGATAATGGTATGTCATGTAGGTAAATAAATGTCACTATCTTCCCTAATTCAAGTCGGAATATTAAATGTTGAAAATGTAATGTTTATCAATGCAAGGGGTGTTAAAATGTAATTCAAATGAATGTAAATCATGACTATCATTTATCCGCCACTGAATGTTCTGCTGGGCTGCTAGGTGCAGCCTCATTTTCTGTGGGATCGTCCATCTTAGCCCCATGTGCTTGCTTGCAATGAGAGGCATGAATCCAACTTTCTATTTTGGGTCCATATTTGTTCCTATTCTTATCAATCTCCTATGGTTTATCAATTTGTTCCAAGATACCGCAACCAAAGGTTTTAACCAAAGCTCTACCAAACTATTTCCAATGTGAACAAAAAATGCCAGTGAAACAATGATTCGAAGAATTATCTTCAAGGGGTCAATAAATTTATTCTATAACCAGATCTAATTTTCCCATCCAATAGTTTGCCTTGCCACATGCCATATGCATATTATAACACTTTAATAAACCTTCGAAAAATGTTTCCCATCTCAACAAATTTCCTTTTTACAAATAGCCATGTGTAACTTACGTATTTAACTACAATTTCCTCTCAATTTGTTTGGCCTAACTGGCCGCAAAAGTGGCTGCCAGCATGCAGTACCGTTTTTTATCTACCAAGGAAGTGCTCATCCACACAAGACCTCTACCAAAATGTTGTTTGTAAAAACAAATCTGGGATTTCTGATTACATGGATGCACTCTCAGGACAATTTCAGGCTGCTGTTAACAATCCACTATGATAAATTAATTCCTTTACCCACAATCAAATAATTAGTACAAATTGAGGATATTATCCCTATCACATTCATTTATAGATTCATTATGTTGGATCTAATTTTTCAATAATTTCCCACTGCTGTAAGGAAGAACAATAGCTCTCATAAGTCTTAGTAATATCGTACTTAATTTACCCAGCATCAAATAATTTATTTACTATCCTTTCTCATCTGTTAACCAGTGACTTTGTTTGAACTCCAGAACTCAAAACTCACAATAGTTCAAACCAGCAAAATTTTCTTTACTATTTTCCCATATCATCTATGCCTAATACACATCCATACATACAGCACAATTTATATGCTGATCAAATTCAAGTTTATATATATAAAAATCCGTGAGCAGAGTACTCTGGGAAGTCAGTGTAAGACATCTCCCAAATTTGGCTAATTTTGTACTCCCACATTTTTATGAAGCTCATATCCATAAATAGCTTTGATTCTCATATAAATTCTATCAAAATGGAATCTCAAGATTACTCCCAATTTTTACTATCAATGAATTTACTATCAATGAATGGCTGCTCATAACTCAGCAAATCAAAATTTTTAATTTTTTTTATTCCATCTCCCTTGACAAAAATGATAATGTTCATAATCAAATTATATTTCTATTTTATTTTACGAATTCTCTCGATATGTGATCCCATCCACATGGAACTATCTATTTTCAGACAAGGCACACTGTCGGTGTCAACAATCTTGTAAGATTGATACACAAAAACACACACACACATGCATTATGCATATTTGTTTGCGTTGGAACCATTATTTACAGATCAAGATGGGTGTCAATTTTATTTCAATTTCATAAAATTTGTCCATCAAATTTAAAATGCTAATACACAAATAGACTAAAAGTCTATTCTTAGAAAACCCCTATGATGTCACATTGAAATTACCCTTTCAGTTTCCACAATAATTTATCCAAATTTGACTACCCACCCATTTGTATGTCAGTCGACCACTGACCTATCAATCGTGCGGATCAATAGTCCGAAATTCCCACCTGATCATCATGTGACTCTTGTCACTTGGTTTGCCAAAAAAAATTGCAAAGCAATTGTTCCAAACTTTGTAAATTTAAAATTTTGTGCCCAACATAAAAGATCCAATTTCGGCATTTGATCAATTAATTATCAATTTGCTTACAAGCAAAAGAAAAAATGAATAATTCTTGCTCCGAAAACTTTTCAGACACAAGAATCATCGACAGTTATTCATGTTTGTCCAGTAATCTAATTTGTTGAGGCCAATCGTCATTTGGGATTTGTCGCAATGAAGGCCTAATCGTTGTCTGAGGTATCGGTCAGCACTGGTACCCTTGATCTTGGTTTACCCTATGAACTTGTCTTCCTTTTGGTATACGGACATCCTCTTTTCCAATGTCCCATCCGTCCACACTTGAAACACCGGTTTCTGTCATTGCCTGGTCTGTGCACCTGTGCACATGTATTGCTGGGCTGCATCTCTACATCCCTGAGTTGCCACTGCAATCTCTCGTTATCTCCTGAAACACGAAAAAATTCTCTGTATCGTCCTTTTTGGGGAGACAACTGGAAATCAGATGGGACAACTGTCACTTTCATTCCTAATTTCGAGGGCAGTTGTGCATTTGTCTCCTCCACTGTATCCTGTATCCTTTTTATTTTAAGTTCTAGATCCGTTATCCGTTCTTGCTGTTCCCGTTGTCTAGATTCACCATCCCAAAGATGGAATGCAAGCCAGTCTACTGTTAGATTCTGTCTCTTCCTGGCTTTCAATCTTTGTTCCAATCTTTCCAATCGACTTCGCTCAAATGTACCATCTCTTGGAAACTCCTCATCATGTCCCTTTGTCCACAAATACCAATTCTCGACCTGCCTTATAGCTTCGGTACCATAACGGTCGTACATATGATGTGTACAAGTACCTTTTTGTGGAATCTCTGGTTGTCCTTGTGTATTCTTGCAGGCTCCATTTCCCATTCTGCCTTTTATCAAAGTAGCGTTGGATGTGTTGTAGCTTGTTCCTCTAAAGCTTCACTCGTACCTCCAGGAAGGATCTCTCCACCTGTTCAAACGGTGATTTCCAGAGAATCTCTCTCACCTGTGGCTTTTGCACAATCCAATCTCACAGATCAGTATTTGCAGATGAGCCAAAGGGTCAGTATGAAATGGGTGAATCCTCAGGTGTCCGCTCTGTTGAAGGGGAAATCACACAATGGTAACCGCACATATATATCTATATATAAACTCACCACCTTGCTCAATTTTCCAAGGTTGTCTTCACATTGATAATATCTCACAAAGATATCAAAGCTTCTTTCTTGAGACCGCATTTTCATCAATCAAACAATCAATATATTCAATTCAATTTATTCAGTTCAATTTATTCAGTTAAATTTATTCAATTAAATTTATTCAGTTCAATTCAATTATTCAATTTCAATTAATTTATCAATATTCATCAATAAATCAAATTAATCATTTTGGATGACTCCTTGCATAAGCCCTTTCCCCAATGATGTCAGGACAGGTCCATCTATTGACTGAGATTGAAGATCATCGGTCGTCACCTCTGGTTCATACCTCATGTCAATTGACGAATCACTGTTCTGTCCTAGGGTCATATCTGACATATTTTCCCATTTTGCCTGGTCTCCACAAATTTTCTTTGCAACCACTAAAGGCAACTCATCCTTCATTCGTGAGACAGCCAAAATGGATGGCAGATATTATAGTTCTTTGGGAAAAATATCATCATTTTTCTTTTAATAGTACCCAAAATCTCTTGGCAATATAAATTTCGTAAAAGTCCTGAAATGGGACTGTCAAATTCCTTCAATCATGCTAAATTTTGAAACTCCATAGCTTGTAATACCCAATTTATCCCATAGGGCTTGAAAGTTCTTTTCCAAGTTCGTGCAATCATTCTGCATTGGAACCCTATGATATCATTCATAATAATCATCATGATTTTATAATCATGGTCATATCATAATCATCTGTTTGAAAAACAAACATTTCCTTTATCACCACAGCTATGTGGTATAATCAACAATAAAATAAACTGTACATAGCAAAAGGCTACCTCCTGACCACTTAATCATCTATTTGAAAAAACAAACATTTCCTTTATCACCACAGCTATGTGGTATAATCAACAATAAAATAAACTGTACATAGCAAAAGGCTACCTCCTGACCACTTAGTATTCCTATTGACAATAAGTCATAACAATATCGAATAATCATTAAACAAGTAAAAGAAAAATCGCTTCTACTGCTCCAGCCACAGCATTCGTCATTTTGTCTGCTCATTCGCATGACCAAAACGGAATAAAGGGAGCTCAACCATTACACGGCGCTTTTAATGGCGCATGCCATAGGAACTCAACGCAATTTCGACTCGGCCAGAAAAACGAGCAAATTTTGCAGGGTGTTAACTGGAATTAGTCGTGAAAATATATGCAAAATACACAAAAATATACATCCACAAAAATAAACAACAAACCCAAACAAACCCAAGGTCGACCATATTACATAATATTACACCATTTCAGGTGACATGAGAAAATCGTCATGATTGCTGAAATGTTCCGGGGTTTATACACACCTTAAAGAGGTATGCTTTGTGGTGTTGCCCTCTCCCACGTTTAATTAAATTAACCATAAACATTTCTTCCGTTCAACAGAACAAACATTTCCTATATCATGACATGCATGTCTTCAAAAAATACCATTTCAGCATCGTATTGATTGCTGAAATGTTCCAGGGTTTATACACACCTTAAAGAGGTATGCTTTGTGGTGTTGCCCTCTCCCACATTGAATTTATTAACCATAAACATTTCTTCCGTTCAACAGAACAAACATTTCCTATATCATGACATGTGCATGTCTTCAAAAAATTGTATGACCACGAGAACAATGAACAGAAAGAGTGAAAGGTAAAAGTAAAACTAATTAAAACTGCGGGCAGTGATGATCCGGGGACCATACCGCTCCATCCTGATTGGACGGGTGCATGCCAGAGTCGTTAACAACGACAGTCCAGATCCGATTGTTCAAAATTTCAACTCAATCGATCGGAAAATGAACGCAGGGATGCATTTTAAAGGTTTTCAAGAAATCCACCATGGCCGCCATGTCACGTGACTTATGATGTCATAATTAATATATGCATCCAATCAAGTGACTTACGATGATTGGTCAAGGTATCGAGCTCATCT
Organism: Myxine glutinosa; assembly: GCF_964187855.1. NCBI lineage: Eukaryota > Metazoa > Chordata > Myxini > Myxiniformes > Myxinidae > Myxine > Myxine glutinosa. The sequence goes on along the minus strand of NC_136266.1, from coordinate 175,565,874 downwards.
GACCAACGGTTTGGCCTGCAGGTCGACACCAAGTTCATGGTCAGAAGAGAAAGAAATGTAATTAATTAAATAAGTACTTCATTAATTTCTAATAATTAAATAACTCGTGAATTCTCATCAGACTCACTTAACATTTGAGTGTTCCCAAAACGTTGAAGCAAAACGTTGCAACAACGAAAGTGAAACGTTGTAACGACGTTGTGGAAACGTTAGCAAAACCCAACATTTGAATGTTCCCAAAACGTTGGAGCAAAACGTTGCAACAACGAAAGTGAAACGTTGTAGCGACGTTGTGGAAACGTTAGCAAAACCCAACATTTGAATGTTCCCAAAACGTTGGAGCAAAACGTTGCAACAACGAAAGTGAAACGTTGTCGCGACATTGTGGAAACGTTAGCAAAACCCAACATTTGAATGTTCCCAAAACGTTGGAGCAAAACGTTGCAACAACGAAAGTGAAACGTTGTAGCGACATTGTGGAAACGTTAGCAAAACCCAACATTTGAATGTTCCCAAAACGTTGGAGCAAAACGTTGCAACAACGAAAGTGAAACGTTGTAGCGACGTTGTGGAAACGTTAGCAAAACCCAACATTTGAATGTTCCCAAAACGTTCCAACAACAAGTTCCAACAGCAAGTTCCAACAACAAGTTCCAACAACAAGTTCCAACAACAAGTTCCAACAACAAGTTCCAACAAGTTCCAACAGCAAATTCCAACAACTTCCAACAAGTTCCAACAACAAGTTCCAACAAGTTCCAACAACAAGTTCCAACAACAAGTTCCAACAACAAGTTCCAACAGCAAGTTCCAACAACAAGTTCCAACCACAAGTTCCAGCAAGTTCCAACAAGTTCCAACAACAAGTTCCAACAACAAGTTCCAACAAGTTCCAACAGCAAGTTCCAACAACAAGTTCCAACAAGTTCCAACAAGTTCCAACAACAAGTTCCAACAGCAAGTTCCAACAACAAGTTCCAACAACAAGTTCCAACAACAAGTTCCAACAACAAGTTCCAACAGCAAGTTCCAACAACAAGTTCCAACAACAAGTTCCAACAGCAAGTTCCAACAACAAATTCCAACAGCAAGTTCCAACAAGTTCCAACAACAAGTTCCAACAACAAGTTCCAACAGCAAGTTCCAACAACAAGTTCCAACAACAAGTTCCAACAACAAGTTCCAACAACAAGTTCCAACAACAACCCATCGACCCAACCACAACCCTCGCCATTAATTTCTATTGTAAGCGTGCTGAATCAATAAGTATCAATTTTTATATTTTGAAGCTTAATCGCAGATAAATTTTTTCACCTTTCAATAAAATATTTGTACCAACCAAATCTGCGAGCATGGGGCACAGAGAAAATACACAAAAAAAACAATAACCCTGCAGTAACAACTACAACTTAGGTTGAGGTTGAGGGTTCACACAAACGCTTTGCTTCTCGCAAAGCGTCCGCCAATGGGAACTAAAGGGAGGGAGAAGGAGCAGGAGCAAGAGTGAGGGAGTGAAGTGAAGGGAGTGAAGTGAGGGAGTGAAGGAGCAAGAGACAGGTAGCCGGAATGAACATGAGGGACAATGAGGGACAGTGAGGGAGTGTCGGTATGCAATTTTCATCCAATCGCCATCTTTCATAATAATTCTGGACCGGCATGAGATGGCGTTGTCTGTCATTAATTTATATGTTGATCGAACGAGTTTTAGGTGTTTTAGAAAATGGCGGGAAACCTTGTACCCACTGCTTTGGTCCTACACAATTTCGTTTAATTTATCTAAATCCCACTAGACGTACCACAGATATGAGCACATTGGAATAGGGGAAAATATAAAGTGCGATTTTCATCCAATTTGAATGAGAGAGAAAAAATATCTGTATTCCAAGTGCTAAACAAATGTACCGGCCTTACAAGACTTGGGAGCAAATGGCCGCATGGTGCAGTCATGCCCCGTTTGCTCCCAGGTCACAGTAAGGCCCTTAATGACCAGCGTCGACCTGGCGCATTTTATTTAGACAGCGCAAAAAAATACGTATTTACAGAAATCATTTAGAAAAACATGAATAATAGCTACAATCGTTTGTTGATGTTCCATCCGTGACTTCGTTACGCCACCAATATCGCGGCATCGGTGCACAAGGAAGCCCCACACCACGTCCTCCACCATGTATGTACAAAAACTATTCCCAGGTTCGGAAATCATACTGGACAAAAACAAGACACACTTACCTTTTAAAGATCCTGTTTGTGTCCAATTGATCCCAGCGGTGCCTCCATATTGTCGTGGAAGTGGATTGGGACTCAAGACCAATGACCGGAAAACAGGTTTACAAAGATCCAGACTTTATTAACTAGTTGTTCACTTCATTCAAATACTAATAACTACCGTTAACTCAATGGACCAGATAGCTCTATCCGCATAGTCCCTCTTTCTCAGCCGATGTTCCTCCGCAGCGCCGTACTCGTTCATTCCATCGGGCAGGGCTTCTGATGGCAAGTGATCCTGAATCAAAGTCTGTTCTGGTTTATATCGGCACGCTTGAGTTAATCCCTTCTCCGCTGAAAGGTTGCTCCGTCATCCCGCTCGCCTTACTGGCACCAACTCGCTCCCCTCCTGCTGTGAGTTCTATTTGCCTTACAATAGGAGAGTGCTCTAGCCTGGGGCTGTGACCAGGTGAACAAGTCATTACTACTTTCGTGCACATTCCTGACATTCATTTCAAGTCGTTGGTTCTTCCTCGTTACCAGTTCCAATCAATGAGTTACCAGTTCTAATCAATGAGTTACATTTCCACAGTGCCATACTTTGTTCATGCCTGCATCAATGAAGCGTTGGCACAAATCACGGCTCTTGAATACATCAGGGAAGAGAGGGTTGAGAAACAGTGGTTCAACTTCGAACATCCCTGGGGAGTATGTGCCCACTTTGCGACTCACTGTAAGACCTTTCCAGGCATTGAGAAGGCTCTGGTAGAATATAGTTGCTGTATCCACATTCTTTAGGTGGGTCCGGAATACTTCACGACCATAGCCAAGTCTGCCCACCTGATGCAAAATATGACAGGCCAATGGGTAGTTTGTCAGGTGCTCAGCATATAGAAGGCGCTGAATGGAGCACAAGCGAAGGCCATGAGGCAGGATTTCACGTGAACAAGGCTTTGGCCTCCTTCAGATGAAGTATTTCATATTACGTTTGGCCGCAGCCAATGATGGCCTCCCCAAATAAAGTCCACAAGTTTGGCCTGGATCATTCTAAGCAGCACTTCCGGCGGTTGTAGGCAAATAGAACGATGCCATAAAGTTGCAGCAACCAAGTTATTGGCAACTAAGACACGGCCCTTAATGAAAGGTGCGGTAGGGCTCTTTTCCACAGGTTCAGTCTCCTCTCCATTTCTCCCAATTCTTTTCCCAATTCTTTTCTGTTTTCCCAATTCTCCCAATTTCAAGCCGTCCCAATTCTTTTCCATAAATTGTGTGGAACCAAGGGACACACCGAGGCAGTCGATACCATCTGCCTTCCATTCTAAGTTTTCCGGAAGAGGAGGTAGATGTGTCGAGACAGGGAGGCAACTATTAAGGTAAGGCACCCAAATAGCTTTGCTTTTCCTCCAATTAACTTTCAGGGAAGAAGCCTGGAAAAAGATTCTCAAGGATTTAACAAGAGCATCAATATCCCGGTTGCTTCTGATTATGACGCACACATCATCTGCATATGCTGGTATAGTCAATGGTGGACTCCTTGGGAAACACGTCAGGCCAGAGATATTCTCCCTGAGCGTACAAAGTAATGGTTCCATTGCTAATGCAAAAAGCAATCCTGAGACTGGGCAACCCTGCCGTACCCTTCTCTGAACCTGTATGGAGGAAACGAGTTAATTGTTTACCTTAATTACACTAGAGATGTCAGTGTACAATAGAGATATGAAGGCTCTGAAATTAACCCGAAAAGCCACATGCTTCCAGAACACAACACAAAAAACCTGATCAATACTGTCAAAGGCTTTTTTAAGGTCTAGAAAAATCATTCCAAAATAATTTTGATCGTGGTAAGTGCCCATTAAATCCCGAACTAAAAAAACGTTGTCATAAATGGATCGACTGGGGATGCAGAAAGTCTGATCGGGTAGGACCAGGTCACCAATGACTTTCTTCAGATGATTTGCCATCGCTTTTGAAAACAGTTTGTGGTCGGTGCACAATACTGAAACTGGTCTCCAATTCTCCATCCGCCGGAGATCTCCTGACTTTGGGAGGAGACTCACCACTGCTCTCCTTAGACTTAATGGCATTGCACCAGTTCGCAGGGATTCTTGGATTACATTTAAGAGTTCTGGACCTAAAAGGTCCCAAAACTCCAAGTAAAACTCAGCTGGTAGGCCATCAATTCCTGGAGCTTTTCGAGATTCCATTTCAACCAGAGCACATTCTAATTCAGGAAGGGTTAACGGCACATCCAGCTCCAGCCGTTGTCTCAGTCAGGGATGGGAGCTGGGAGGTACAGAGTTTCATCTTATCCTCACAAACATCTTTTTTTGCAAACAGTTCTGAATAGTATGTTCTAATGGTATTTTTTACCCCATAAGAATTTGCAATTACATTTTCACTGGGGTCCATAACTGATAGGATAAGCCGAGCTGGCTTCGTTTTGGATTCGAGGTGAAAAAAGGATTTGCTAGGGCTATCTGATACTTTAATATTTTTTATTCTTAACCTAACTAATAATCCTGCAGCTTTCTCCTGCAATAGTTCCCTAAGTTGGGTCTTTCTTTCAAGGAGTAACTTATAGTTTGCCTCATTCTCTTGTTTCGCCAGTTTGTGCTCCAGTTTTAGAATTTCAGTTTCTAGCCGAGCCATTGTGACTCGACTTTCATGAGTGACATATGAATTAAACTGTTGACAAAACAGCCTTACATGGGTTTTCATATTGTCCCACCTTGAAAAAGGCATCAAACTTTAATGGAAGCAAAACGGGGGTTTTTCAACTACTGCTATCCATAGATTGCGAAAGGCTTCCTTGAAAAAGGCATCATCCAAAAAGCCTCGTGTTAAATTTCCAATAGGCACTAGTATGCTTAAACTGAGGAAAGGATAGGCCCATAGTGACCATGTGATGGTCAGAGAAGATAGACGGGACAATATTTGAGAAGGTTATCATATTCCTAAAACGTGGGGTGATGTACCATCTGTCAAGCCTCACTAAGGACACTTGACCATTGGAACATCGACACCATGTGTACTGTTGGTCATTTTGGTGTATCAAGCGCCATACATCAAGAAAACCCACGATGGAAAGGAAATGGGAGAGGTCACCATGGGCTTCGGGATGTGGTTCTGGTGAGTTTCTGTCCAATTTGGGCTCAAACGTGCAATTAAAATCACCCCCCAATGCATATGCACTGATTGAGGTCAAACAATTTTAATTGGTTTACCACTACAGTAAAGAAAGTTTTACGGTCAGTACTTTCATTTGGTGCATATACATTAAAAATAACAAATTTTAGGTTATTAATCACCAGTTCCAAGGAAGCAAACCGGCCCTTTATCACCTCCTGAAAGAGGCAAGAGTCAGGTACAAGTCCTGGTTTTAACAAGAACCCAACTCCAGCAGATACAGACGACATGTTACTGAAGAAGCATTTACCTTTAAAAATGCTGCTCCAGTCATGTTCAACCTTCTCAATGATGGGAGTTTCCTGCAGTAAGATCACATCAACTCGTTTCCGTTTGAATAAACTATTTACTTGGATCTGGCGGATGTTACTCGCCCCACCACCATTTCTATTAAGAGTTGCAAGGGTGAGCGTCTTCATATTTGTTTGTGAATTTTGTCTGACGCTGAGAAAACTCAAACTTTGCCTTTGTTATTATTTTCTTTAGTCGATGAAACTGTGATTTTGTTCGGTTTAGTTCCTCAGATTTTTTTAGGACCAGTTTTGCAGCCTGAATAAAGGAAGCCAAGTCGGGGAAATGATCAAAAATGACAACATTCCGTTGTCTGTAAGTTTCATTGAGAAACGAGAGAACAAGATGAGGAGGGACTTGGGGCTGATCTACCATTGATTGTGATAAAACAGTCACATCCACCTCCTCCTCTGATTCCGATAAGTCAGACATTGCCCCAAAGGGGTCTCGGTCGATACCCTCAGCCATTCCTGTTTTATGAACAAGTATGCCAGGGTCTGGGGGTCCCCAGAGTGTTGGGTTTGGGAAACATCGACAGACTGACTACGACTTTCCTCAAATGGAGTCAAATCATTGTTTCCACACTCCTGTGGATTTGTGTTTACACCCTCATTTGCTAAATGGGCATCATTATGTTGGACCATAGTTTGATCACCTTCATGTGGTCGGATCAATGACGTATCATTCACTGACTCACTGTCAGCCATATTTACCCCCATCACCCTCGTCCATGCGGGTAAACGAAGCACTTTGTTGTACAGTTTGATTCCCGTTACACTTCTCCAGGTGTTCCGTTTGATTTATCTGGTCCACATTTTGCACTGAGATTTCAGGAGTATCCTGAAGAGTTTCTGCACGGAAGGTGTGCACATCGAGCACAACCTTTTTAACAGTACCTGGTGTTAACGACTCATCAGGTGCTCTTCGTTTACTCGTCACGAATTTAGACTCGGTATCCACAGCAACGCTTCGCCGAGGAGGAATAATATTGGAGGTTGAGCTGCTGGTTTCATTGGGAACAATAAACCGTGGATTGACGTTAACCTCCTCCTCGTTGGGAATGTTGATTTGAGTACCGGTAACCTCCTCCTCATTGGGAATGTTGATTTGAGTACCGGTAACCTCCTCCTCGTTGGGAATGTTGATTTGAGTACCGGTAACCTCCTCCTCATTGGGAAAGTTGATTTGAGTACCGGTAACCTCCTCCTCGTTGGGAATGATAATTTGAGTACCGGTAACCTCCTCCTCGTTGGGAATGATAAATTGAGTACCGGTAACCTCCTCCTCGTTGGGAATGATAATTTGAGTACCGGTAAACTCCTCCTCGTTGGGAAAGTTGATTTGAGTACCGGTAACCTCCTCCTCGTTGGGAATGTTAATTGGAGTACCGGTATCCTCCTCCTCGTTGGGAATGTTAATTGGGATACCGGTATCCTCCTCGTTTGGGAATGTTAATTGGAGTACCGGTAACCTCCTCCTCATTGGGAATGTTGATTTGAGTACCGGTAACCTCCTCCTCGTTGGGAATGTTCATTGGAGTACCGGTATCCTCCTCCTCGTTGGGAATGTTGATTGGAGTACCGGTAACCTCCTCCTCGTTGGGAAAGTTGATTTGAGTACCAGTAACCTCCTCCTCGTTGGGAATGATAATTTGAGTACCTGTAAACTCCTCCTCGTTGGGAAAGTTGATTTGAGTACTGGTATCCTCCTCCTCGTTGGGAATGTTAATTTGAGTACCGGTAAACTCCTCCTCGTTGGGAAAGTTGATTTGAGTACCGGTAACCTCCTCCTCGTTGGGAATGATAATTTGAGTACTGGTATCCTCCTCCTCGTTGGGAATGTTAATTGGGATACCGGTATCCTCCTCCTCGTTGGGAATGTTAATTGGAGTACCGGTAACCTCCTCCTCGTTGGGAATGTTGATTTGAGTACCGGTAACCTCCTCCTCGTTGGGAATGTTCATTGGAGTACCGGTATCCTCCTCCTCGTTGGGAATGTTGATTGGAGTACTGGTATCCTCCTCCTCGTTGGGAATGTTGATTGGAGTACCGGTAACCTCCTCCTCGTTGGGAATGTTGATTGGAGTACCGGTAACTTCCTCCTCGTTGGGAATGTTGATTGGAGTACCGGTAACCTCCTCCTCGTTGGGAATGTTGATTGGAGTACCGGTAACCTCCTCCTCGTTGGGAATGTTGATTTGAGTACTGGTGACCTCCTCCTCGTTGGGAGAGGAGTGGGGGAGAGAGAGAGAATAGGGAGGAGAGTGGGGAAGGGTGGGAGAGCCATGCCTTACCACATGTCATTATACTGTACATTCCTGGAGTGAGGGGATGCGAGGAGGTGGTGGGGAGAGTTAGAAGGGGAGGGTTGAGAGAGGAGTGAGGGTGAGATAGGAGGGGTGGGGGGGGTGAGATAGGAGGGGTGGGGGGGTGCGATAGGAGGGGTGGGGAGGGTGAGATAGGAGGGGTGGGGGATGAGATAGGAGGGGTGGGGGAGATAAGATGGTGGGGGCAATGAGGGGAGGGTGAGAATTGGGGCGAGGTGGTGGAAAGGTGTGAGAGAGAGAAGGGGGTGGGGAGAGGATGCAGAGAGGGAGGAGACGTATGGATGCATGCACTTCACTTAACATGCATGCAATGTTTTGGGCCACTAGTTTCATGGTTTTGCAGTTATGGAGGAGCCACACATATTAACTAACACACACACACACACACACACTCTATTTTAATATGAGAGATGCTCCTCATTTGACTTTCTCCTGCTCTATTGTTTCAAATATATTGCATCATTTTGGGTGTGATGTGCAAAAAGAATGGTGAAAAAATGATTGATGATCAGCAGTATGAACAGCAGTGAAAGTCAACAGAAAAAAAAATACGTGCAAGTTTCTCTTTCTCGGGACCACACAACGCTGAGGTGCATGACTTATTTGACAGGATGCCTGCACACCTGAAACTTTTGATCTGCTGTGTAGATTTTCAGAAAATTGCCCTTCACAAAGAAATCCAATTGTAAAATAAAAGTTTCTGCAAAAAAGTTCCCTGATATTTTGAAAGTTTAATTGAATGTTGTCTAATGTTTCAACACTGTCTGTTGTGAAAAAGGAAAAATGGGGGTTGGTTGAGTGGGGAAATTGTATCCAACCAACAAATTCTGCTCAGCTGGTTGTTCAGTATAAAAAACCACCTTTAGAGGCCATTTTTCCCCGCAAAGTGGGGGTTGGCCTTTTTCGGGAACCGTGGTTGTTGTTGTTTTTTTTTCGGTCCCCTTTTTGAAGCAATGTTTTACGGCCGGATGCCCTTCCTGACGCCAACCCTTTTTGCCGCCTTTAACGACAAACAGGGAATTACCAGTGAACTGGTACTCAATTAGCCGACCTCGGAAGGATGACAGGCTGAGTCAACCCCCCTGGCGTTAAATTCAGCAATCGACCGGGCTTCAGTGAAGCAGACAATTTGATTATGACTTAAAATGAACAGGTGATGGAGTGTAAATTAATGGGTTTATAGGTTGTGGTGAGAGACTCAAGTAAATAAAAACAAATTGGTTTTTCCTGCACTGCATTATTTAACATTTGGAAATTCCATGTTAATGCCATGCTTTAGAGGTACAGGATAACATTATGCACTGTGTGACTTAAAGATACGAATGAATCTCAAGATTCAGATGAGTTAAAAAACCCTTATTGTCTTTGATGATCCTGTGAATGGCAAAATCGAATCGATTGTAATTTCTCCTTGCATCCAACGTAGACATTCAATTTACTGATATATATCTATGTACCGTGTATGTATGTATGTATGTGTATATATATATATATATATATATATATATATATATATATATATATATATATATATATATATATATATATATATATATATATATATATACATATATATATATATAGTTGCGGATCCCGGGTTCGTCGACGTACAAAGGGGGGGTTTATGCCCCGTTCCCCCACGAACTCCGGGTCCACTGAGGCCGCCGACCACGACTACACTCGTGGTTGACGGATTCCTAGGCAACTCTAGCCGCCTAGCCCACAGCTGCGCGTGGAAGGGTTAACGGTCAGAACCCGAATACCTTCGGACACACGCAGCCGTGAGGACGGGGACTGAACCCCGCACAAGTCACACTTCTTCCTGACGCCCGAGCGGTTGTGCGTCGCGTGACCCGTGCCATTACACTATCGGATCCGATTGAGCAGTTTTAATTCGGGCGATGCTCGGTCAATGGATGGAAAATGACAACGACGGCCAGGTTGGAAATACCAAACACAGTATTTATTTACAGGTATGTACAGAACAAAAACAAAGCAAACAATCTTAATAGCCTTACCTAAACTCCCAGACAAGTGCCCTCATTCCTTCGGGGAGTGGGGGGGGGGGGGGGGGGGAAGAGGGCAATGCGCAGAGAAGCGCATCCGCTTCGTGCAGCTCGCACGTATGGGCTCGGTCGTGAAGCTCGTGCAAATGGGCTTGGTTGTGCAGCTTGTCCGGATGGGCTTGGTCATGCAGATCGCCCGGCTGGGCTCGGTCGTGCAGCTGGTGCGAATGGGCTTGGTTGTGCAGCTTGTTCTGATGGGCTTGGTCATGCAGCTCCTCCCGGATGGGCTCGGTCGTGCAGCTCGTGCGATTGGGCTTGGTGGACGAAAGCCCCAGGAATCGCTCCAACCCAAGGCACCAACAGCCGGAGATGATCGCGGCAGGGACGAAGAGCGATGACGTACCAGGAGCAGGAACCAGAGGATCGATCAGGATAGCAGGAGCCCAGCGAGAGAGAGAGAGAGAGAGTGTTCTGGGCTGGGTTTTTATAACCCCCTAAACCCCTGCCCGAATGTTCCATGGGTCTAAATTGGCCGCCGGGGGTCACGTGACGTGACAGCCCCTCATTGGCCACCCTCGGCCACTCCCTTTAGCTCCCATTGGTTGCTCACTGCTCCTCCTCCCAGGAATGTCTCGTTCCTCCTTCGGGGAAGGTTTTATTCCTCCTTCAGGCCTGCAGGGCCTAGTCTAGTCCCATGACGAGGCACTTTAGGCCTCAACGAGGCCTACAGTCATCCTGCCTGACTCAACGCATATTTGGTCTTTATTACTAAACACTGGAAAGGGCCTATGTTTTACATTTAATAAGAAATAACTAACTATAGGAGGCTACATGTTGTGGTGCAACCTAACTATAGGGGGTTGCCTTTATTCACAAAACCGCAACAATATATATATATATATATATATATATATATATTATATATATATATAATAATATATATATATATATATATATATATTGTTACGGTTCTCCCCCACCCTTCTTCACCTTACCAAGGGGGGGATTAATCCCCTTGTTCTTTCTGGGCTTGGCGGAACCGAGGCTTGACACGTTCCCTTCCGGGCAAACGCAGAGTCGGGTCTCGGGACCAATTCTCGCTCGTACCTAATTCCCTGCGCCGCCCCGGAAGCGAGGAAGCAAGCCTCACACGAGCCACGTGTGGTTTGCGTACGCTGAGCGGATTGAGTACCACGTGGTCTGTGCAGTTTAGTAGTGGAACCGATTCGAGTGATGCTATTCGTACCACGCTTAGCCAATGAAGAAACCACAGGAACGATCGAATGGAAGAAAGGAAGAACACAGGTTTAATTATTCCCACACGCATTTACAATGATCTGGGACGCAGAGACACAGAGCAGCCTTAATCAATCGTATCTTATTCCCGGACTCGGGCCCGTCACACTCACAAAGGGAATTGCAGATGGGTAGATGTTCAGCCAGCGCGTCGACGTGGTCATTCAGGAACGGCCCCGTCCGGCTCTCCACGGGTCCCAGCACGTCCCGCGAAGATGGCAGCAGGTGATGGCAGGAACCTCGTAGCGCGTCTCCCGAACATGGCAGATGATGAGGTGGAACGACAAACGTGGGACTCTCAGCGCGGCTGGCGATTACACAGCCATTTTCCTCACTCGCGCGATTTAATGCACTGTATAGCGATCAGCCTCAACCTCAACCGAGCGTCACTTATAAAAGCGCGTCTTTCGGTTCATGCGCGTCGGGCCTCGCCCGCGTATCTTACACAGTTCTCGGACGCTCACAACTCCTCTTCCTCGATCCCTCCAAGCTGGTTAGTGCGCGTGAGTTCTCTTCAACGAGTCCTTCTCTCGCGAGACCTTCGCTCATCAGTGTTCCCGCGCTAGTCCTATCGAGTGCAAGTCCTTCGCTTCAGTCCTTTCACCAATCCTTTTCACGCGAGTCCTCTCATCAACCATTTTTCACGCAAGTCCCTTCGTGCAAGTCCCTCTCTCGCGAGTCCTCTCGGGGGCTTTGCGCAGCGGGTTTTATAGCTACGCCCCCGAACCTTCTGGAACCCACTCGAACCTTCTCACCATGCCATGTGACGCAACGCCACCGCCACCACCTCTGAGCTCTGATGGGCGGCTCGTGTTTACCGTCAGCGCTTCTGCCGCTCCGCCTCTTCGACTCCGCCCGACCCTCCTAGCCTGCCTCGTGTTAATTCGCCCAAATGAACCAAAGTTAGCGCAAAGGGGCATGAGGCTAGGGTAGCTGGAAAGTCGGTAGAAGTAGGGCCTATTCTCCTGGCTCTACTCAACGCAGAACTAACAATGGAAAAGGACTAAGCTTACAAATACTAAGACATGACTATACTATCGCGAGGCTACATGTTGCTTGTGTGACTAACTATGAGGGGGAAATTTTAACCTTTATTAAACTCACTGTACAAACTTAAAACCGCAACAATATATATATATATATATATATATATATATATATATATATATATATATATATATATATATGAAATATACGAACCCTCGGCTATCGCGAACTCAGCTATCGCGTTTCTCTGCTATCGCGGCTACCTAAAAAACTGCACAACACACGACTATCGCGCCCCAAATACGTGCTATAGCGCACCGGAAATGGTGGAAAGGGTGCTACGTCATCACCGAGCGTGGGGAGGGAAAGAGAAATCAAGAAGAGGAAGAACTTAACTTACGGTCAGAAATTCGAAATTGTGCAGTTGATAGACAATGGTGAAACAAAGCGAAGTGTTGGAAAGAAATTTGGGATAAATGAGTCAACAGTGCGAAGGTATTTACCAAAACCGTGATTATCGTAGAAACGTAGATAAGATTTAACATTCAACAGTGAAGCAAGGTGCTCCTTTACTAATACGGCACTGGCAGGTTACGAGGAGCAGTATCATGCCCACGTCAACTCCCTCCGCCAACGCCAGATCACCGAATTCTTACGGGCCAGATTCGGCGTCAGAACAAGTCTAATCGGGGGACATTAGGGTAACCGCAGGGGGGGGGGGGGGCACAAACTGCCGTTCGAGACCTCAATCTATGATGTAAATGCTTGATAATAAGAGTTTGCCGTCAACGACCAACACACCAACCCAGTTCCAATTTAAAAACATGCTGCAAAGTCACACACACACACACACACACACACACACACACACACACACACACACACACACTGCACAAAATATAGCCGACGTGCAAGTTTGGCGCCAAAGGCTTGGCCTGCAGGTGGGTGGGTGGGGGAGGGGGGGGGGCACAAGAACTCATTTGGGTGGGCATGGCCCGCGAATGCCCCCCCATGACGCCGACCCTGCTTACGGCGTCGCAACGAGGCACAGCACTCTGTCTTTGACGAGCCCTCTGACGTTGAGCGCTTCTCTGGTGCTTCAGCTGACGCAATCCTGGACGAGTAGAGGCACGTAGAGGTGGTAAGTAAGACTCCACCCAAGTCTCGGAACCTACCCAACACCTAAGCCCCTCATCTTCCCAAAAAGGTAAATAAAATGGTCAAAAAGTACTTTTTTTTACCATTTTATTTTTATTTACATATTGTGATTCTTGTTTTATGGTAGAAATGGCAGAAACGTAGGTCTTTATGTTTACATAGGTAGGTGTTTATATGGTAGAAACACTTGGTAAAAAAGTGGCAAAAATAGGTTAATATGTGGCCAACTTGGGGGTCCCGGCACCAATTAGAATTATTACCATACGTTCTTCAGTTCGGCTATCGCGATTTCGGCTAACGCGCACCGATAGCGGCACAAATTAGGCGCGATAGCCGAGGGTTGAGTGTATATATATATACTAGCAGAAGTACCCGGCATTGCCGGGTGGGGGAAGGGAGGGGAGGGGGAAGGGGAGGGGAGGGGAACGGGGGGGGGGAGGGGAGGAGAGGGTGGGGAGGGGAGAAGAGGGGGAGGGGAGAAGATGGGGGGGAGAGGGGGGAGGGGAGAAGAGGGAGGGGAGGGGAGAAGAGGAGGGAGGGGGAGGGGGAGGAGGAGAGGGGAGAAGATGGGGGGATGGGAGGGGGAGGGATTGGAGGGGGAGGGGGGGAAGGGAAAGGGAGGGGGGAGGGGGGAGGGGGGGAGGGAAAGGGAGGGGGGAGGGGGGAGGGGGAGGGGGGAGGTGGGAGGGGGAGGGGGGAGGGGGGAGGGGGAGAGGGGAGGGGAGGGGGAGGGGGGAGTCAAGTCGGAAGTCATTGTCGTCAATTGAATGTCGCATTTATTTTTTGTTCCCTGTCAAATGGCATTGGTCCCGCATTCCGAACCCGGAAGTCGGAAGTCATTGTCGTCAAAGTCGAAAAATTAACGTTACGAAATACGCTGATGACGTCATAATTTTAAAACCCGAAGGTTTTTTTAACATTTAAGGTGTGCTGTAGTTTCTCTGGGACGTACTGATTCTGAATATGAAGTTGAAAAATTAACGTTCCGAAATACGCTGATGACGTCATAATTTTAAAACGCGAAGTTTTTTTTAATTTTAAGGTGTGCTGTAGTTGCTCTGAGACGTACTGATTCCCGCATTCCGAACCCGGAAGTCGGAAGTCATTGTCGTCAAAGTTGAAAAATTAACGTTACAAAATACGCTCATGACGTCATAATTTTCAAACCCGAAGATTTTTTCAACATTTAAGGTGTGCTGTAGTTTCTCCGGGACGTACTGATTCCGAATATGAAGTTGAAAAATTAACGTTCCGAAATACGCTGATGACGTCATAATTTTAAAACGCGACGTTTTTTAAAATTTTAAGGTGTGCTGTAGTTGCTCTGAGACGTACTGATTCCGAATATGCCTTTGGTTTTATTCTGCGATGAGTAGTTCTCGAGTTATAAGAGGACAAACAAACAAACATACTTTACAGCTTTATATATATAGATATATGCGAAATGTTCGTTTGTTTGTTTGTGAACCTACTCCTCTGACCTCCCAAGGTTAATCACCACAAAACTTTATAGGATAACATATTTTACCACTCTGCAGATAAATAAGGATTTAAAACAGTTATTTTCTCACAATTCATAATTTATGGACATCCGAGCTGCCACCTGTCGCCAAGATCTCCAAGGGTTGATCCACATATACAAAGCTTTATGAAAAGGCCAATTTTTATCAGATTTCAACATGGATACCGATATAATTAGTGTGATTGTGACCTCCGATCGTCAAATATGTTATCGGATGTGAAAAACAACTCTTAATTAAGGCGTTACCATGATCGGTAAGTTCGGCAAAGAAGTCATGTGACCTCTGAAATTCACTAATCATTCAAAAACCGAAAATAGTACAAAGACAACCTACACATAGATTTAAAGAGAATTTTACTGCTCATTTCACAAACAACTCTCAAAGGTGAAAAATTAGTTTGTACAAAAAATGACCCACTTGACACCATCTACAAACCGCCACATGCCAACAGGTGAACCCTCCAACAATAACATCACAACAAGGTGAGTTGTTGTTTTGCTGTTTGTTTGTGATCATACTGCTTTGAGCTCCCAGGGTTAATCACAACGAAACTTTAACCACAATGTACCTTAATAGGGGGTCTATACCATGATGAGGAGGTCATTTGACCCATGATTGCCGAGTTGCACTCACGAGTTCATTTAATTACTAACCCGAGGTAATTTCTTTACTACAGCTTCACTCCTTTACATCCTTTAGACCCTTTACACCCCTTGGATCCCTTAGACTTAGACTCTTTACACCCCTTCGACCCTCTAAACCCCTTTTGACCCTTTAAACCCCTTAGACACCCTTAAACCCCTTTTGACCCTTTACACCCCTTAGGCACATTTAGACCCCTTAAACCCTCTAAACCTATTGGAGTATCACACCCTTTAGACCCCTTCATACCCATTTCGACTCTTTTGAGACATATGCACCTTCTTCGACACTTTTAAGACAGATTGACTTTTTAAGACACTTTTTGACAACTTCAGACCATTTGGACACTTTTGTCCCCATTTGCTCTTTCATCCATAGGCACCTTTCGACCCGATTTGACCCTTTTAAGAGTCTCGATTCATTAAATACTTTAGTCCCCTTTATGACCCTATATCTTTACTACAGCTTCACTCCTTTACATCCTTTAGACCCTTTACACCCCTTGGATCCCATATATATATTATATAGTCCCCTTTATGACCCTAAAAACACGTTAGCCCCCTTAGTAAATTCGAAAAAATTTCCTCCCAAAATCGGTTTTGATGAACTTTTCTGTGCAATATTTGCGTCGCATCACAAGTTGCAATGACGAATGTAAACTGATATCTCAAAGCGAAACTAGTGTTGAAAAGTGAAACTGAAACTGCTGATCTGTGGATCATCGAATGGGAAACCAGAATGAAATGTTGTGGGAAATTGCTGAAAGCAAAGCTGTGGGGACGAGAGTGAGAGGGGGAAGGTGGAGTGTCGCTTCATCTCGTGGTCTCCAGCGCGACAGGTAAATTCGAGCACCCACTGGCTGGTGTGCTTTTGAGCCTGCATGCATTGCGTGTCAAATTATCCCTTTTGAGTGGAGGACCTGTGTTTCCCTCCCCAATGCATAACAATATAATAACCCAAAAAAAGGGGAAGGGGCTAAGATAATGGTCTGCTATGAAAAAACTATTCTAAGGGACCTGTTTGGTGGTTGCCGTTACTTTTTATTGGTTTCCCAAAACTGCAACAATATATATATACATATATATATCTATATATATATATATATATATATATATATATATTGTTGCGGATATGAGGACTGTATATATTTTTTTGATTGTGTGCTTTATTATTACTAGGGCATGCCCGTACTATATATATATCTAAAATTATATCCCCCCCCTCTATTTACATGAAATGGTTTGGTCCAAAGCGAACGGCTTGCGAGTGGTGACAATCCCCCCCCTCTATTTACATGAAATGGTTTGGTCCAAAGCGAACGGCTTCCGGAGTTTGGTAAAGAAATCGCCATCGCGTGCACAAACGCGCAGGAAAGCGAATGAATCGCAAATTCGTTTTTATTAGTTTTAAAACATAGTTTAACGCCAACATAGTTTGCAAACGTGAAATAAATGAATACGCTCTCAAATGTGCCATCCGAGGCAGAGTGTGTCCGCCACGTTCAGCACACGCGATAGTTCGCTGCTCTCTGATTGGTTGAATCGTTTTTTGGACATAGCTCGGTAAGTAATTGTCCGATTAATATGAAACCTTGAAAAGGCACATCCTCGGGTCCCCAGCAATATACCTGGCAAGTTAAAAGTATATCGGACCCGTGGTTGTCGAGAAACAGCGGTCACAGACAAACGTACAAACGTACAGAGATTACTGGAATTATAGATAGATTATTATTGTTTATTCTGCGCCTCCTGGCTCCGGAGCTGTGTAAAGGTCAAAGGGCATCCCATAATTAATCCATAAAGCATCCACACCACAGCCAATCATAGAATACCCCTGTTCAATAGTTATATCTTATTCTGTGTTTTAGGGTAAGGCTGTGTCTCCCATTAATAGAAGTACTCCATTGCACCAAGTGAAAGAGATAGATTCCCTTCATTCCCATTCCCAAAACCTCCATTCCCCCCTTTTCGTCAATTGCAATTCGCATTGCCAACTGCATGTTGGGCGGTTTTCCCTTCATCCGCCATTGACCACGAGGCAGGGTTGGGGAAGAAAGGCGTGTCTCCACCTCGTCATAGAGGGGAGGAGTGAGCCAGCCCCGAACAACCAACCGAGCACGAGGGGTTTGGTCTGAGAGGGCGGAGGAAGAGCGATCGGGGAGGTTCGCAAAGGTTCAAGGGTGGGGCTATATATAACCCATGAGAGACGCCCCCACGAGAGATGAGCTTTTACAGAGGAGAGACGAGTACAGGGAAAGGAGCTGGGTCGTCAGAGCAAGAGCGCGTGGAGAGGTCCATGACAAGAGCTGAGTTGGTCGTCAGGGGTGGTCAGTGGTTGCGTTGAGTCGTTGCGTTGGAGAAAGAGTGGTTGGACAAACAAAAGAGAGAGGAGAGAACCCGTCACGCGAGAGAACCCGTCACGCCAGGCCCCCCACCAGCAGCGTTGGCTTGGCTCCACCAAGCAGCTCCGACCCGCTACCCCGCGCACATGACAGGATCGGTGGCATCGGCGGCCGTCGAGGTCCAGCCCGACGTCCCGTGCGGGATCAAACTCCAGCCAGCTCCGGGCCTTCCTCCAGCCACCCACCTCCTGTCATTCCTGCCTGAAATTTCCATCCATTTGCGTACGTGAGTTTGTTTTGTTCGTGCTGTCCTGGGTAGTAACAATAAGTCTGTATAAGCTAAAGATTGCACTGTGTCACCTGCGTCTCATGTCCCTGTAAATAAACGTGACTGCTTGCTTCCTACTTATATGTGTAAATAATAAATCCAATTACTCTTCTGTCCGTCTTCTCGTCTTATTCCTTTTCCTCTTTGCATTCGGTCGTTTTAGAGTTTTCCAGATTGGGCAGCTGCGGTGCGATACGGCCAAAGTTTGGGGTGAATCGGGTGAGTTGGGGAAGAATCGGGGGAACTGTTAGGTCGCGGTAATACACCACCGCTCGGTCAATATAACATCTTAACCGCGACAGTAACAATTGGTGTCTGGGCGTGAGATACGGACCCGAAGCGCGCTTAACGCGCTCAAAATTACAAGCTGCTGGAAATTTGTGTTGTTTTACAAAAACCCGAATTTTGAAATCGCGCCATGGCTGGTCAAGGCGATCGAATGCCGGTGGGTGAGCTAGAGGAGGGGTTAGGAGTAACCCAGGATCAAATGGAGGGGAGCAATGAGGAGGCGGTTGAGGGAGTATCAGACGCACAAGATGGCGTCCTCGCGCACGTGGGTGTAGCGGCACCAAATTGCGCTGCGCCCGTGGTCGCGGCAGCCGAGCCAGAGATGCCAGAGTACATGCGAGTCTTTATGATTCAAATGATGGCAAAAATGGATGCTCAGGGGGAGCGATTAGAGGGCCAAATGGGGGTAATGAGGGACGAAGCGAGGGGTACCGGTGAGAAGTTAGACAATAATTTTGAGGGGTTAGACAACGGGATAAAAGAGGTGAAAAATGGGTTAGTGGGGTTAGAAAATAGGATGGAGGACAAATTGCGGGAAAGAGGGGAACAATCTGCCAGGGAAATCAAACGGATGGGGAACCAGATAGAGGAGGTGCAAATCGGGTTAGAAAGTAAACTGGATGCTCAGAGGGATGAATTGGGACAGATGAGGGTGGCATCTACAAAAGAGATGGAGGAGATGAAAGAGGGGATACGACGAGGTGTAAGTGAGGAGGTTTCGGGGCTACGCGAGGAGGTAAAGCGAGGTGAGAAGCGTATGGAGAAAGAGGTGAGGAATAATATGGCTAGGTTACAGGGGGGAATAGAGGGTCTGACGAAGGGAGTAGAACAGCTGACAGTCGGACAAAGGGAACTAGCGGACCAAGTGGAAAAGAACACTGCAATCATCGGGGGTTTAAAAGCGACACAAAAGGACATTAAAAACGAATTAATAGCAACACAAAAGGAATGTCAGATGGTACATGAGGGGTTGACGAAGAAGTTGGAGGAGGTGACAGAAGTAATGGAGACGAAGGACCGAGAGGTGAGGACGCACATAGAAACGGTTAAGGTGGCGTTAGAGGAAGAGATAGAGGGGGCGCACCGGGAGATGGAAGAGGTGAAGCAAAAATTAGAGGAAGTGGAAGAAGAGGTGAGTGAAATTAAGAAGAGACGGACATAAACTAAGAGAGAAATAAAGGAGGAGGTAATGGAATTGGTACAAGGTCGGTGCTCAACTCATGATGTGCTGCTCACTAACCAAATAAAGAGTTTGCAGGTGGCAAAAGAGGTGCGGAGACGAGGTGCCAAGGTGAGTGGCGAAATATTCGGCAATGTATATGATGTGAGGAAAGCTTCAGCCGGCTTGGGGATTGGTTTGGATCCGGGTGTTCGTGAAAGGCCGTTGGTGAAGTGTGCGACAGGTCTGGTGTGCGAAAAACGAGGTGTGCGAGAATGTCCGACCATGGGGTGTGTGAGGAAAAAGTGCGCGCCGAGGAAAGAGTGTGCTGTCGAGAGTGAGTCAGTCGTAGCGCGTGTGCGAGGGAGCACATGGAAGCGCGGTGTGGCGAGTGTTACGGAGGAAGTAACGAAAGAGTGTGCGCAAGAGGATGCACGAGATAGGTGTGTAACGGACAGGTGCATGGGGAAAGAGTGCGCTGTCAAGAGTGAGGGAGAATGCATGCCTGTGGTGAGTGTTACAGAGGATGTAACGGGAGAGTGTGCGCAAGAGTGTGCGCAAGAAAGGTGTGTAAGGAAAGGTACGAGGAGCATGGGAACAGCTGGAGGTATGGGCAAGAAAGGGGTAGCGTATGCGTGTAAGCATCCAGGTGAGGCATCGACGGTAACCGGGTTAGCGGTTAGAGCGACTTATAGCCGAATCGGGCCCTCGGTGCGTGCCGGGCTTCGCGTGCCGCGAGAACCAGCGGGGATCCGAGCCACGGCGGGTTCGAAAGGACCGCCGTACGCGATCCACGCTGGGCCTCGCTTGGAACGGCCGCGTCCGTGCTCAACTAGGCGGAGCGGGCAGCTCTGATAGGAAGGGTCATCATGGCGACCACTTTTTGTTGAGACGTGCCGGCAGGTCGAGATCGGGACATTGGATGGCTCCACGCCGAGGTGGTGCGTGGGATCTCGGCCCGGGTAAGCCCCCGCCCCTGCCCCGAATGCGGGACGTATCCAACCGCTGGCACAAAACAACCCGCATTCATTGCTCGGCTGTACGAAGCCGAGCTTTAGAAGGGAATTGGCGCACTGAGAGGATCTAACAAGGAGACGAGTGATGAGGTTAGTGTTTTGGACCCAAAATTAGAAAAAGGCAAAATTTGATGATTGGCAGAGTGATGATTGGCAGTAATGATTGGCAGATGATGGGTAGTGATTGGCAATTTTTTGATTTGTTGGATTTGGACGAGCCAAATTAGTAGTAAGGGATGCCCCACGTGATGGGATAGCAACTCTGCCATCCCTCACAGACGGGGGGCAAAGGAGCACTAGCTTATGGGGTGTATGGCAGTGAGAACTAGCCCGGGTGGGTTAGGATATTGTGTGTAGGGCCCTAGAAGATGACATTAGGTAACGTTAAGGTTAGTTAGTGACAAGGATACATGTAGTGGGGACGCAGGTAGATTAGCGTGGATGATAATGACGTGGGAGCGCAATAGTTTAAAGGGGCGACTGGGAAGCGCAAGTTTCAGAGGGGAGTAGTTAGATGAGATGATGCCGTGTGGTTGAGAATTGAACAGGTGTGATTGCACAGGTGTGCAACTGAACAGGTGTGTGGAGCAGTGTATGAGTGAGTGAAGGTGATTGTGTATTGTGCTGACCCAAATGGTCCAGGAAGAGGAGGAGGGTGCAGGTGGCACCAGGTGTGAGTGCACAGGTGTGCAACAACAGGTGTATGTGGCTATGTGGAATAAATGGTAGTGTGGCATATCTGGAGTATTGGAATGGATGGTCGTGGAGTGAGTATGGTGGAAACAATGGAGTGGAGTGGATGGTGCGAAGGTGTGAATGGGGGAAGAGTGGACCCCCATCACGAATACCCGGGGCGGGTAGTGTAAGTGTTAGGTAGAGGGTATAGGTAAATTGTGGTTGGATATTGGCATCTGTGGTGCAGGTGGAAGAATGGTGATTGGATGGGTGCATTAGTGTTGTGGAAATGGCTGGGCGTGTAGCCTGTTAGTGTGTGTAGTTGGTTTGGGCACTCCACCACTGTGAGGATGTCGGCCAGGTGAGGCCGCAGGTGGGCTCTGGGAGCCGGTAGTTGTGGATGGGGCCCGAGGATCCGGAGGACGGACCCGGGTAGCCCAGTGCCAGAGGGCACCAGTGGGGTGACAGAGCCAGGAGGGGCCTTCCCCAGTTAGTTAGGTTAGGGTGAGGAGCTAGGTAAGCTCGGGAGGCAACTGCAGTGGTGGAGGTGTGCAGGTGGGTAGACCTGCTGGGAGAGCTACACGTCACAGCCCAGAAATTGTGCAAGGGCACCGGGAGATGAATCGGGGGAGTGAGACCCCAAATTGAGAAGCACCACAGTTTGGTCAATGGGAATTGGTTTTTAGAACCCATAGTGTAAGTGGCCAATGGATTGGCAGGGAAAGACCCCGGGTAGTGTAAAGAGTGTTAAGGTCATTTAGAGGATAGTTAAGATTGGAGTCTCCTCGCACCATCTGCATCCACTCACCTGAGATGAGGTAACTCCACACCATGCCATGTTTTATTATTTTTCATTAATGCAAATGTTTTGGATTGTGAGACGCATCATGACGTGGGTGTGACATTGTGCGTAATTCCATCTCTCCCTCATTATGAGGATTGATGACGAATTGGGTGATGGCAAATTTTGGATAGTGGGGGAGTGAAGACGAATTTGGTATAAGTGAAATAAGGGGAAGACGTGACGGTAGCGACGGATTGGTAATGTGTAGATTTTTGTACATATGGGGTAAGGGCAAGGGTAGTGTAGGTGACAGGGGGGTGACGTACGGTAGGGACGAGCTTTCTCATTTCGCTCTCCGTGCGCATTTCGCCTTGCATTGCCTTATTGACGTGTACCCTTGTGACCTTACCCCTCGCTCATTTCTCTTGTCCCCCTTTTGTCTCCCACATGACCTGTGCGCCATGGGGCGCCGAGGGGAGCGTGCGTGAGTCGGCCATTGTGCGCCCGGAACTCTCAGAACCAGCTGTCTGCATCGATGCACCACATTATGGACCACATGTCTGTGGCCGAGCACCACTTAGGGACCCCATGGGTTGGGGCATGGCCCCTCTGCTGGAACCAGCCATGAGGGCCCGAAATCTTGCTGGCGGACCTTGGCCACAGGGCACCGATGCCCCACAGGTGAACCACACGTAGTCGGCCCTGTGGGCCATAAATAAAATAAATAAAATGGACACGTTTGGGCAAGCTTTATTGCAAATAGGCCGCCAGTAAGAAAATGAAAGAAAGACAACAACTGGAAGACAATAATAATAACCAGCAGAGGGAGCCGAAGAGCAAGAGATCACCTGCAGGGTTAGAGGTTGTTGATTTATTTTTTATTCTTGAACAGTGATGACTGCACCGATTGGTGCTTGGGTGTGTATTGGTGCGTTTTTGGGTGCTTTAATGGTGCGTCGATGCAGAGCAGACTGTCTCCCCCCCAGAAAGAACAATCACAGGTCCTGAGTTAGTTTTGTAAATAAAAATAGCGTCATTGTAAATAATGCTCCCCACGTCAGTGTATAGGTTGAAGACAATTCCGCAATTCGGTTAACTGTGGGCGTAAGTCTGTTAGGCAGGGTGCAATGGAGCAGCGGGACACATTTATTTATGTTTTAAAACTGTCGCACTCAGGGTCAGGTTAAAAGTAGAGGGAACTACACCTACGTGTCACACTAAATAAAAGTTGTAGGCCCGGGTTGTGCCTAAGAGGAGGAGGGTGCAGTGTTGCGGATATGAGGACTGTATATATTTTTTTGATTGTGTGCTTTATTATTATTATTATTGTTTATTCTGCGCCTCCTGGCTCCGGAGCTGTGTAAAGGTCAAAGGGCATCCCATAATTAGTCCATAAAGCATCCACACCACAGCCAATCATAGAATACCCCTGTTCAATAGTTATATCTTATTCTGTGTTTTAGGGTAAGGCTGTGTCTCCCATTAATAGAAGTACTCCATTGCACCAAGTGAAAGAGATAGATTCCCTTCATTCCCATTCCCAAAACCTCCATTCCCCCCTTTTCGTCAATTGCAATTCACATTGCCAACTGCATGTTGGGCGGTTTTCCCTTCATCCGCCATTGACCACGAGGCAGGGTTGGGGAAGAAAGGCGTGTCTCCACCTCGTCATAGAGGGGAGGAGTGAGCCAGCCCCGAACAACCAACCGAGCACGAGGGGTTTGGTCTGAGAGGGCGGAGGAAGAGCGATCGGGGAGGTTCGCAAAGGTTCAAGGGTGGGGCTATATATAACCCATGAGAGACGCCCCCACGAGAGATGAGCTTTTACAGAGGAGAGACGAGTACAGGGAAAGGAGCTGGGTCGTCAGAGCAAGAGCTCGTGGAGAGGTCCATGACAAGAGCTGAGTTGGTCGTCAGGGGTGGTCAGTGGTTGCGTTGAGTCGTTGTGTTGGAGAAAGAGTGGTTGGACAAACAAAAGAGAGAGGAGAGAACCCGTCACGCGAGAGAACCCGTCACGCCAGGCCCCCCACCAGCAGCGTTGGCTTGGCTCCACCAAGCAGCTCCGACCCGCTACACCGCGCACATGACAGGATCGGTGGCATCGGCGGCCGTCGAGGTCCAGCCCGACGTCCCGTGCGGGATCAAACTCCAGCCAGCTCCGGGCCTTCCTCCAGCCACCCACCTCCTGTCATTCCTGCCTGAAATTTCCATCCATTTGCGTACGTGAGTTTGTTTTGTTCGTGCTGTCCTGGGTAGTAACAATAAGTCTGTATAAGCTAAAGATTGCACTGTGTCACCTGCGTCTCATGTCCCCGTAAATAAACGTGACTGCTTGCTTCCTACTTATATGTGTAAATAATAAATCCAATTACTCTTCTGTCCGTCTTCTCGTCTTATTCCTTTTCCTCTTTGCATTCGGTCGTTTTAGAGTTTTCCAGATTGGGCAGCTGCGGTGCGATACGGCCAAAGTTTGGGGTGAATCGGGTGAGTTGGGGAAGAATCGGGGGAACTGTTACGTCGCGGTAATACACCACCGCTCGGTCAATATAACATCTTGTCCGCGACCCGTAACAATATATATATATATGTATGTATGTATGTATATATATATATACATATATATATATATATATATATTGGAGTCTTCTTAGGTATGTCTGTATCAGCTTTGTACATCTGGATTTGGGGAGTTTCTCCCATTCTTTCTTGCAGATTTGCTCAAGCTGTCAAGTTGGAAGGGGAATGTCAGTGAACAGCAATCTTCAAGTCTTTCCACAGATTCTCAATGGGATTCAAGTCTGGGCTTTGGCTGGGCGACTCAAGGACTTTCATGTTCTTGTTCTGAAGCCGTTCCAGTGTTGCTTTGGCTGTATGCTTGGAATCATTATCCTGTTGGAATGTAAATCATCACCAAAATCTAAGGTCTTTTGCATTCTGAATCAGGTTCTCCTCTAGGATTTGCCTGTATTTGACTCCATTAACTGTTCCATCTATCCTTGCAAGTCTCCCAGTCCCTGCCACTGAAAAGCATCCCCATAGCATGATGATATCACTACCATGCTTCACATTAGGGATGGTGTTAGAAGGGTGATGAGCTGTGCTCAGTTTCCGCCAGATGTAGCACTTTGCATTCAGGGCAAAGAGTTCAATTTTCGTCTCATCAGACCACAGAATCTTTTGCCTCATGCTCTCAGAATCTTTCATCTGCCTTTTTGCAAACTCCAAGCATGCTGCCATGTGCCTTTTTCTCAGGAGTGGCTTCCATCTGGCCACTCTCTCATAAAGCCTAGACTTGTGAAGTGCGGCAAAGACTGTTGGGCTGCAGAGACATTCCTGTTGGAAAATTCAAAATGAAATAATAGCAAGTATGGGGCATATAATTCAACAACAAATCCTGCTGATGTTCTGATAGCCGAGTTATTCAGTGATCGCTGATGAAACAATGGACTCTCTATGCTACGGAGTAGATGAGTATCTCTCCAAATGGAGCAGATGAGTAACTCTCCATGCTACATTCACAAGGATGCAAGAGTTGAAATGTTTTACCTACGTTGACGTGGTGGATATAGCCGGTTCTGGTTTAGCTTCTGTAATTCTTCAGGAGCTCGCAAAACTTAGGCTCAATTTGGAATTTCTCTTGGGGAAAGGCTATGATAGAGCCAGCACAATGAAGGGCATTCGCTGTGGTTTTCAAACTAAAATCAAAGAAAAATACCCATAAGCTATGTCCATGCAATGCTGCAATCTTGTCTTAAATATGGCGATCAGCAGTAGTGCAACAGCATTTTCAGTTATTCACAGAACTCTTGCCATAATGCAGGAAACTTGTACGTTTTCCTCCAGACCTGTTCATCGATCCAACATTTTATGCAGGGTAATTTAAAAGGTAATTCCAGCTGCTGCCCAAGACTCAAGCCTATGTGTGACACCGGGAGGTGTATATTTAAGCACCATGATGGTGTGGTTGTTTTTATGGAACTATTTACAGCTGTAACCGATGCCCTTGACTCAATGAAAAGTTTGCCACACATGGAAGTTGCCCTCAAAGCTCAAACCAGGTTAAGTTCCTTGAGCAATATTCAATTTATTGTCAACATAACAGTCATAGAAAACATTTCAAGTGGTCTCCTGCCATTGTCCAGAAACCAAACAAAAACAAGAAGAAAAAAGACATAAAATGTCATCGCCCCCACCGTGGTTTTAGTAGTTTTGCAATATGGAGTTAAAGGCTGTCAGTCGGCCATCTTTGGTCAGATGACAAAACAAAATATTCTGCATATGTATACTCATGTATTTATCTTTGTGCCAAGTTTGAACAAAACCGGTCCAAGCATGTCCAATAAATGGATGAGGATACGTTTAAGTAACAAAATGGCTGCCAATCGGCCACCTTGGGTCTGATCTCGAAAATAAATGACATGCATATTTAAGCCATCATTCATTATCTGTGCGCAAAGTTTGAGTACGATTGGTAAATACATTGTTACGGATTCGTCCCTTCCGCTGTTGTGGTTTTCATCCACTTGAAGCACTTCTGGTTCTATGTATTATAATTGTTGTTGTTTAAGGGAAATGGTTATTGTAGTTAAAAGGTTAAAAGCGTTCATGGTAAAAAGAGACAGGAAGCAGGATCGGGAACCAGAAGAGGAGGAGAAAAGGGGGGGAGGCATGGCGAAAAAGGTCGGACAAGACGCGTGACTTTGAGCTCCGTAGCGAGCGTTGTCTACTGAAGGTCGCGAGGGAATTTTGAGTTCCTTGAAAGGACATCCGGCGATAGGTATTATCGCTGGGATTGAGAAACCTGTGTAGTCAGGTTTAGGCTGAGATTCCGACGAATCCTTGCTTGGCCGGATCGACTCAAGCAAGAGCCGTCGGCCATTTTGAACCTCGTGCGTCATTCACCGACAAAGGTTTTACTATGAGTCAGCTCTTCTCAACATCCTATCGTCTGTCGGGGTGTGTGTGTGCGCGACCGCTTCGTCTCCAATTACGTTGCGGTTTGCTGAGTGAGCTGTGAACGCGCACGTCTGGATCGCGCCTTTAGGATTTCCCTTTCCGACGCCAGTTGGCTTCTGGTTGGACCACGTGACGGTCCACGCTTTACCCCATCGCCTCATCGCCTCTTCGCCTCATCACTATTCGCTGGAGCGAATCAACTTCGCCTTGGAGAAGGTTATAGAGACATTGAGGAGTGTCCTTTTACACTCACTTTGAGCACAGTGAGTTATATAATGCAAAACTGATGGTACCATCATAGGACATATTGATTGTACTTTTGAATAATATTGTTGTTGTACCGTTATTCTTGTGTGATCTCAATACAATATTTGTTTGTGAGTAACAATTGGGGTGGCTTTTCCATTGATCTTTGACACACAGAATAACACATTTTTCTGCCGTGACTCCTCTCGTGGCTCGGAGGTACATCGTGACCAGGGGGTCGGGGAGGAGCATGTAACAGAAATTGGGGGCTCGTCCAATTGACTCGTGGGCTCGAAATTGGCTCTTCGTCCGGGATTAAAAATTCCCTTATAATATTCGTTCGGGATTGACCCAGATTGAAATTGGGGGCTCGTACTGTGGAGAAATTGGGGGCTCGGCTTTGCTGATTAAATTCCCTAAATATCGTACTGATTAAATTCCCTAAATTTCGTCCGGGAAGGAATTCCCTAACATTCCCAGAATTCCCAAATTTGGAATTTTTCCAACATTCCCAAATTTTTCAAAAGTGGAAAAAATTTGTGTGAAGGTTAACGGATAGTCACCATGGTGTTTGACGCAGGAGAGTTTGCGGTGTTCCCTAGTGAGGCACAGTTCCAAGCATTAAAAAAATCGGACCTCTTGATATTGGCCAGGCATTTTAGCTTGGAGGTCCGAGCTAATATGAAGAAAGCAGAGATGCAGAGATAGGTGATAGAATCTCTAGTGGGACAAGGAACATGGAAAGAGGGAGCCTTGGATTGGTTACCGGAGGAACAAGAAAATGTGGAGCTCCGGAAACTGGAGATGCAATTGCAGAGCCAGGAAAGTTTAAAAGCAGAGGAAAGGAGAGCTGCAAGAGAACTCGAGGGAAGAAAAGCAGAGGAAAGGAGAGTTGAACGAGAACTCGAGGAAAGGTTAAAAGCAGAGGAAAGGGGAGCTGCCAGAGAACTCGAGGAAAGAAGAGCAGCACAGGAACGGGAACTCCAGGAAAGGTTAGAAGAGAAAAAGCAGAGGAAAGGAGAGTTGAAAGAGAATTCAAAGAAAGAAGAGAAAAGGAAAGAATAGCACAGGAAAGAGAACTCGAGGAAAGAAGCGCACAGGGAAAAGCAGAGGAGAGAAAAGCCAAAAGGGAGTTAAGGGAACGTGAAATGGCGCTTCAGCAGGAAATTAAACTCAAGGAGCTGGATTTAATAAAAGACCGGGGAGAGGTACCATTCATGCCGGCTGGTTCGACAACTAGTCAGAACACCTGGGATGTTGGCAGACATGTGAGGCTGGTTCCACCCTTCAATGAAAAGGAGGTAGCCAAATTTTTTTCACACTTTGAGAAAGTGGCTCAAATGCTAAAATGGCCTGAGGCGTCCTGGACCATGTTAGTGCAAAGTATTCTTGTGGGTAAAGCTCAAGATATTTATTCGGCTTTACCGATTGACCAATGTGCAGATTATGACATAGTGAAGAAAACCATTCTCAAAGCCTACGAATTGGTCCCTGAAGGTTACCGGCAAAAATTCCGGAATGCCAGGAAGAGGAAGAGTGAGACCCATGTGGAGTTTGCCAGAATGAAAGAAACCATGTTTGATCGGTGGTGTGATTCAAAAGGGGTTGGGAAAGACTTCAAACTATTGCGACAATTGATCCTGGTGGAGGAATTCCAACAGTGTGTCCACGAGGACATTAAAGTACATCTGGAGGAAAGGAAAGTACCAAAGTTGTATGAGGCAGCAACCATGGCAGATGACTATGCCTTAACACACAGGATGGGGTTCCACAGACCTAACTTCTCGCCTAGACTTAAACAGGGGAGCTATCGTACATCCGGCGCGGAGAACTAAAATTCATGGGGGCGGCCTCGAGATGACTATGAGGACAACACTGATACCACGACTTCTAGAAATCAGAAGACAACAGTTCCAAGGCAGACTTATCCTCCGGGGGCTCGAGACAAACCACGAGTTTCTCCTCTGGGCCTACTTGCGCTTTTTGCAATAAACCTGGACACTTGATGTCCCGATGTTATGCTATGGAAAGGCAAAATCAGGAGCGGAGTCCGACTAGTACAACTCCGAATGCAATGGCAAATGTGAGAAATCGCCCTCAAAAGGGTTACCAACCATTTATTTCAGAGGGGTTTGTGTCATTGGATGGAGACTCGACTAACCAGAAACCGGTTTGGATATTGAGGGACACAGGAGCACATCAATCTTTGATGCTTGAAGGCATTTTGCCATTGTCAGAGAAGACGGCAACTGGTGTTAGTGTTCGTTTACAGGGGGTTGGTGGCTGTGCTAAAGCTCCACTTCATGTCATCCATTTAGAGTCTGATTTGGTGTCAGGACCGGTCACCGTAGGTTTACAAGCCACTCTTCCTGTAGAGGGAGTATCTTTTGTTATCGGGATTGATTTGGCCGGTGGTCAAGTTTCTGGTAACCCGATGTTTGTTGAAAAGCCTAGTAGGAAGCGCCTTGAAGAGAAGAGGAAGTACCCTGAAACTAACTGTCAGCACACGCAAGTCAGGGATGAAGGCAATATTGGCAAGCTCTTTGTAGGTGGACTGAACTTCAAAACAAAGGAAGATGTTCTGGAGTCTGCCTTCAACAAATATCGACCGCTTTTGGAAGTGCTGCTGATAAAAGACAGGGAGACACAAAAGTCAAGAGGGTTTGGCTTTGTCACGTTTGAAAACTCAAAGGACGCCAGAGATGCAGAAAAGGATCTGAATAGCAAGGAGTTGGAGGGTCGGACGATAACAGTAGGGAAGGCATTTCAGACGCGTCGAGGGGGCTACAGAGGAGGACAACGGAGTAGTAGTTTTGGTGGTGGCCGCAATCGATATTATTATGGAGGCTCCCAGAGTTACGGCAGCTCCCGAAGGAAGGATTATCAGAGTAGTGGCCGAGAAGGAGACCGCTATTCATGTGACTACAGTGACAAGCAGTCCAACCATGATTATTATGAAAGTTCAGAAGAGTTGAAGCACTGAATGCTGCGGAGCAGCCGAGCCAAGATTCCTACACGGATTAACCATGAATGCCACGTTCCTAAAGGCGTCCATGTAGTGAATACTTCCAGGCCTCAACACCCAACCACCATGGAACCTGGCTCTCAGCTCGGCCTCCCGGAAAAAGTGCGGTAGATTTGCTTGACTTTGGATTTTTGATCACCACCCCTTAACCTTCATTCAAAAGAAACTAAAAAAGTAAAAATCAGAGGGTGATGAGATGGAGTTTGGCTTTGCAGGTGTTCAACTTGGAAATTGAACATGTAAAGGGCAAGGACAATGTCGTTGCGGATGCTTTGTCCAGAGTGAATTAACTTTGGAAAAATCTGTGGGTTGTGGGGAATTTTGTTTATTTATTTTGGGGGAAATATTGATTATTGTTGCTCAGGGGAATTGATGATTTGGGGGGTGAGTTACTTTTGTTTGTTTAAAGGGTGTTGCCAACAAAGAAAGTTTTCACTATGTTCGAACATTCTTTCTTGAGGGGGGGAAGTGTTACGGATTCGTCCCTCCCGCTGTTGTGGTTTTCATCCACTTGAAACCCTTCTGGTTCTAGGTATTATAATTGTTGTTGTTTAAGGGAAATGGTTATTGTGGTTAAAAGGTTAAAAGCGCTCATGGTAAAAAGAGACAGGAAGCAGGATCAGGAACCGGAAGAGGAGGTGAAAAGGGGGGGGGAGGCGTGGCAAAAAAGGTCGGACAAGACGCGTGACGTCGAGCTCCGTAGCGAGCGTTGTCTACCGAAGGTCGCGAGGGAATTTTGAGTTCCTTGAAAGGACATTCAGCGATAGGTATTATCGCTGGGATTGAGAAACCTGCGTAGTCAGGTTTAGGCTGAGATTCCGATGAATCCCTGCCTGGCCGGATCGACTCAAGCAAGAGTCGTCGGCCATTTTGAACCTCGTGCGTCATTCACCGACAAAGGTTTTACTATGAGTCAGCTCTTCTCAACATCCTATCGTCTGTCGGGGTGTGTGTGTGCGCGACCGCTTCGTCTCCAATTACGTTGCGGTTTGCTGAGTGAGCTGTGAACGCGCACGTCTGGATCGCCCCTTTGGGATTTCCCTTTCCGACACCAGTTGGCTTCTGGTTGGACCAGGTGATGGTCCACGCTTTACCCCATCGCCTCATCGCCTCTTCGCCTCATCACTATTCGCTGGAGCGAATCAACTTCGCCTTGGAGAAGGTTATAGAGACATTGAGGAGTGTCCTTTTACACTCACTTGGAGCACAGTGAGTTATATATTGCAAAACTGATGGTACCATCATCGGACATATTGATTGTACTTTTGAATACTATTGTTGTTGTACCGTTATTCTTGTGTGATCTCAATACAATATTTGTTTGTGAGTAACAATTTGGGTGGCTTCTCCATTGATCTTTGACACACAGAATAACACATTTTTCTGCCGTGACTCCTCTCGGGGCTCGGAGGTACATCGTGACCAGGGGGTCGGGGAGGAGCACGTAACAACATGTCCTAGAAAAGGTTGAGGATGTGTTCAATATCAGGTTTTTTTTTTACAACTAAAATGGCCGCCAGTCTACCAGTCGGCCATCTTTGATCATATCACAACATAAAGTGAGGTGCACGTGCATGATATCATGTACTGTGCTTCTGCCAAGTTTAAACAAAAGCTTCTGCATATGTGTACTTATGTATTTATCAAGTGCCAACTCCCTCACTCTCTTCAATCCCACTCCTCCCTCTAGGTCTTGAAAACAGCTCTTCACCACCATCTCTTATCTTCCACCATCCAAACCCTTGATGTTTTCTACCCCCGTTATCTTTGATTCGGCCATCTTTGATCGCATCGCGAAGCAAAATGATGTGCATATGTATACCATCATTGTTTTTGTGCCAAGTATGAACAAAATCGGTCCATACATCTCCGAGATATGGTTGGAGACGCACGGACGGTTGGACTGACAGACAAGACCAAATCCATAAACTCCCGTTTCGGACCAAGTCCAACGGGGGCTAATAAACCCAGACATCTTTGATGGTAATCAGTTAATCAAAGCAGTTCTCAATTTAAAAATTTTAAATGATGAGAAATCCATGAAAGCATATATTTATATCCAGCTTTGCCAAGCATGCGGTTAGCACATGTGAAGATTTGAACATTCATGTAACCACTCCAAGGCAAGCAGGTGTACATAGACATTGCAGCAACTACTCAACAGAAGAGCCAGAACATTTGTACCGACAATTAATCTTTGTGCCATATCTCGACATTGTGATCTCTGAATTGACTTTGTGCCATTTTGTGGATTTATGAGAGATGTGGAAAGCATTAGTGCTTTTTGCCTAAACATTTGACTTGGTCTATTGATAAATCAATGTTGGACGGAGTTCAGCTAGGAGATTATTTATTTTATAAGTTTTGACTGATTTGGAAATGGAAATCGGTTTTTGAAAAAATAGTCGTATTTTTTATTTAATTAATTCTTATTATATATATCGTATTATATATATATATTTTATATATTATATATATATATATCGTATTTATTATTAACTAGGGCATGCCCGTACTATATATATATCTAAAATTATATCCCCCCCCTCTATTTACATGAAATGGTTTGGTCCAAAGCGAACGGCTTGCGAGTACGGTGACAATCCCCCCCCTCTATTTACATGAAATGGTTTGGTCCAAAGCGAACGGCTTGCGGAGTTTGGTAAAGACAAATCGCAGTTACGATGAATCGCAAATTAGTTTTATAATTAGTTTTAAAACATAGTTTAACGGCAACATAGTTTGCCAACGTGAAATAAATGAATACGCTCTCAAATGTGCCGTCCGAGGCAGAGTCTGTTCGCCACGTTCGGCACACGTGATAGCTCGCTGCTCTCTGATTGGTTGAATCGTTTTTTGGACATAGCTCGGTAACTACTTCTCCGATTAATATGAAACCTTGAAAAGGCACATCCTCGGGTCCCCAGCAATATACCTGGCAAGTTTAAAGTATATCGGACCCGTGGTTGTCGAGAAACAGCGGTCACAGACATACAGACATACAGAGATTACTGGAATTATAGATAGATATATTATATCGTATTTTATATATTTTATATTTTTCGTATTTTATATCGATTTATTATATCGTATTTGATATAGTATTTATTATTATATATATTTGATATATATTATATATATATTTATATATTATTATATTATATATATATATATATATATGTATATATATATATATATATACTGTATATATATATATATATATATATATATATATATATATATATATATATATATATATATATATATATATATATACTGTATATATATATATATATATATATATATATATATATATATATATATATATACGTATATATATATATATATATATATATATATATATATACGTATATATATATATATATATATATATATATATATATATATATATATATATATATATACTGAAACGCAAAAGAAACTTACCACCTTTGAAACCTTTAAATATCAACAATAACACTACGTGTAGTAAATGTGTGAACTTATTTGTGGACAATAGTGTCCTCACTGTCAGACAAAACGGTCACGGATGGTCACTTGAACCTTCAATGGTCACTTCATAGCACAGCTGTTGAACAGCCGTTTTGACTGTCAGTGATTAGCCAAGGGGTACGGGATGATTTTAATGAGCTGCACGTGATGTCTTGATATTGGCTTTAAAAAGGCCAATGCAAAATGGGCATTTTGACCGAAAAATTTGACCATTTCGACCAACTTCAAAAAGACCGAAAACGCAAAAGAAACTGACCACCTTTGAAACCTTTAAATATCAACAATAACACTGCGTGTAGTAAATGTGTGAACTTATTTGTGGACAATAGTGTCCTCACTGTCAGACAAAATGGTCACGGATGGTCACTTGAACCTTCAATGGTCACTTCATAGCACAGCTGTTGAACAGCCGTTTTGACTGTCAGTGATTAGCCAAGGGGTACGGGATGATTTTAATGAGCTGCACGTGATGTCTTGATATTGGCTTTAAAAAGGCCAGTGCAAAATGGGCATTTTGACCGAAAAATTTGACCATTTTGACCATTTTGACCAACTTCAAAAAGACCGAAAACGCAAAAGAAACTTACCACTTGTTTGAAATGTAATAAAATTGTAACAGTTCAAAATAAAACAAACCAACAATTGCTAATTGAAACATTGGCATTTTATTGATGACATGTCAAGTTTTTGACCAAGATACACCATCTCATCAGTTTGTTCTACAGTACAGAACAGCACAGGGTGTAATGTCAGTCCCCTTTCAATAGCATGTGTGGCCACCATTGTTTTGGATACAGGCAGTGCATCGTCGGCGTATACTGCCTACCAGTCTTTGGATGGATTGCTGCTGGATTCTGTCCCACTCAGTCCTCAATGTCTGAAGCAGCTCTGCCCATGTCCTGGCCCTGCCAACTACGTGTCTCCCAAGCTCATCCCACAGGTGCTCCATGGGATTCAGGTCAGGGGAGAGTGCAGGCCACTGCATGGTGTTGATGTTCTCGCCTTGGAGAAATGCAGTGGTAAAGCGAGCAGCATGGGGACGAGCGTTGTCATGCTGAAAGGTTCTCAGTTCTGGGTGGTCTCAGGTCTCAGTTCTGGGTATTTAAAGGTTTCAAAGGTGGTAAGTTTCTTTTGCGTTTTCGGTCTTTTTGAAGTTGGTCAAAATGGTCAAATTTTTCGGTCAAAATGCCCATTTTGCACTGGCCTTTTAAAAGCCAATATCAAGACATCACGTGCAGCTCATTAAAATCATCCCGTACCCCTTGGCTAATCACTGACGGTCAAAACGGCTGTTCAACAGCTGTGCTATGAAGTGACCATTGAAGGTTCAATTGACCATCCGTGACCGTTTTGTCTGACAGTGAGGACACTATTGTCCACAAATAAGTTCACACATTTACTACACGCAGTGTTATTGTTGATATTTAAAGGTTTCAAAGGTGGTAAGTTTCTTTTGCGTTTCAGTATATATATACGTATATATATATATATATATATATATATATATATATATATATATATATATATATATATATATATATATATATATATATATATACTATATATATCGTATTTATTATTAATATATTATATATATTTGATATATATTATATATATTATATATATATATATATAATTATATATATATATATATATATATATATATATATATATATATATATTATATATATATCGTATTTATTATTAATATATTATAACGTATTTTATATATTTTATTATTTGATATTTTTCGTATTTTATATCGATTTATTATATCGTATTTGATATAGTATTTATTATTATATATATTATATATATATATATATCGTATTATTAAATATATCGTATTATATTAAATTTAATTAATTTATTCATTGTAGTTTTGAAATACACAGGATTTAGGGCGCAAAATATTTAATTTTACTATGTTGTGAATCTATGAAAGATGGCTTGTGTACGATTAAATATTTGTGTTCCTGTACTGTACATTTGTTGTATGTGTTTCTTTTTTTAATCAAAGTAACTTGTACTTCTGAGGCATTGATTTTATGTCATCGTAGGTGTATCAGTCAGATGTGGCACAGCACACTGTGGTTGCCGCTGAGTTGACAGGTGGTGCAGAAGAAATGCCATAAAATGCAATGGAAACACTGGTGCTCTGTAATGCCACAATCTATCCAAATGTCGCCCAGCTACTGAGAATTATGACTCCGGTGCCAGTATCAACTGCGAGAGCAGAGAGATCATTTAGCACTCTCCGGCAAATTAAGAGCGATACACCTTCCACTATGGGAGAACATCGACTAACTGGATTTGCAGCACTTACAGTGCATCACTGTAGGAACATCCCGGTATTGACGCTGATTGACATCCTTACCCTGATGCCTTGATTTTTCTACTGTTGTGTTTTCTGTACTTTTTAAAAACCTCTGCTTCCCCCTCCTAAGGAAAATTCTGGTTGCACTCCTGGTGCTATGCCGTGATGTTTTTTATGAAAACTTTTTACCAGAACAATAATTTAATGTTATCTTTGGAAATAAATATACAACTCAAACAGTAGGAATAGTACAAGTATGAGAAGTTGCATCATACCTGTGAGTAATGTTACGGATCCGTCACTTCCGCCTTTGTTGTTATTATATACTTGCAGTATTTTTAGTTTCAGATAATATTGTTGTTGAAATTTTTGTGTGAAATAGAGTTGACTTCAGTAAAAGGTTAAAATAAATAATTGTGAA
Organism: Myxine glutinosa; assembly: GCF_964187855.1. Taxonomy (NCBI): domain Eukaryota; kingdom Metazoa; phylum Chordata; class Myxini; order Myxiniformes; family Myxinidae; genus Myxine; species Myxine glutinosa. Next base: position 175,529,185 of record NC_136266.1, on the reverse strand, counting down.
GGAAAAAGGAAAACACGGCAAAGAGATCGGAAGAAGGGAGATGGATATGGGCAGAGAGAGGAGGAGAGAGCTGTGAGTCACGTCGAGGCTGCGATTGGACTTGTTTTTATATATTGGTCGTGAATGAGTTGAGGTTTCCCGTGAATGGGATTGTTTGCGACATCGTCATATATTGCGAGTGCAATTAAACCTGTGTCTCAGGTTTTATCACCAAGTGTGAGTCATTGTTGGAGAAATCAAGCGCCTCCATTACGGGCCTACACGCCATTTTGTCTTCGAAGAATAAGAGGCTGTCCGCTTAGTGCATCTTGTTTTGCCGTTGGGATTTCCGTATCGACCTCATCGTGTTGATTGCCATTGGTTTACCTATCGGCTCAATTCTCATATCGACATCTCACCTCGTAACTCCTCATCCACAGCCGCGCCAATACCTGCCTATTGATTTGCCGTTCTGCGACCTCGATCTTCAACCAGCGTGGAGATCCATGCACGGACTTTGGGGAATGTTACATCCCACTCACGTTTGGCGTATTGCGAGTTCCTTGCTTTGAGAGCATTGGGGAATGATGGTACCATCATATGTATTGTTCATTTGATGGAAGTGACATTTTCAGTGTACTTTCTTTAATAGTGTTATTATTGTGTATGTGAGTGCATTGATGTGAATACAATTATTTATTTTGTTCTACAAGTGCATTGGTGTGGTTTTACCATGGTTTATTAGAACACTCAAAATAACAAATCTTTCTGCCGCATTCCCTCTCGAGACTTTGAGGTGCACCGTTACCGGGGTTTGGGAAGGTAATATGTAACAGTAACAAATGTTCAAAGAAAACAACACTTCAAGCCAAATCTCACGATGCTGGATAAGCTGCACAGAAGCAGGTACATTTAAATTTTAAATAGTGGCAAATTAAAAAAAAAAATCGAAATATAATATTGGCATAAAAATGTGATGACCCATGCAGATATTATAAACGGGGTGCTTCAAAAGTACCAGTGCACTGAAAAAAAGGCTTATGTTTCATGTGTTTGTTATTCTTAAAATTAAAATGTATGCTGGTTTACTTTCAGGTATCATTGACTCGCTCAGGTGAGATACGCACCAGCTGAGAGACAACTCAAGTGAACTTCTGCTTGCCAGTTGTTAATGGTTTATTCCTCAGGAAACCCATAAAGAATGGTCTTAACATTGAAAGAAAGAGTTTGTTTTGGTAGCATGTTTTTCGCTATGAGCGGAAGTACACTACTGAGGTACAGAATTTGTTTTTTGGAGAAATTGGGTGAAGGATGGTTGCCTCGTCAATAATTGTGCAAAAGTATTGATTGAGTGGTTTCAGGAAACTGCAGACGAGTCTCAAAGTAGTCGGCCAACGGTTGTGACAGATGTGGTATCGCAGGATATTGGCAACCATTTTCCAAAGAGACCCAAGAAAATCACTCAGACTCTCGTCGCAAACTAGATGGTATTCATAGAATACTTACCCTGCACAGTCAACTTGGTGTGAGCCAACTCTTCTGTTTTTGAACGCTTCTTTTTTATCCAATATGGCTGCCAGACCACGTGAGCAATGACATCATAAATTTATATTCTCTAAATAATTGTTGCATAGATCATGCTCAATACATTTCAAACTGATCAGACTAAGCGTTGTCCTTGTCGAATTACGATGTCATAATTATGGCACCAATGACGTCATCGTTAACATCACCTATTCCCCATATGGAGTTATTTACAATGAGCCACGTTTCAATTTTTCCCATAGAGCAGTTTTGGAGATAGAGGTGCAACGTTTTTCGGTTTTTCCAAGATGGCGCCTGTAACACATGACCTACGACGTCATGATTATCATTAAAATATTCTAAAGGAGGAGGCGCTCCAATGGTGAAAATTTCGTGTCCATCAGACCAACAGTTGCTGAATTTTTAAAAATAATGATCGGATGGATGTGTTTTATTTGTCGAATTATGACGTCGTAACAAAGGCACCGATGACATCATCATTAGCACATCTTATTCGCCATGGGGAGTCAGTGACAATGAGCCAGGTCTCAATTTTTCCATGGAGTGGTTTCAGAGATAGAGGTGTGAAGCTTTTCCAAGATGGCGACTGTACCACGTGACCTATGACGTGATAATAATCATTGAAATATTCTACAGGAGGAGGCCCTCCTATGGTGGAAATTTCATGTCAATCGGACCAAGAATTGCAGAGAAAAAAAATTCATACTGATCGAATCAAGCATTGTACTTGTTGAATTATGACTTCATAATTAAAGTACCAATCACATCATCATTAACATGTCTTATTCCCCAAGCGGAGTACTTGACAATGAACCATGTTTCAGTTTTTTCCCATGGAGCATTTTTGGAAATATAGAGGTGCAACCTTTTTTCGATTTTTCCAAGATGGCGCCTGTATCATGTGACATATGACGTCATAATTATCATTAAAAAAATTCCACAGGAGGAGCCGCTCGTATTCTGAAAATTTCGTGCCAATCGGACTAACAGTTGCAGAGGAATTTTTTTTTTCATTCTGATCAGATCAAGTGTTGTACTTGTCGAATTATGACGTCATAATTAAGGTACCGATGACATCATCATCAAAATATCTTTTTCCCCATGGTGAGTACTTGACAATGAGCCATGTTTCCTTTTTTTCCATTGAGTGGTTTGGGAGATAGAGGTGTACCGTTTTTCCAAGATGGCGCCTGTACCATGTGACCTATGACGTCATAATAATCACTAAAATATTCTAAAGGAGGAGGAGGCCCTTCTCTGGTAAAATTTCATGTCAATCGGACCAACGGTTGTCGAGAAAATGAATTTTTAAAATGCAGAGATGGCACACACTTTACTTTACTGAAATGCAGACACGTACATACGTACATGATTGTTTAACCCCACTTTTCGCTTCACGAGCGCAGGGTAACAAGTAGGTGTCTCACTAACCTCCATATACAGAGCTATATGGAATAATATGAAGTCTGTTCCCTATAAAGTGCATGTTCATGAACTTGCATTTGCAGACATAGAAAAGTGGGTGAATTTCTGTTAATGTCTCCAAAAATTAATAGCAGAAAAAGGAAATCAAGTTGGAGACTGCACCTTATTTACGGATGAGGCATGTTTCCACATGTCAGGCTATATGAATATACAGGGCCCCAGAGAATCCGAATGCAATCTTTAAAAAAAACATTGCCTGATCATAAAATTGCTGTATCATATGCCTTTTCCAGAAGGCGTGTTATTAGACCGATATCTTTTTAAAGATACCGTAAATTTCGAAGAGTCATTAAAGATACTCTCCTGCAGTTTTTCAACAAACGAATATAAGAGGAGACACGAGATGGATGGTTCCAGTAAGACAGTGCAACTTGCACACACAGCACATGCAAACATGCATGCAGTCAGTTATATATTTGACGATGGTGTCATTTCTCGTTCTCTCTTCTTAACCCCTCCAGACCTTCATCTGTGGGTTAAGCTCAAAAACAGGGTCTATGCAAACAATCCCCATACGATAGAAGAGCTGCTGGCTAACATTTCCAGAGGCTATCCATGGCTTTCAGGCTGAATAACTCCAACGAATGTTTCCAAACATGTGCAGATGCGTCTAACTTTGCCGAAAAATGAAAGGTTCGCACTTTCAGGAATTGCTCTAAATTTGCTGAGAAAGTTCAAGAAAGACTTATCCTTCTGCACAAGAGGTGTGAAATTCCTACTGTACTACTTCTTTTGAAACGTCCTGTGTAACATGCCGACCAATTACTTCGCTGATGGGCTTAATCAAGACAGCATGTTGCACTTCACCAACATGTTGCATGTCTATATGTGAGTCTCAATGAGGATGTAAAACGAAGTAAAACGTGTGAAAAAGGTTCTTTTATAACATGTTGTTGTTTTTGTTGTCAATTTCTGTTGCTGCTGCTGCTGCTGGAAAAAAAGGTTCTGTTGCTGCTGCTTTGCGAACCGCGAAATGAGGAGAATAAGTGTGCTTGTTGTTGTCTGTTTGCTCCTTTCGTGTACCATTTTCTATTTTTCTATTGCTTAGAGGAGTATTTCTATATATTATTTTGTGTGCTCCTTCCATGTCCGGCACTGGTGCATTTATTGGATTTAATGCCGTTTTGCATTTATCAGGTTGTTATGGTTAGTGTTTTGTATGGATTATATATACTAGTGGGGTCACCCGTGGGAATCCCACGGGCATGGACGTGTATCGTTGCGATCGGTGCAGCCGTTTTTGTGGTACGTGGGAACGGACGGACAGACAGACCGACGGACATTTGGTGAATTATAGTAAGATGTCCAACTACAATGCCACCTCCTAGTTGATGGAAAGTGAGGCAGAGGCAATGTTCTCATGTGGCAGACAGCCATTGTTGCTCAGAGATTGCACAGCTTCGGCTGTTATGGGACGCGATCAATGCCTCACTGCTTCATCAAGCTAGGAGGTTACATGCAATATTAAACCGACTAGGTTTGCATGGTCAAAGGTAAATGATGTTGTGGTATGTTTTTCTTGATGAGCCCATAGTAAGGGTGAAATCATGCAAGGTGGATCCCCTGTCCTTTACTTGTGATTTCTAAAATAGTATTGCGCCCAGTTGCATCCAATTACCTTGTCCTTAAGGAAATATTTACCTTAAGGTACACTGTCCTTAGCGAAGGATTTTCTTAAGGGTTGTTGCATTAACAACCTTTAGGAAAACCTCAAGTGAGGATTTCCTTAAGATTGAGGAAATCCTTTGGAGCCATTGCTCTGCCAGACAACCAAGCAGATTCGAGATAGGAAGAGGCATCCCAAAGCAAGAACACGGAATGAACACGTGAGTTTAAATGACACTTGTTATATGTTGCATGAGGAACAGGTGCTTCTGGATGAAGGAGGAATAGAATGATTCTTGTGTAAACCTCAATTGATTCTCATGGAGCATTTTATTGTAAATGCGCTAATGTGTGCAGTAAATGGTTGGAAACTTCCCGAGAATGATGAAAGTGTGAATTTATGAAAGTGAAATAAGAATGCGAAACAAACAAAATAGTCAGGTTCACTATGTTTTTTCGTTCAAAAATTTTGGAGATTAGCAAAACTATACATTTTTGGAATATTCAGAGCATGAGGAATCCAAAAATTAATGTTTACATTTGCGTAGACACCTTTGCGAAAATGACCCTCAGGACAGTGATGAAGATCTGTAAAAGCATATTCCTGAACGGTATAGACCTCGTAGATCCTGTGTATAGGACTTATAGTTCAATCTGATACTACCTATAACTTCCTATAACAACCTATAACTTCAAAGGACTTGCAATATCATGTATTAGTCAGGTTCACTATGTTTTTTCGTTCAAAATCATGGTAGATTAGCAAACCTATACATTTTTGGAAACGTTATTACATGGAAAATCTGAAAATCAATGTTTACATTTGCCAATTCCGACCAATTCGATTCGACCAATTCGACCAATTCGACCAATTCGACCAATCGACCAATCGCTTCGATCGACCATTCGACCAATTCGATCGATTCGATTCGATTCGAATTCGATTCGATCGACCATTCGACCAATTCGATTTGCCAATCAATTTGACCGACCTTTGCTTGTGTGGAACGGACTGTGAAAACGATGCGGACTATATTGTCGGATACGACACACAGGACAGTGATGACGAACTCTAAATGGCATATTCGGTAATCGTGTATGTTTGATGCCATTGACTGCCTGTGTATATTTTGTCATTGACTGCCTGTGTAGATGTGAAGTTATACTGACTGCATGTGTATATATGATTTTGCTGACTGCCTGTGTATGTTTGGTGATATGAATTATTGTGACACATTTTGATGTTATTAACTGCCTGTACAAAATGATAACATGTATTTGATTATGCAACTTATCGCGAATATAAAGATAGTATTTTGCAATTCAAAACCTTTGATTCGTGTCTTACCATTCCCCATTGCACTAATTTGATACTTTCATTGGATTCCTTGTCCCTGAAAATATAGGTTTAGTATATTTTAAAAAGTTTTTAGGGTAATTAGAGGCAGAAATAGAACAAAATATGTATTTTACAGTGGCCATTTTGAAAATCCAAAATGGCCGCCATACAGGTATCTCTCCAAATGTAAAGATTGATTTTTAGTTTCCTTATGCTATGACCTTTCCAAAAATGTATAGGTTTGCTAATCTACCATGATTTTGAACGAAATATAATTTATTGACATAGTGAACCTGACTATATTATGTAATACAGTTATATCACAAATATATAGACAATGGTTTTCAATTACCTTTGTTTGTTGCTTTTCTATAATCCTGAGCACTATTTTGAGGCCTTTATTGGATTCCTTGACCCAGAAAACATAGGATTAGCATATTTAATTAAGTCTCTAGGTTGACTAGAAGCGGAGATCGCGCAAAATATGTATTTTATGGCGGCCATTTTCAAAATCCAAAATGGCGGCCATGCAGGTGTCTGTGCAAATGCCAACATTGATTTTCAGATTCTCCATGCTCTGAAGATTCCAAAAATGTACAGGTTTGCTAATCCCAAAATTTTGAAAGAAATTATATTTGTTAACATAGTGAACCTGACTATCTTCATCTTAGTCCTGAGTGTCATTTTCGCAAAGGTGTCTATGCAAATGTAAACATTAATTTTTGGATTCCTCATGCTCTGAATATTCCAAAAATGTATAGTTTTGCTAATCTACCAAAATTTTGAACGAAATTATATTTGTTTACATAGTGAACCTGACTAAAACATTCAGGATGTCCTCAAAGAGTGAAAATGTTATCCAAATGTGCAATAATTTTTCAATTTCTGGAAGTGCTGTTCTATCAGCCTCTGGAATCGCGCTGTGATAATCGTCGTCTTCATGACCAATTTCCATGAAGAGCCCCTTTTAGAAACTCAAAGGTTGGAGTTTAAGGACGGGAGAGGAGTGGAGGTTTGAAGAGAGGTGCTCCCTAGAATTTAAGGAAGGTTTTAAGAAAAAAACTTAAGGAATATTCGTATATGCAACGATCCTCAAATTAAGGGTGTCCTTAAGGGGAAACTTAAGGAAATGTTGAAGCAAATCCTCAAATCTTTCCTTCACGATGCTGTATGCAACCGGCATTGGTCTTTGAAATAGACCCAGTGTGGCCTCCTGAAGTCATCCAGGCCTGGAAGCGAAGTGGTGCACATGCACAAATGGTGTTTAATGATGTGTTGCATTTATTGGATTGGGAGGGCTTTGGCTTGGAATATATATAAATATTTATGTATACACACACACACACACACACACACACACACACACACACACACACACACACACACACACACACACACACACACACACAATGCCTTCAGAAAGTATTCACACCCCTTTAAGTTTTCACATTTTGTTGTGTTACAGCATGAATTTAAAATAGATTAAATTGACTTTTTTTTTCACAAATCTACACAATACCCCATATCGTCAAAGGGGATTTTTTTTTTTAGAGCTTGTTTGCAAAATATTTGATCATCCTTGAGATGTCTACTACAACTTCATTGGAGTCCAGCATTCAATTTGCTTGTTGACTATAAATACATACATACACATCCATAAACATATTTTATATATATATATATATATATATATATACAGACTTGGCATTTAATATGGAATATTTTTTTTTTCTTGACTTGGGTTTACTTTCTGAACTCGGTATATCAATCTGGTGAGTTTCTTTTACGCTTCGGTGATTTCTTTGTTAAGAGAACCATGTCACTGATTGTCTGTCGCAGCAAGAAGTCAATAACAGGATTATATCACAGGTGGCGTGACAAAATGTACGGACAGGTACATTTGACGATTGGCTTCACAATCGGGTATATAAGGGTTGTTGCGTTCTGTATTAGTGGAAAACAACTGCTGCACGTCTACAAATGTTATTGCCGCTTCCCCAGGAGATGGTCCGTCAACTCGACAATGCTGTTTGTCATGGAGTGGTGGCTTTACGAAATTCCGGCATGAAAGAGCGTGCTATTGCTCGGCAGTATGGCATCACTCAAGGTCAGGTGTCAAATATCCTGAAACGAAATGCTCAGAGGGGTGTCCCTACTCCAATACCGAGGTCAGGACGTCCCCGCAGAACCACAAGGAGGGATGATCGCCAGCTGCACCGGTTAGTCCGCAATGGCCGTAGCAAGTCAGCTAATCGGCTTATGGCTGAGTGGCAGAAACTGACAAATGTGCCTGTATCTAGAAGGCTAGTCAACCAATGACTGGTTCAAGCAGGCTATCGTGCCAGGCGTCCCCTGAGAAAGCCACACCTGACCAGACAAAACTGCCAGCACCGATTGCAGTGGGCCAGAGAGCACCGTCAATGACAGCCAGGACACTGGAATCACGTGATCTTCAGTGACGAGTCTAGATTTCTGGTCTATCGTCAAGATGGCCGCGTCCGAGTGCGCAGACAAGTGCATGAAGCCTACAACGAAGATTGTATAGTGCCAAGAGTCCAAGCTGGAGGTGGTGGGGTGACCGTTTGGACTACTTTTCATGCAGGGGGCAAAACTGACCTGGTTGTTCTGAATGGAAACCTGAACCAGTTCAAGTACAGGGCCATTCTGGAAGAAACATTGCTTCCATTTGCGCGTGCAGCTTTTCGAGGAAACTTTGTCTTCCACGATGACAATGCACGGCCTCATCATGCTCGCATGATCCAACACTTTCTTGCTGACCGTGGTGTAGGGCATATGGAGTGGCCTGCCATGTCCCCGGATATGAATCCGATAGAGAACTTGTGGGCAGAATTAACGTGTCAAATCGACCACTTGGACCAGCAGCCGACCTCTGTGCGTGAATTGCAGCAGGCTATTGTCACTGCATGGCAAGCGATTCCTGTCCAAACCTTGGCAAATCTCGTGAACAGCATGCCTCAACGTGTACGTGCTCTCCTGAATGCTCGTGGGGGTTACACGAAGTACTGAACTGTAATTTTACTGTCCGTAATCCCAGTCGTAATTTAACTTTTGTTTTTGTTAAAAAAAAACTTTGGCTAATGTGCAAAATAAAGAGATACTTCTGGAAAACGTACAGAAGTTTAACACAGTACTGTCCATGAATTGAGTTCGATATCAGTTTCCATCACTTTCAAGGATCAATTTATTTGTTTCGAAACGTCAAATGTGGTTTTTGTTTCTTTTAAAGGTCACATCAACAAAATCTAGAATAATTTCAACATAATTCCAATTAACTTTTGGTTCTAAGACATCTTGAAAAGTAAGTTCACCCCCACAAAAAAATATTCCATATTAAATGCCAAGTCTGTATATATATATATATATATATATATATATATATATATATATATATGGGGGGGGGGGGGGGGGGAGGGTACAGGAGTATCTAGATCACGGTAGATCTGCATAGGTAGACGCTCGACTGTCGTGATAGGGAATCTACCTGTAATAAGTTCTGTGTGTAGCCTGAATGTCGGATTAAGCTTGTATCTGTGTCCCCTCCACGAGGGGGCGTGTCATGCTAATTAGTACAGGGATTATGGGTAAAATTCCCTCGTGTGTCTTCCCTCTGTGAGCAATCCAGTGTCCCTTATGGCAACGCACTCATATAGACACTTAGATAGATCCCTTAGTGCACACATTAAGTAATTCCCCTAAGCCACAAAAGACTTACAGGAAGAACAGGCAGGAAGCCAGATCGGGGCACCGCGATGGGGCCGCAGCCAGCCACATCAGCATCTGGCAGAGTAACGAGCATCGTGCAAGGCAAGCAATAGCCACGCCCAGGGAACGTGTGATTGGTTGGGGGAAGGAAGCGGCACACTGATTGGCCACCGACCGTGGACACCTCGGCCAATCAGTGCGGAAGGCGTGAACACTCAGCCATTCAGTGCGGAAGGCGCCAAAACACTACGTAAGAGCAGGTCGCTAGTTGGAGGATAAGTGCCGGTGACGTCAGAATGCAGGAAAGACCACAAACAAGGGCGGGACTGATTGGTAATGCGGGAGAATTGAAGTCAGACCACGGGGGACAAAACGTCTCGCTCGCGGGGCTTTGGTGTGTTCGGTCATCGGTTCCCTGTTCGTGCCTTTTCCCTGCGTTCTTCCCTGTGCGGTTTGTTCTTCTTCCCTGTGTTCTTCCCTGGTGGTCGTTGGTGTCTTCCCTGAGTTCTTCATGGTGTTCTTGCTTGGTGCTTGGAGCGGTGCTTGGTGTTTAGAGCGAGACGTGGTTCTACGAGGAGACGGGACCTCGCGTGCGACCGACGAGGGGCGAGCGAGGCGGGCCGCTGTGCGGGTCGCTCGGGGCCTAGCAGGGCGTGAACGAGGCGGACGGAGGCCTGCTTCGCGCGAACACCAGAGCCTGGACGATTCCTGGTGGATGCTACAGACTACAGAAACAAATAAGCTCACATTTACAAACGCGCACGACACGACGATTTCTTTATGTAATTAATCCCCCTGTGCTGTTGTCGAAGTGAGGTGTGCAGGATCCCAATTTAGAATTAGGTTTTATCGTCGCGTTCCATTGTTATCGGGTTCCGTAATAAATCTTTATGTTTGTACATTTTACCCCCGTGTCCGTTTTGAGTTCATTCCCTACAGGATCGAGGGCCGCCGTCGGGGCGTCAGGTAAGAGCTTGCCGCTTCTTCCTCTTCCTACTTCCTTCTGTGCTTTTATAGTCGAATCCATCATTGATCGTCACCTCCATTAAGTCATTTGGGCCATCCGCGAGCCCACAGTATTAACCAAGGGATTCGCGTGACAATATACACTACTGGTCAAAAGTTTTAGAACACCTCAATTTTTCCAGTTTTTTATTGAAATTTAAGCATTTCAAGTCCGGTGAATAACATGAAATGGTACAAAGGTAAGCAGAAAGACAGACAGACCATTATAACCCTTAAAAGTGAAGGTATTTCCTTTCGAGAAATTGCAAAGAAAGCCAAGGTGTCAGTGAGTACAGTTTCCTACACCATCACAAGGCACTTGGAAACTGGAGGAAACTCTGACAGGAAGAGGTCTGGCAGACCCAAAGCCACAACAGAATCAGAAGACAAGTTTCTGAAAGTCAACAGCTTGCGTGATAGGCGGCTCACAGGACAACAGCTTCAAGCACAGCTTAACACTGGTCGATGTAAGCAAGTCTCAGTTTCAACTGTGAGGAGAAGACTTCGAGCTGCAGGTTTGACAGTTCGAGTGGCAGTAAGAAAGACATTGCTAAGATGGCAAAATAATAAATAGAGGCTTGCCTGGGCCATGAAGCACCGCCAGTGGACTACTGAAGACTGGAAGAAGGTCTTCTGGACCGATGAATCAAAATTTGAAATATTTGTTTCATCACGCAGGGTTTTTGTACGCCGTCGAGTAGGAGAAAAGATGGTTCCTCAGTGTGTGACACCAAATGTCAAACATGGAGGAGGAAGCGTGATAGTCTGGGGCTCTTTTGCTGGATCCAGAGTCCGTGACTTGCACAGAGTGACTGGCACCCTGAACCCAAAGGGCTACCACAGCATTTAGCAGCACCATGCAATACCCTCTGGTATATGCCTAGTTGGTCAGGGGTTCATCTTACAGCAAGATAATGACCCTAAACACACCTCCAGGCTATGTCAAAACTACCTTCGAGGAAAAGAACAAGACGGTAGGCTTCAAATCATGGAATGGCCAGCACAGTCTCCAGATTTAAACCCCATCGAGCTGGTTTGGGATGAACTGGACAGAAGGGTGAAAGCAAAGCAACCGACAAGTGCAACACATTTGTGGGAACTGCTGCAACAGTGTTGGCAAGAACTTCCCGAACAATATTTGATTTCCATTGGAGAAAGAATGCCACGAGTGTGTTCGGCGGTTATATCTGCAAAAGGTGGCTACTTTGTTGAGTCAAAAATTTTCATTAAATTTTGTTAAACAAAATGATTCTATGATTTCTTTTTTATCTCCAATTGTTTATTTGTTCTATGCTTAATTTCAGAGTACATTGAGACATTAAACTGCGTAAATTTCAATAAAAACTGGAAAAATTGAGGTGTTCTAAAACTTTTGACCGGTTGTGTATATATATACAGACTTGGCATTTAATATGGAATATATATTTTTTTCTTGACGGGTTTACTTTCTTAACTCAGTATATCAATCTGGTGAGTTTCTTTTACACTTTGGTGATTTATTTGTTCAAAGAACCATGTCACTGATTGTCGCAGCAAGAAGTCAACAACAGGATTATATCACAGGTGGCGTGGCAAAATGTACGGACAGGTGCATTTGACGATTGGCTTCACAGTCGGGTATACAAGGGTTGTTGCGTTTTGTATTAGTGGAAAACAACTGCTGCACGTCTCCAAAAGTTATTGCCGCTTCCTCTGGAGATGGCCCGTCAACTCGACAATGCTGTTTGTCATGGAGTGGTGGCTTTACGAAATTACGGCATGAAAGAGCGTGCTATTGCTCGGCAGTATGGCATCACTCAAGGTCGGGTGTCAAAGATCCTGAAACGAAATGCTCAGAGGGGTATCCCTACTCCAATACCGAGGCCAGGACGTCCCCGCAGAACCACAAGGAGGGATGATCGCCAGCTGCACCGGTTAGTCCGCAATGGCCATACCAAGTCAGCTAATCGGCTTAGGGCTGAGTGGCAGCAACTGACAAATGTGCCTGTATCCAGAAGTCTAGTCAACCAACGACTGGTTCAAGCAGGCTATCGTACCAGGCGTCCCCTGAGAAAGCCACGCCTGACCAGACAACACTGCCAGCGCCGATTGCAGTTGGCCAGAGAGCACCGTCAATGGCAGCCAGGACACTGGAATCACGTGATCTTCTGTGACAAGTCTAGATTTCTGGTCTATCGTCAAGATGGCCGTGTCCGAGTGCGCAGACAAGTGCATGAAGCCTACAACAAAGATTGTATAGTGCCAAGAGTCCAAGCTGCAGGTGGTGGGGTGACCGTTTGGGCTGCTTTTCATGCAGGGGGCAAAACTGACCTGGTTGTTCTGAATGGAAACCTGAACCAGTTCAAGTACAGGTCCATTCTGGAAGAAACATTGCTTCCATTTGCTCGTGCAGCCTTTCGAGGAAACTTTGTCTTCCAAGATCACAATGCACGGCCTCATCGTGCTCGCATGATCCAACACTTTCTTGCTGTCCGTGGTGTAGAGCATATGGAGTGGCCTGCCATGTCCCTGGATATGAATCCGATAGAGAACTTGTGGGCCGAATTAATGCGTCAAATCGACCACTTGGACAAGCAGCCGACCTCTGTGTGTGAATTGCAGCAGACTATTGTCACTGCATGGCAAGTGATTCCTGTCCAAACCTTGGCAAATCTCGTGAACAGCATGCCTCTACATGTACGTGCTCTCCTGAATGCACGTGGCGGTTAAACGAAGTACTGAACTGTAATTTTACTGTCCGTAATCCCAGTCGTAATTTAACTTTTGTTTTTGTTTTAAATTTTTTTGGCTAATGTGCAAAATAAAGAGATACTTCTGGAAAACGTACAGAAGTTTAACACAGTACTGTCCATGAATTGAGTTCGATATCAGTTTACATCACTTTCAAGGATCAATTTATTTGTTTCGAAATGTCAAATGTGGTTTTTGTTTCTTTTAAAGGTCACATCAACAAAATCTAGAATAATTTCAACATAATTCCAATGAACTTTTGGTTCTAAGACATCTTGAAAAGTAAGTTCACCCCCACAAAAAAAATATTCCATATTAAATGCCAAGTCTGTGTATATATATATATATATATATATATATATATATATATATATATATATATATATATATATATATATATATAATTATATATATATATATATATATATATATATATATATATATATATATATGTATATATTATATATATATATGTATATATTATATATATATATATATATATATATATATATATATATATATATATGTATATATTATATATATATATATGTATATATTATATATATATTATATATATATATATATATCAGTCACTATGCGACCTTCATATCATCAGTGGAGAACCGCCAGCAAGGTTTCCCATACAGCTGCTGCTGCACCTTGCTGGGAGCGATACGCACCGCCTGCCACGCGGTGACGTTATCTCTGGTATCCACTCATCATATGGAGTCGACCTGGTTGCGGTTGGGAGTTACTAATAATGGTATCTGTAATCTGGTTCTCCAACCTAATGAGCGGACAACATGACGTCATCGCCATGCACGTCCGCCTTGCCTGCAAAGTTCCAGAGGAACCATCTAGCAGTGCGTCATTACGGATTATAAATACAGATACTGTCACAAGTGCATGCAAAACTCACAGTTACCGACCTGGTTTCGCCCTTGTTGGGGCTTCATCAGGGCAACGCAGTGAGGCTTTCCATACACTTGTAACTCTGTGACCCTTTCGGTTTTTATATCAGTCACTATGCGACCTTCACTATGAGACCTATGCGACCCAGCAAGGTGCAGCAGCAGCTGTATGGGACACCTTGCTGGTGGTTCTCCACTGATGATATGAAGGTCGCATAGTGACTGATACATAGTGATACATAGTGACTGCTCATTAGGTTGGAGAACCAGATTACAGATATCATTATTAGTAACTCCCAACCGCAACCAGGTCGACTCCATATGATGAGTGGATACCAGAGATAACGTCACCGCGTGGCAGGCGGTGCGTATCGCTCCCAGCAAGGTGCAGCAGCAGCTGTATGGGACACCTTGCTGGCGGTTCTCCACTGATGATATGAAGGTCGCATAGTGACTGATATAAAAACCGAAAGGGTCACAGAGTTACAAGTGTATGGAAAGCCTCACTGCGTTGCCCTGATGAAGCCCCAACAAGGGCGAAACCAGGTCGGTAACTGTGAGTTTTGCATGCACTTGTGACAGTATCTGTATTTATAATCCGTAATGACGCACTGCTAGATGGTTCCTCTGGAACTTTGCAGGCAAGGCGGACGTGCATGGCGATGACGTCATGTTGTCCGCTCATTCGGTTGGAGAACCAGATTACAGATACCATTATATATATATATATTGTAACGGTTTTGAGAAGGGTAACGGTTTTGAGAAGTGTAACAATTTTGGAGAAAGTGTAACGAATGTGAAAAGTATGGTTTTGTTGTGTGTAACACCCTCGTAATGTAAATAATGGTCGCAGCCGTCCTCCTAGTTAATTCCATGAAACTTACACACAGGCCACGATATATCTTTTTAAATAGTTTATTTCCTTATTCTATGTAGGCTAAATATGTGTTTCCCACTAGATTGACTCTGCATTGCATCAAACGAAATAAAGCGTAGGCCCCTCCGATGATCCATGGCAGCTCAAGTGCCAGGGATTCCCCCACTTGAGCTTTCACAGCAAACGTTTATTGCAGTACTGAACTGCTGTGCAACGTGACGGCGCAGTACCTGCAGCTGCTGACCGGTTTTCGCCATTTGCGGCCATTACGAACAAGGGGAGTGGCTAGAGAAGACGGGTCGCCCCCCTCGTCATAGGGGGGAGGAGTAAGTCGGCCCCGCTCATCCAACCCAGAACAAGGGGTTTGGCTAAGAGAGGGCGGAGCGGGAACCCCCGAGAAAGTGCGCGAAGGTTCGGTGAGAAAACCAATATAAGTCGCCGCGGGACGCACTCCACTCTCTTGCCCCTCCAGCTCTTGCCCCTCCAGCTCTTGCCCCTCCAGCTCTTGCCCCTCCAGCTCTTGCCCCTCCAGCGCTTGCTCCTCTTGCTCCTCTTGCTCCTCTTGCTCTTGCTCCTCTTGCTCTTGCGTCCTCCAAGCTCTTGCTTTGAACCCGTCCTCTTGCTTGCTGTCCCTCGTTGTTGCTGGGGAGAAGGAAGACGCCTGAACGAGCAGGTGTGTGCGAGCCATCGTGTGACCAGCTGCGCTGCAGCTAAGGGGGCAGCTAAGGGGCCGCAGGCCATGAACAGGACGCGCCAGGCAGCAATCGACGCTGGACCCTCCATTGCCTCCCAAAAACAACCATCCATCCTCAAGCTATACCTGCCTGCAATATCCCCCGTGTAAGTGTGAACGTCGTCTGTCCTAATCGTTGTCCTGGGGTTAAGTAAATAGACTAGTATAAGCTAACGATGCACTGTGTGACTGCTTCTTCCAGTTCCATCCATTGCTTGTAAATAATTTTGATCGCTCCTTCCATTCGCTGAATATAACCGATTGCTCTCGTTGCTCTGGCTTGTGAAAATACATAATAAATCCTGTTATTCCTCCGTACTCTGTCTTCTTCTCTCTTCCTTCTCTTTCGGTCGCTTTAGAGGTTTCCCGATTGAATATCTGTGGTGCGATCTGGTCAACGTTGGGGGAGTCGGGCCAATTGGGGATCCTGTAACGGTCGCGGTGGACCATCCGCTCGGCCCAAAGTAACATCTAAACCGCGTCTGTAACAATTGGTGTCGAGGAGTGAGATACGAGGCCCGAACCAAATTTTTAAAACGTGTAGAAAAAATTTTTTTGGTCAAAATTACGAGCTGCCGAAATTTTGTTTTATAAAACCCGAATTTTGAGATCGCGCCATGGACAATCAAGGCGATCGGATGTCGGTGGGGGAGATAGACGGGTTAGGGGTAACCCAGGACTTAGGGGAAGAAAGGGAGGAGGAGAGCAATGAGGTGGTTGAGGGTGTATCAGGTGCACAAAATGGCGGCCTCGCGCACATGGTTATTGTGGCGCCAAATTTAGCCGCGCCCGCGACCGTAGCCACGCCACTGGTGGATTGGAATCTCTTTATGATCCAAATGAAGGCCCTTATGGACAAGAATAGTGAGCGATTGGAGGGCCAAATTGGGGTAATGAAGGACGAAGCGAGGGCTCAGAGTGAGCAATTGGGGGCAATGAGGGACGAAGCGAGGAGTACCGGTGAGGGGTTAGACAAGAAATTTGGGAAGTTAGACAATAATTTTGAGGGGTTAGACAAGAAATTTGGGAAGTTAGACAATAATTTTGAGGGGTTAGACAACGGGATAAAAGAGGTGAAAAATGGGTTAATGGGGTTAGAAAATAGGATGGAGGACAAATTGCGGGAAATAGGGGAACAATCTGCCAGGGAAATCAAACGAATGGGGAACCAGATAGAGGAGGTGCAAATCGGGTTAGAAAGTAAACTGGATGCTCAGAGGGATGAATTGGGACAGATGAGGGTGGCATCTACAAAAGAGATGGAGGAGATGAAAGAGGGGATACGACGAGGTGTAAGTGAGGAGGTTTCGGGGCTACGCGAGGAGGTAAAGCGAGGTGAGAAGCGTATGGAGAAAGAGGTGAGGAATAATACGGCTAGGTTACAGGGGGGAATAGAGGGTCTGACGAAGGGAGTAGAACAGCTGACAGTCGGACAAAGGGAACTAGCGGACCAAGTGGAAAAGAACACTGCAATCATCGGGGGTTTAAAAGCGACACAAAAGGACATTAAAAACGAATTAATAGCAACACAAAAGGAATGTCAGATGGTACATGAGGGGTTGACGAAGAAGTTGGAGGAGGTGACAGAAGTAATGGAGACGAAGGACCGAGAGGTGAGGACGCACATAGAAACGGTTAAGGTGGCGTGAGAGGAAGAGATAGAGGGGGTGCACCGGGAGATGAAGGAGGTAAAGGAAAAATTAGAGGAGGTGGAAGAGGGGGTGAGTGAAATTAAGAAGAGACGGAGGGAAACTAAGAGGGAGATAAAGGAGGAAGTCATGGAATATGTACAAGGCCTGTGTTCAAATCATGATGAGGTGCTCACTAACCAAATAAAAAGTTTGCAGGTGGCAGAGGAGGTGCGACGACGAGGTACGGAGGTGAGTGGCGAAATATTCGGCAATGTATATGATGTGAGGAAAGCTTCAGTCGGCTTGGGGATTGGTTTGGATCCGGGTGTTCGTGAGAGGCCATTGGTGAAGTGTGCGACAGGTCTGGTGTGCGAAAAACGAGGTGTGCGAGAATGTCCGACCATGGGGTGTGTGAGGAAAAAGTGCGCGCCAAGGAGTGAGTGTGCTGTCAAGAGTGAGTCGGTCGTAGCGCGTGTGTGAGGGGGTACATGGAAGCGCGGTGTGGTGAGTGTTACGGAGGAAGTAACGAGAGAGTGTACACCTGTGGTGAGTGTTACAGAGGAAGTAACGAGAGAGTGTACACCTGTGGTGAGTGTTACAGAGGATGTAATGAGAAAGTGTACGCCTGTGGTGAGTGTTACAGAGGGTGTAACGGGAGAGTGTGCGCAAGAGTGTGCGCGAGAAAGGTGTGTAACGGACAGGGGCATGAGGAAAGAGTGCGCTGTCGAGAGTAAGGGTGAGTGCGCTGTCAAGAATGGAGGAGAAAGTGGTGAGGGTGACACGGAGCGTGAGTTGGTTGTGACAGGTGAGCGAGGATGTACACCTGGAATGGAAGGATGCACACCTGGAATGGTGGAGCATGTGGGGGAATGCACACTTGAGTTGGTCGTGAGGCACGTGGTTGGGTGTGCGAGTAAGAGCACACCTGTGATTGTCACAGAGGAGGTGACCGAGGAGGGGGCGCGAAGAGGTGTGTTGGTGAGGTGTGCGAGCGACGAATGTGTGCCAAGGTGTTCGGTAGTCAGGTGTGTGACCAAGTCTGTGAGCGGAATGAGTGTACCTGGGTGTGTTAGAGAAGGTACGACCAAGAGCAGGGAGACGGCTGGAGGTATGAGCAAGAAAGGGGTAGCGTATGCGTGTAAGCATGCAGGTGAGGCATCGACGGTAACCGGGTTAGCGGTTAGAGCGACTTTTAGCCGAATCGGGCCCTCGGTGCATGCCGGGCTTCGCGTGCCGCGAGAACCAGCGGGGATCCGAGCCACGGCGGGTTCGAAAGGACAGCTGTACGCGATCCACGCTGGGCCTCGCTTGGAACGGCCGCGTCCGTGCTCAACTAGGCGGAGCGGGCAGCTCGATAGGAAGGGTCGTCATGGCGACCACTTTTTGTTGAGACGTGCCGGCAGGTCAAGATCGGGACATTGGATGGCTCCACGCCGAGGTGGTGCGTGGGATCTCGGCCTGGGTAAGCCCCCGCCCCTGCCCCGAATGCGGGACGTATCCAGCTGCTGGCACAAAACAACCCGCATTCATTGCTCGGCTGTACGAAGCCGAGCTTTAGAAGGGAATTGGCGCACCGAGAGGATCTAATAAGTAGACGGGTGATGAGGTTAGTGTTTTGGACCCAAAATTAGAAAAAGGCAAAATTTGATGATTGGTACGGTGATTAGCAGTAAATGACAAATTTTTGATTTGTTGGATTTGGACGAGCGAAATTGATAGTAGGACCTCCCCGATGTGGTGGGATGGCAACTCTGTCATCCCTCACAGACGGGGGGCAAAGGAGCACTAGATTATGGGGTTGATGGCAGTGAAAACTAGCCCGGGTGGGTTAGGATATTGTGTGTAGGGATCTAGCGAAGATGACATTAGGTAACGTTAAGGTTAGGTAGTGACAAGGATAACTGTAGTGGGGACGCAGGTAGATTAGCGTGGATGATAATGACGTGGGAGCGCAATAGTTTAAAGGGACGACTGGGAAGCGCAAGTTTCAGAGGGGAGTAGTTAGATGAGATGATGCCGTGTGTTTGAGGATTGAACAGGTGTGATTGCACAGGTGTGCAACTGAACAGGTGGATGGAGCAGTGTATGAGTGAGTGATGGTGATGTGTATTGTGATGACCAAATGGTCCAGGAAGAAAGGAGGGTGCAGGTGGCACCAGGTGTGCGGGCACAGGTGTGCAACAACAGGTATGGAGAATGGTAGTGTGGAATAAATGGAGTATTGGAATGGATGGTCGTGGAGTGAGTATGGTGGAAACAATGGAGTGGAGTGGATGGTGCGAAGGTGTGAATGGGGGAAGAGTGGACCCCCATCACGAATACCCGGGGCGGGTAGTGTAAGTGTTAGGTAGAGGGTATAGGTAAATTGTGGTTGGATATTGGCATCTGTGGTGCGGGTGGAAGAATGGTGATTGGATGGGTGCATTAGTGTTGTGGAAATGGCTGGGCGTGTAGCCTGTTAGTGTGTGTAGTTGGTTTGGGCACTCCACCACTGTGAGGATGTCGGCCAGGTGAGGCCGCAGGTGGGCTCTGGGAGCCGGTAGTTGTGGATGGGGCCCGAAGATCCTGAGGACGGACCCGGGTAGCCCAGTGCCAGAGGGCACCGAGTGGGGTGACAGAGCCAGGAGGGGCCTTCCCAAATTAGATAGGTTAGGTAAGGAGCAGGTAAGCTCGGGTGGCAACTACAGTGGTGGAGGTGTGCAGGTGGGTGGACCTGCTGGGAGAGCTACACGTCACAGCCCAGAAATTGTGCAAGGGCACCGGGAGATGAATCGGGGGAGTGAGACCCCAAATTGAGAAGCACCACAGTTTGGTCAATGGGAATTGGTTGTTAGAACCCATAGTGTAAGTGGCCAATGGATTGGCAGGGAAAGACCCCGGGTCGTGTAAAGAGTGTTAAGGTCATTTAGAGGATAGTTAGGATTGGAGTCTCCTCGCACCATCTGCATCCACTCACCTGAGATGAGGTAACTCCACACCATGCCATGTTTTATTATTTTTCATTAATGCAAATGTTTTGGATTGTGAGACGCATCATGACGTGGGTGTGACATTGTGCGTAATTCCATCTCTCCCTCCTTATGAGGATTGATGATGAATTGGTGATGGCAAATTTTGAAGTAGAGGGATTGGAGACGAATTTGGTGTAGAAGGGAAAGATGGGGAAAACAAGACGTAGTGACGAATTTGTAAAGGTGTAAATTCTTGTAAATATGGGGCAAGGGCAAGGGTAGTGTAGGTGACAGGGGGGGTGACGTACGGTAGGGACGAGTTTTTCTCACTTCGCTCTCCGTACGCACTTCACCCTGCATTGCCTTTATTGACGTGTACCCTTGTGACCTTACCCCTCGCTCATTTGTCTTCCCCCCTTTTGTCTCCCACTTGAGGACCTGTGCGCCATTGGGTGCCGAGGGGAGCGTGCGTGAGATGGCCATTGTGCGCACGAGATTCTCAGAACCAGCATGCATTGTGTTGATGTACCACTTTATGGACCGCTGTTCTGCGGCCAAGTACCACTTGATGGACCCCAGGTTCTGGGGCAGGGCACCTCTGTTGGAGACCGGCCATAGTGGCCAGGGAATCTTGCTTGCGGACCTCGGTAAGGCGGCACCTATGCCAAACAGGTGGACCACCCTTAGTTGGCCCCTGCGGCCCTAAATAAAAATGAACACAAGTTGTGCTTTTTATTATTTCCAAGTAGGCCGCATGAAGCCAGAAGACGTCGGGAAGAACATCGGCCCAGCAGAGAAAGAGAAGACCACCACCAGTTGTTTTGTTGTGTTTATTATGAACCGTGGTGACTGTGCACCGAGTGGTGCTTTTGGTGCTTTGTGGTGCTTTTGGTGCTTTGGTGGTATTGGTACTGGTGCATCGATGCAATGCGTGCTGTCTCCTCCCTCCCAACAGGAATTTCTGTTTCTTGTGTCCTAAAAAGAAAAAAAAACACAGGTCCTGGGTTGCGTTGTAAATAAGAAATAACGTCACTGTAAATAATGCTCCCCACCGTAAATGTATAGTTTGAGAACAATTCCGTAATTCGGTTAGCTGTGGGCTTGAGTCTGTTAGACAGGGTGCAATGCAATAGGGGGACATACTTATTTGTGTTTTAAGAGTGTCACACTCAGGGTCAGGTTAATTGTAGAGGGAATTACACCTACGTGTCACACTAAGTTAAAGTTTTGTAGGCCCGAGTACGGGCCTGAAGAAAGGAGGGTGCAGTGTAACGGTTTTGAGAAGGGTAACGGTTTAGAGAAGTGTAACAATTTTGGAGAAAGTGTAACGAATGTGAAAAGTATGGTTTTGTTGTGTGTAACACCCTCGTAATGTAAATAATGGTCGCAGCCGTCCTCCTAGTTAATTCCATGAAACTTACACACAGGCCACGATATATCTTTTTAAATAGTTTATTTCCTTATTCTATGTAGGCTAAATATGTGTTTCCCACTAGATTGACTCTGCATTGCATCAAACGAAATAAAGCGTAGGCCCCTCCGATGATCCATGGCAGCTCAAGTGCAAGGGATTCCCCCACTTGAGCTTTCACAGCAAACGTTTATTGCAGTACTGAACTGCTGTGCAACGTGACGGCGCAGTACCTGCAGCTGCTGACCGGTTTTCGCCATTTGCGGCCATTACGAACAAGGGGAGTGGCTAGAGAAGATGGGTCGCCCCCCTCGTCATAGGGGGGAGGAGTATGTCGGCCCCGCTCATCCAACCCAGAACAAGGGGTTTGGCTACGAGAGGGCGGAGCGGGAACCCCCGAGAAAGTGCGCGAAGGTTCGGTGAGAAAACCAATATAAGTCGCCGCGGGACGCACTCCACTCTCTTGCCCCTCCAGCTCTTGCCCCTCCAGCTCTTGCCCCTCCAGCTCTTGCCCCTCCAGCGCTTGCTCCTCTTGCTCCTCTTGCTCCTCTTGCTCTTGCGTCCTCCAAGCTCTTGCTTTGACCCCGTCCTCTTGCTTGCTGTCCCTCGTTGTTGCTGGGGAGAAGGAAGACGCCTGAACGAGCAGGTGTGTGCGAGCCATCGTGCGACCAGCTGCGCTGCAGCTAAGGGGGCAGCTAAGGGGCCGCAGGCCACGAACAGGACGCGCCAGGCAGCAATCGACGCTGGACCCTCCATTGCCTCCCAAAAACAACCATCCATCCTCAAGCTATACCTGCCTGCAATATCCCCCGTGTAAGTGTGAACGTCGTCTGTCCTAATCGTTGTCCTGGGGTTAAGTAAATAGACTAGTATAAGCTAACGATGCACTGTGTGACTGCTTCTTCCAGTTCCATCCATTGCTTGTAAATAATTTTGATCGCTCCTTCCATTCGCTGAATATAACCGATTGCTCTCGTTGCTCTGGCTTGTGAAAATACATAATAAATCCTGTTATTCCTCCGTACTCTGTCTTCTTCTCTCTTCCTTCTCTTTCGGTCGCTTTAGAGGTTTCCCGATTGAATATCTGTGGTGCGATCTGGTCAACGTTGGGGGAGTCGGGCCAATTGGGGATCCTGTAACGGTCGCGGTGGACCATCCGCTCGGCCCAAAGTAACATCTAAACCGCGTCTGTAACAATATATATATATATATCAACATACACACATATATTGTTACGGATTCGGAGTACGGCGCACCGCTTACCAAGGGGGGGTTAATCCCATTGTCTTTTACACTGGCCGTCTCCGATCCTGGAAACGATGACATCACTTCCGGTCGGTCGTAGCCAGGGTCATTAGTCAATGATGTCCCAAATACCTGCTTACTAGGACCGATCGTAAGCAAGGAGATAATTTCCACCCGAGCCGCAGTGTTAATGGATGCGCCGATCGAAGCGAGCTGCGACTCGGGCCGTTAACAAGACTAAACCCGATCCTGAGCGGTTCTGCCAAATCGTGCCACGTATATCAATTGGGGACAGGGCTAAAGCGATTGGATGAGAAGAAACCAAAAGGGGTAAAGAAAGAACAAATATGGTTTATTTATACAGTAATGATTAAAGAGGAAACGAAAGGGCAAGAATATACAAGTAGAGGAAATAAAAGGACACAGGGGAGGCTTAGACACTCTTATATAACACTCCCAAGACAATACGAACAGACTTACACGAAAGGGTAGTGGTGGGAAGGAAGAGAAGGTTCATGCAGATGGCAGGGAAGGAAGGTCCGGCAGATGGCACAGGCGTCGGGGTCCCGCTCCAGGTGCACGCTCCACTCCAGTCCACGTCTTGGGTTCGCGGCGAAACCCGGCAAGCAGTGCGATTATTATCGTCGTGGTCGCGGAGCGACCCTCTCTCTCTCTCTTTGCTCTTGCTCATCTGCTCTTACCATCCACTGGGCTCATCTGGCTCTCTCGTTCTCCCTGGAACATCTCTTGATGTTTGACTCCTTCTCTCTCCCTGGCTCATCTCTCGAAGTAGTCCCCGGCGGTGCTTATATCGGGCTTTTACATATCAAGCCGCCGCTTTTTAGGACACACCCACCGGTGAGCTCGCCTCGGCCCTGATTGGTCACGAGGGCTCCCGGACTCCGCCCTTTGATGGTGTGTTGATGGGCCACGCCTTCATTCCTGGCGCTCCTCCCCCTTCTTCTCCAACTCGGTCGAGTGGCTTATGGCGGCTTGCGGGATAGAAAACCACTCGCACTGCTTTTGAAAGGAACTTTGGGGCCAACTCTTATTTAATTAATACAACGCAGATTCAGCTATTGGAAACAGATCCTTAACTGAAACATAGACTAATGAAATAACTAGAGAGGTTTCTACGGTGTCCTACGTGTTGTGCATGGCCTAACTAGGGTGCAACATTTACAAAGGGGGATATTTACAAGGCTTATTATTATTTACAAGTGAAGGTTCTAAAAACCGTGACACAGCACCCTTCTCTCCTCCAGGCACGTCCCGTGCCGACAAAACTTTAACTTAGTGTGATACTCAGGTGTGGTAACCCTCTACTTTTAACCTCACCCTGAGTGCGACAGTTTTAACAATTAAATATGTCCCGCCTGCTGCGTTGCATCCTATCTAACCGACTCACGCACACAGAATAACCGAATCGCGGAATTAATATTCAAACTACACATTGACAGTGGGGAGCATTATTTACAAGAACACTATTTGGTATTTACAACGCGACCCCAGGACCTGTCATTTGGGAGACAAAAATATCTTTTGAAAAGAGAAAGAGTCATGCACTGCACTGCACAGATACACCATAAGCACCAATAAACAAAAAGCACCAAAAGCACCACAGTCAGCACCATCCAGTGCACATTCACCACATTTGTTATTATCATTGATGATGACGTCTTCTTGCTTCTCTGCTCTGCTGGGCCAATGTCTCTTGATGTTCTTGTTCTTGCTTGCGGCCTATTTGAAAATAAAAAGGGCACACAACGCATCCGCTTTTCTTTTAATTATGGCCAGCAGGGGCCAACTAGGGTGGGCCACCTGTATGGCTTATGTGCCACCTCAACCGTGGTCCGCAAGCAAGATTTCGCTGGCCACAATGGCCGGTCCCCAGCAGAGGTGCCAGGCCCCAAAAGGTGGGGTCCATAAATGTGGTGCTCGGCCACAGACCTGTGGTCGATACAGTGGTGCTCGGCCACAAACGTGTGGTCCATAGAGTGGTGTACCCGTCCAGGCAGGCAGCAGCGAGGGTGCGGGCACACAACTGCGGACACCTGCAAATCCAAAATCCAAAATAAACAAATCCGTGAGCGGGGGAAGGAGGACAAGCAAGCAGCGGGGCAAGATCGCAAGGGTACACATCAATACAAGGTAATGCAGACAGGAAGGGCGCTGGAGAGCGAGCGGAGAAAGCTCGTCCCTAGCGTACACTCCCCCCCTGTCACCTAATCCACCCTTGCCCCTACCCCGTATTTACACAATTTACAAATTCGTCTCTACGTCCTGTCTTCCCCATATCTCCCCTATTCCAAATTCTTCATCAATCCCTCCAAGCCAAATTCCAAATTTGCCATCAATCAATTCCTCATCAATCCCTCCTAAGGAGGAAGAGATGGAATCACAAGCACAATGTCACCCCCACGTCATGATGCGTCTTACATCCCAGACATTTGCAAAAAACGGTGGTGTGGAGTTCTGTCACCTTGGTGAGTGGATGCGGATGGTGCGAAGAGACTTTCAATCCTATCTACCTTCTAAATGACATTAACACACTTTACTCTACCCGGGGTCTTTCCCTGCAAAACCATTGGCCATTTTACACGATGTGGTTCTAAAAACCAATTCCCATTGACCAAACTGTGGTGCTCACCAATTTGGGGTCTCACTCCCCCGATTCTACTCCCTGTGCCCTCGCACAATTTCCGGGCTGGGCCGTGTGGCGCTCCCAGCAGGTCCGCTCACCTGCACACCTCCGCCACTGTAGTTGCCTCCCGAGCTTACCTGCTCCTTACCCTAACCTACCTGGGGAAGGCCCTCTGGCGCTCTCACCCCCTACCGCCCTCTCTAGCGTCGGGCTACCCGGGTCCGTCCTCCGGATCCTCGGGCCCCATTGAACAACTACTGGCTCCCAGAGCCTACCTGCGGCCTCACCTGGCTCACAGACTAACAGCGGCGGAGTGCCCATTTAATCACACACACTAACAGGCCACACGTCCAGCCAATTTACTCCACTAATGCACCCAACACAACACTTCTGTGCATCTACTCGCACCACAGATGCCAATATCCAACCACAATTTACCTACTCCCTCTGCCTACTTTTAAACTACCCTGCCCGGGTATTCGTGAAGGGGGTCCATTTTTCCCCATCCACTCCTTCGCACCATACACTCCACTCCACATATTCCACAATACTCACTCCACACCATCCATTCCATACTCCATTTATTCCATGCTCCATTCACTCCAGACCATTTATTCCATACAACCATTCCCCATACCTCTGTACTTCACTTGCACACCTGGTGCCCACACACCTGGTGGCACTTGCACCCTCCTTTCCTCCAGGACCATTCACTGAATACAATGCACAATCACCCACTGCATCATCTGATCTACCTACTGCCCTTCTATAACTCGTGCTCCCCGTCTTCCCTTATACTAAGCACTCCCTCGTCGCTATCATCCATACTAATCTCTCTACGTCCCCTCTACAGGTATCAATGTCGCTACTTAAATCTAAGGTTACCTATGGTCATCTTTCTAGATCCCTAATCATTATAACCTAACCCTCCCGGGCTAGTTTTCACCGCCATAACACCATAAACCTATAGCTCATGTGCCCCAATGGTGAATGGTACAACTACCATTCCTATCACTACTGCTGTCATTAATCGTCCATTATTCTGAGCCTCTCGGTACGTCAATGCATTTTCAAAGCGTGGCTTCGCAAAGCCGAGCAATGAATACGGGTGGTTTGTCGCCTGCAGGTTGTGTCCATCCGGCATTCGGATTCAGGGGAGGAGGTTTTGTCGGGCCAAGGTTCAAGGCACCATCCCTACGCAGGGCCTTTCGCTCCCATGCGCGGCGGTCCAGACTTGCCCGGCCGGAACGCCACCACCACAAGGGGGCGCTGCTCCTACCTCCCCTCGAACCGGGCTGGTCGCCTTGCCTGGCAAAGCACGGACTCGACCGTGCAGGGCAGGGCCCGGCCCGAATCGTGCACGGCTCCCCGAGCAGGAGCGACGCGACACCGATCCCCGCCGGTCCCCGCAGCACACAACGAACACCACGCACCGAGAGCTCGCGTCGGCTATACGTCGGCCTAAAGGCTGCTCCGGTCAACGTCGATGCTTTCCTTGCATGCTCACACCACTCGTTCCGTTCTACACTCATACATCTCATACACTCCGTCAATTCCACCACCGCACTTTGTTACACACCACTCGCTGTTCGCACACTCCATAACACACCTCTCTCGCGCACCGTCTTGAGCACTCTCTCCCGGTACGTACTCCGTACCACTCATGGCGATGCACTCTTGCATCCACTCATTCAGCGCACACCTACCCACGGGTGTGCAAGCCCTCATCGCACACCCAATCACGCGCTTCACCACCAACTCAAGTGTGCATTCTCGCACCCGCTCCTCATCCATCTCACTCTCTGTATCACAATCTCTCCCACTATCACACTCCGATGTGCATTCACGCTCGCACTCGGTAACACACTCTCACTCCGGCGCCATTCGCACACGCATGCCATTTCCACTCACACAGCGCACCACGGACCTCCCACAAACACCCGCGGTACGCTGGGACCCCAAGCGCGCGAAATTTCTTTTCGCGCCAAACACTCTCCTGCAAAATCGTTTTGCACCATTTACAGCCCGACTCACATTTGGGATCCTCCTCTCCACACGCACCTGCAAATCTTTATAAGGATTAGCAAGCACGGCATCAGGATGCGAATTCAGACTTTGGGCATATTCCATTTCTTCACCCCGCGAGTGCTCTTCTAAGTCCGGTGTCTTTCCAATTTCCATTATTGCTTCGGTTACTTCGATTTTAATTTCTTTTTCTTTTTCCGCCGGTGCATGTGAATTTGCGCTATCCAATTCGGCGGCCGTTGGGTTTTTCACACCCCGAGTCGCGATTTCTATCCTGGTCCACCCGGCTGTGCCTTGCTCCACTTTGCTTTTCCCGCGCTCCTCAAGCCGCGCTACCTCGTCGCATACCCCCGCAACCCTTTCGCCCAGCTTGCTCCCAAAGTTCTCCCCCATTTTTTAATATTCGGTCACCCATTCTGTTCCCAAACCCTTCAATATTGGCCCTCATTTCTCCCATATCCTTCCTCAATCCCCCAATTTGGCTTCCCAAATCATTTTTTAATCCCTCATTCCCCATTTGTATGGCTGCATAAATCTGCGCCATGAGGTCCTGCACATTCATCCCCTCGATTTGTGCAGCGGGCGCAGCCCTCATCGCCACGTGCGAGGCGCCGCCATTTTGTGTGGCTGCAACCCCCTCTACCACACCTTCTTCGACCTCCTCTTCCATTTCTCCCACTGCCTCCCTGGGGTCCTGGGTCGATTCTAACCCTTCTTCTATCTCCCCCACCGGCATCAGATCGCCTTGATTATATCCATGGCATGACTCAATTTGGATATTTATACTAGATTTTGGGCCGCTCATAATTTTTGACCAAATTTTTTCAAGATGGTATAAAATTTGGTTCGGGCTTCAAATTCCACTCCCGGACACCAATTGTTGCGGATTCGGAGTATGGCGTTACCCTTACCAAGGGGGGGTTAATCCCCTTGTCTTTTACACTGGCCGTCTCTGATCCTGGAAACTATGACGTCACTTCCGGTCGGTAGTAGCCAGGGTCATTAGTCAATGAAGTCCCAAATACATGCTTACTCGGACCGACCATAAGCGAGGAGATAATTTCCACCCGAACCGCAGCGTTAATGGATGCGCCGAGCGAAGCGAGCTGCGACTCGGGCCGTTAACGAGAAGACTAAACCCGATCCTGAGCGGTTCTGCCAAATCGTGCCACGTATATCAATTGGGGACAGGACGAAAGCGATCGGATGAGAAGAAAGCAAAAGGGGTAAAGAAAGAACAAATATGGTTTATTTATACAGTAATGATTAAAGAGGAAACGAAAGGGCAAGAATATACAAGTAGAGGAAATAAAAGGACACAGGGGAGGCTTAGACACTCTTATATAACACTCCCAAGACAATACGAACAGACTTACACGAAAGGGTAGTGGTGGGAAGGAAGAGAAGGTTCATGCAGATGGCAGGGAAGGAAGGTCCGGCAGATGGCACAGGCGTCGGGGTCCCGCTCCAGGTGCACGCTCCACTCCAGTCCACGTCTTGGGTTCGCGGCGAAACCCGGCAAGCAGCGCGATTATTATCGTCGTGGTCGCGGAGCGACCCTCTCTCTCTCTCTTTGCTCTTGCTCATCTGCTCTTACCATCCACTGGGCTCATCTGGCTCTCTCGTTCTCCCTGGAACATCTCTTGATGTTTGACTCCTTCTCTCTCCCTGGCTCATCTCTCGAAGTAGTCCCCGGCGGTGCTTATATCGGGCTTTTACATATCAAGCCGCCGCTTTTTAGGACACACCCACCGGTGAGCTCGCCTCGGCCCTGATTGGTCACGAGGGCTCCCGGACTCCGCCCTTTGATGGTGTGTTGATGGGCCACGCCTTCATTCCTGGCGCTCCTCCCCCTTCTTCTCCAACTCGGTCGAGTGGCTTATGGCGGCTTGCGGGATAGAAAACCACTCGCACTGCTTTTGAAAGGAACTTTGGGGCCAACTCTTATTTAATTAATACAACGCAGATTCAGCTATTGGAAACAGATCCTTAACTGAAACATAGACTAATGAAATAACTAGAGAGGTTTCTACGGTGTCCTACGTGTTGTGCATGGCCTAACTAGGGTGCAACATTTACAAAGGGGGATATTTACAAGGCTTATTATTATTTACAAGTGAAGGTTCTAAAAACCGTGACACAGCACCCTTCTCTCCTCCAGGCACGTCCCGTGCCGACAAAACTTTAACTTAGTGTGATACTCAGGTGTGGTAACCCTCTACTTTTAACCTCACCCTGAGTGCGACAGTTTTAACAATTAAATATGTCCCGCCTGCTGCGTTGCATCCTATCTAACCGACTCACGCACACAGAATAACCGAATCGCGGAATTAATATTCAAACTACACATTGACAGTGGGGAGCATTATTTACAAGAACACTATTTGGTATTTACAACGCGACCCCAGGACCTGTCATTTGGGAGACAAAAATATCTTTTGAAAAGAGAAAGAGTCATGCACTGCACTGCACAGATACACCATAAGCACCAATAAACAAAAAGCACCAAAAGCACCACAGTCAGCACCATCCAGTGCACATTCACCACATTTGTTATTATCATTGACGATGACGTCTTCTTGCTTCTCTGCTCTGCTGGGCCAATGTCTCTTGATGTTCTTGTTCTTGCTTGCGGCCTATTTGAAAATAAAAAGGGCACACAACGCATCCGCTTTTCTTTTAATTATGGCCAGCAGGGGCCAACTAGGGTGGGCCACCTGTATGGCTTATGTGCCACCTCAACCGTGGTCCGCAAGCAAGATTTCGCTGGCCACAATGGCCGGTCCCCAGCAGAGGTGCCAGGCCCCAAAAGGTGGGGTCCATAAATGTGGTGCTCGGCCACAGACCTGTGGTCGATACAGTGGTGCTCGGCCACAAACGTGTGGTCCATAGAGTGGTGTACCCGTCCAGGCAGGCAGCAGCGAGGGTGCGGGCACACAACTGCGGACACCTGCAAATCCAAAATCCAAAATAAACAAATCCGTGAGCGGGGGAAGGAGGACAAGCAAGCAGCGGGGCAAGATCGCAAGGGTACACATCAATACAAGGTAATGCAGACAGGAAGGGCGCTGGAGAGCGAGCGGAGAAAGCTCGTCCCTAGCGTACACTCCCCCCCTGTCACCTAATCCACCCTTGCCCCTACCCCGTATTTACACAATTTACAAATTCGTCTCTACGTCCTGTCTTCCCCATATCTCCCCTATTCCAAATTCTTCATCAATCCCTCCAAGCCAAATTCCAAATTTGCCATCAATCAATTCCTCATCAATCCCTCCTAAGGAGGAAGAGATGGAATCACAAGCACAATGTCACCCCCACGTCATGATGCGTCTTACATCCCAGACATTTGCAAAAAACGGTGGTGTGGAGTTCTGTCACCTTGGTGAGTGGATGCGGATGGTGCGAAGAGACTTTCAATCCTATCTACCTTCTAAATGACATTAACACACTTTACTCTACCCGGGGTCTTTCCCTGCAAAACCATTGGCCATTTTACACGATGTGGTTCTAAAAACCAATTCCCATTGACCAAACTGTGGTGCTCACCAATTTGGGGTCTCACTCCCCCGATTCTACTCCCTGTGCCCTCGCACAATTTCCGGGCTGGGCCGTGTGGCGCTCCCAGCAGGTCCGCTCACCTGCACACCTCCGCCACTGTAGTTGCCTCCCGAGCTTACCTGCTCCTTACCCTAACCTACCTGGGGAAGGCCCTCTGGCGCTCTCACCCCCTACCGCCCTCTCTAGCGTCGGGCTACCCGGGTCCGTCCTCCGGATCCTCGGGCCCCATTGAACAACTACTGGCTCCCAGAGCCTACCTGCGGCCTCACCTGGCTCACAGACTAACAGCGGCGGAGTGCCCATTTAATCACACACACTAACAGGCCACACGTCCAGCCAATTTACTCCACTAATGCACCCAACACAACACTTCTGTGCATCTACTCGCACCACAGATGCCAATATCCAACCACAATTTACCTACTCCCTCTGCCTACTTTTAAACTACCCTGCCCGGGTATTCGTGAAGGGGGTCCATTTTTCCCCATCCACTCCTTCGCACCATACACTCCACTCCACATATTCCACAATACTCACTCCACACCATCCATTCCATACTCCATTTATTCCATGCTCCATTCACTCCAGACCATTTATTCCATACAACCATTCCCCATACCTCTGTACTTCACTTGCACACCTGGTGCCCACACACCTGGTGGCACTTGCACCCTCCTTTCCTCCAGGACCATTCACTGAATACAATGCACAATCACCCACTGCATCATCTGATCTACCTACTGCCCTTCTATAACTCGTGCTCCCCGTCTTCCCTTATACTAAGCACTCCCTCGTCGCTATCATCCATACTAATCTCTCTACGTCCCCTCTACAGGTATCAATGTCGCTACTTAAATCTAAGGTTACCTATGGTCATCTTTCTAGATCCCTAATCATTATAACCTAACCCTCCCGGGCTAGTTTTCACCGCCATAACACCATAAACCTATAGCTCATGTGCCCCAATGGTGAATGGTACAACTACCATTCCTATCACTACTGCTGTCATTAATCGTCCATTATTCTGAGCCTCTCGGTACGTCAATGCATTTTCAAAGCGTGGCTTCGCAAAGCCGAGCAATGAATACGGGTGGTTTGTCGCCTGCAGGTTGTGTCCATCCGGCATTCGGATTCAGGGGAGGAGGTTTTGTCGGGCCAAGGTTCAAGGCACCATCCCTACGCAGGGCCTTTCGCTCCCATGCGCGGCGGTCCAGACTTGCCCGGCCGGAACGCCACCACCACAAGGGGGCGCTGCTCCTACCTCCCCTCGAACCGGGCTGGTCGCCTTGCCTGGCAAAGCACGGACTCGACCGTGCAGGGCAGGGCCCGGCCCGAATCGTGCACGGCTCCCCGAGCAGGAGCGACGCGACACCGATCCCCGCCGGTCCCCGCAGCACACAACGAACACCACGCACCGAGAGCTCGCGTCGGCTATACGTCGGCCTAAAGGCTGCTCCGGTCAACGTCGATGCTTTCCTTGCATGCTCACACCACTCGTTCCGTTCTACACTCATACATCTCATACACTCCGTCAATTCCACCACCGCACTTTGTTACACACCACTCGCTGTTCGCACACTCCATAACACACCTCTCTCGCGCACCGTCTTGAGCACTCTCTCCCGGTACGTACTCCGTACCACTCATGGCGATGCACTCTTGCATCCACTCATTCAGCGCACACCTACCCACGGGTGTGCAAGCCCTCATCGCACACCCAATCACGCGCTTCACCACCAACTCAAGTGTGCATTCTCGCACCCGCTCCTCATCCATCTCACTCTCTGTATCACAATCTCTCCCACTATCACACTCCGATGTGCATTCACGCTCGCACTCGGTAACACACTCTCACTCCGGCGCCATTCGCACACGCATGCCATTTCCACTCACACAGCGCACCACGGACCTCCCACAAACACCCGCAGTACGCTGGGACCCCAAGCGCGCGAAATTTCTTTTCGCGCCAAACACTCTCCTGCAAAATCGTTTTGCACCATTTACAGCCCGACTCACATTTGGGATCCTCCTCTCCACACGCACCTGCAAATCTTTATAAGGATTAGCAAGCACGGCATCAGGATGCGAATTCAGACTTTGGGCATATTCCATTTCTTCACCCCGCGAGTGCTCTTCTAAGTCCGGTGTCTTTCCAATTTCCATTATTGCTTCGGTTACTTCGATTTTAATTTCTTTTTCTTTTTCCGCCGGTGCATGTGAATTTGCGCTATCCAATTCGGCGGCCGTTGGGTTTTTCACACCCCGAGTCGCGATTTCTATCCTGGTCCACCCGGCTGTGCCTTGCTCCACTTTGCTTTTCCCGCGCTCCTCAAGCCGCGCTACCTCGTCGCATACCCCCGCAACCCTTTCGCCCAGCTTGCTCCCAAAGTTCTCCCCCATTTTTTAATATTCGGTCACCCATTCTGTTCCCAAACCCTTCAATATTGGCCCTCATTTCTCCCATATCCTTCCTCAATCCCCCAATTTGGCTTCCCAAATCATTTTTTAATCCCTCATTCCCCATTTGTATGGCTGCATAAATCTGCGCCATGAGGTCCTGCACATTCATCCCCTCGATTTGTGCAGCGGGCGCAGCCCTCATCGCCACGTGCGAGGCGCCGCCATTTTGTGTGGCTGCAACCCCCTCTACCACACCTTCTTCGACCTCCTCTTCCATTTCTCCCACTGCCTCCCTGGGGTCCTGGGTCGATTCTAACCCTTCTTCTATCTCCCCCACCGGCATCAGATCGCCTTGATTATATCCATGGCATGACTCAATTTGGATATTTATACTAGATTTTGGGCCGCTCATAATTTTTGACCAAATTTTTTCAAGATGGTATAAAATTTGGTTCGGGCTTCAAATTCCACTCCCGGACACCAATTGTTGCGGATTCGGAGTAT
The DNA here is from genome assembly GCF_964187855.1 of Myxine glutinosa. Taxonomy (NCBI): domain Eukaryota; kingdom Metazoa; phylum Chordata; class Myxini; order Myxiniformes; family Myxinidae; genus Myxine; species Myxine glutinosa. The sequence goes on along the minus strand of NC_136266.1, from coordinate 175,494,884 downwards.
GGCGTTACCCTTACCAAGGGGGGGTTAATCCCCTTGTCTTTTACACTGGCCGTCTCTGATCCTGGAAACTATGACGTCACTTCCGGTCGGTAGTAGCCAGGGTCATTAGTCAATGAAGTCCCAAATACATGCTTACTCGGACCGACCATAAGCGAGGAGATAATTTCCACCCGAGCCGCAGCGTTAATGGATGCGCCGAGCGAAGCGAGCTGCGACTCGGGCCGTTAACAAGAAGACTAAACCCGATCCTGAGCGGTTCTGCCAAATCGTGCCACGTATATCAATTGGGGACAGGACGAAAGCGATCGGATGAGAAGAAAGCAAAAGGGGTAAAGAAAGAACAAATATGGTTTATTTATACAGTAATGATTAAAGAGGAAACGAAAGGGCAAGAATATACAAGTAGAGGAAATAACAGGACACAGGGGAAGCTTAGACACTCTTATATAACACTCCCAAGACAATACGAACAGACTTACATGAAAGGGTAGTGGTGGTAAGGAAGAGAAGGTTCATGCAGATGGCAGGGAAGGAAGGTCCAGCAGATGGCACAGGCGTCGGGGTCCCGCTCCAGGTGCACGCTCCACTCCGGTCCACGTCTTGGGTTCGCGGCGAAACCCGGCAAGCAGCGCGATTATTATCGTCGTGGTGGCGGACCGACCCTCTCTCTCTCTCTCTCTCTCTCTCTCCCTCTCTCTCTCTCTCTCTCTTTGCTCTTGCTCATCTGCTGTTACCATCCACTGGGCTCATCTGGCTCTCTCGTTCTCCCGGGCACATCTCTTGATGTTCGACTCCTTCTCTCTCCCTGGCTCATCTCTCAAAGTAGTCCCCGACGGTGCTTATATCGGGCTTTTACGTATCAAGCCGCCGCTTTTTAGGACACACCCACCGGTGAGTTCGCCTCGGCCCTGCTTGGTTGCGAGGGCTCCCAGACTCCGCCCCTTGATGGTGCGTTGATGGGCCACGCCTTCGTTCCTGGCGCTCCTCCCCCTTCTTCTCCAACTCGGCCGCGTGGCTTATGGCGGCTTGCGGGATAGAAAACCACTCGCACTGCTTTTGAAAGGAACTTTGGGGCCTACTCTTATTTAATTAATACAACGCAGATTCAACTATTGGAAACGGATCCTTAACTGAAACATAGACTAATGCAATAACTAGAGAGGTTTCTACGGTGTCCTACGTGTTGAACATGGCCTACCTAGGGTGCAACCTTTACAAAGGGGGATATTTACAAGGCTTATTATTATTTACCAGTGAAGGTTCTAAAAACCGTAACAATATATACACATATATTGTCGTGCTACTCCGGTTAACACCAGAGACCGCGGATAGGCCTGAACGGATTTATTCGGAGGCAACAACCAATACGGAAATTTACTATGGTTGCGCAAGGAATATTTGACAAGGAATGGAAAATATTACAAGGGTTTATTGCAAAGAAACGTAGGGACAGGAAAAAGCAATAGGATCCCACACACTGACGTCAAATACAGATGGGCAGGCGGGGGGGGGGAGTGAACAACCAAAATAACACGTCCGTTATGTAATTGGGAACGCGGAGCTCGGTCTTATCTGTCTTGTGGTCTTCAATCTCCGGCGTGGAGGAATCCTCTGCCCGCCTCGCACACGTCGCTAGGCCCGTTCACAGCACCGAGCCTCGCTCCTGCACAAGCACCGCTTCAAGCACCACGATGTCGATCTTCACACACGATCGATAAGCCACCTCTCAAGCCAACTCAACCAGGGCCAGGACTCTATCCACTTGAGATCGCACCGGACCTGACAGGGTCAGGAATCTGCGCGCAGAGTTCCGCGCGCTCTTTTTATATGCTCTGGCGGTGACGTCAGCCTCGGCGCGGCACCCAACCAGAGCCTCGTAACTTCCCGCCATTTGTCGACCCGCTTCGCGTCTTCCGCGTCCATTCGCGCCAACCGATCACAGCCCGCTTGGGCATGGTGTAGCACGTAGCGTGTAGCGTGATCATAGCTCGTAGGTGCAGCTGGCCGCGGTCCATGCGGCAGCGCCCCGATCCCCACCCCCCTTGCCTGTCCGTCTTCCAGTCATGTCAGGGAAGGGAATCATTTCATGTTGCGCTAGGGACCTCCCTCCCCTCCACTTACCCCTTTTCCTGTCTCCTCCCATCCCACCCCTCCCTCTGGACTCTCATCCTTTCCCGGTGAGGCTCATGTGTGTTTATATTGCGAGGCTAAACTAATATTACCAAACAGTTATTGAACAATTTAAGGAGGAAACCTACAACAAGAGCTGTGCCTTAATATACTTATTAAGTGTCTTAATAATTTATTAAGTAATATACTTACTAATGTGTTCGTCATAATTAATAATAGATAATTATCATTTTCATTATTGGCCCATCAGTCACAGGGTAAGGCTTCAATGATGGAATATGAATGCCTTTACCTTCAGGTTAATGTTTGGCCTTTATTATTGAAGCACATATTCTGATTTATTTTGCAATAGTTTATTGCGACAGCACCAGGGGACATAATTTGAAGATTAAAAAGAAAAGTGGCATGACATAAATAGTGAGCTATTTTGCATATGTCTGCTGGTATGGAATGGCAGGAAGGCTCAATCAATTTCACTCACCTCTTGGCTATTTGGTGGTGTTAAAAATTAATAATTTGAATAATTACGTCCATGAGGAATACCTTAAAATTTTTACAATTCACACTTTTTAAAATCCAATTTTTTTAATTCAATGAATATGTTGTATTTAAAGGTTTTTCATCATTTTCATTATTCAAGTAGATGCCCTTGCACATGTCATTAAACAAGCAACTGTATGATTAGAGACTGATGCATTTTTAGCTGCGACGAGCAGCTCTATGAGAGGACCGCGTTGTTGTTCTTGTTGTTGGGGTGCCTTTTTGAATAGCGCATGCGCATACACTCGGATGTGCGTTGGTATGAGGTAAGAACATCGCGGACTAAAATCGCGATTTCTTTGAAGAAACCAGAATAAATTTAGCAACAAAGACAACATGAATGTTTTCATATCAATCTCGTTTCACAGAACGTGACACAAATTAGGTGTAATTATTGAATAGCGCATGCGCATACGCTCGGACGTGCGTTGGTATGAGGTAATAACATCGCGGACTAAAATCGTGATTTGTTTGAAGAAACCAGAATAAATTTAGCAACAAAGACAACATGAATGTTTTCATACCAATCTCATTTCACAGAACTTGACACAAATTAGGTGTAATTATTGAATAGCGCATGCGCATACACTCGGGTGTGCGTTGGTATGAGGTAAGAACATCGCGGACTAAAATCGAGATTTCTTTGAAGAAACCAGAATAAATTTAGCAACAAAGACAACATGAATGTTTTCATATCAATCTCATTTCACAGAACCTGACACAAATTAGGTGTAATTATTGAATAGTGCATGCGCATACACTCGGGTGTGCGTTGGTATGAGGTAAGAACATCGCGGACTAAAATCGCGATTTGTTTGAAGAAACCAGAATAAATTTAGCAACAAAGACAACATGAATGTTTTCATATCAATCTCATTTCACAGAACCTGACACAAATTAGGTGTAATTATTGAACAGTGCATGCGCATACACTCGGACGTGCGTTGGTATAAGGTAAGATCATCGCGGACTAAAATCGCGATTTGTTTGAAGAAACCAGAATAAATTTAACAACAAAGACAACATGAATGTTTTCATATCAATCTCGTTTCACAGAACTTGACACAAATTAGGTGTAATTATTGAATAACGCATGCGCATACACTCGGACTTCCCCTACTGACCAAGCCCGTTTCAAATTATCCCTCTGCCACCCAGAATTAACATTAATAAATAACATTAATGAATTCACATTAACATTCACGTCCATACATTATATGTAATCAGTTGATGAAGCATGTTGCGTCGCAAAACAAAGGACAAGACCAGAACGGAAAGACGAAAAGACGCGAGTGCATGCGTATAATTGAATGACTGGTCGAATTTGGTAGCGCATATTGCAACGGATATCCTCATGATTCTACACGTCGCAGCAGGTGACCACACTGTGGTCATATTTCTCTTGTTTATAAACAACAGATTTATTCCCACCTTTTGCATTCATTTTTTTCTTCTTTTATTCTACTTACATTGTTCATGCTCCCTATTCTGAAAGGGAAGCATCTTTGATGGGAGAAAGATGAATTCATTCATTGCATTCCAATTCAACTAGTTTGTAAATTTTCCTCTGACACTCTTGTTAATTTCATAATGTCAGATAATCCAAAGTTTTGTCTGTGTCTTTGTCTTCTTACATGTCTTTGTATTGAGGATTGTTAGCACAACCGAATTGGTTTTGTAAATTTTATCTTTTCTTCCGCATATGAAATTCCATCAAGTTTTCTGAAGATATACTTTGGCTCTCAAAGTTTAGTTCATTATTAAATTTTCCTGCTTTTTTCAAGTTGAACTTGATCTTTCAACCACTATTTTTTTTTAGCTCACCTGGAACGAAGTTAATATTGTTATGAATTTGGTAGAGCAACATCTAGATTCTAGAGCTAGGTAGATCTGAATAGGTAGGTATTCGGCTGTCGTGACAGGGACTCTACATGTAATAAGTTCTTGATGTTTAGGCGTTTGTCGGGGGAAGATGTATGATTGTGGATCTACCTGGAGGTTCGAGTGTTAAATAGTGAGGGATTAAAGGTAACGCCCCTGTGAGTTTCACCTAGTAGTCAAACCTTTGTCCATTATGGCACTGCAAACCACATAAACATTAGTTAGGTCCTTAGCGCAACATTAAATAATTCCTTTCCCTGACAATGACTTTGGAACAAATGGACAGGAAACCAGGCCAAAAACACCGCCACAATTGGCCGCCACCGTTTACACCTCCAAGGCCTACAAACCTCGCCTGGCACGTGTTATAACACAAGGACCGCGGGGTCGGGGACGGGAGATGTCAGGAGTGGGATGCCGCAGAGGGCGTGACCTGGGCGCGCCGGCGAGCCGGCGAGTTGGGAGGCTATTATTGGCTGAGGAGTGCGCCAATGTGACGTCATCGGCCAGAGATATTAGCGACGGTCGGACGCCATTAAGAGGCAGTTCGTTGAACAGTTGGCACTGAACAGTTGGCACTGAACAGTTGGCACTTGGCTGCCAGCACTCCCGCAGAGAGTCGAGTCGAGTGGAGTTCAAAGGAGTCCTTCCTGTCCCTGGTCAAGTGGAGTTCGTTTGCTCTGTGCAGCCCTGCGTTGGACCTTTGGAGCAAGGGAGCTCGTGGTGTGGGTGTGCCGTTGAACCGACGAGGCCTGGTGGCGCTTGGAGGCGGACGGAGAGGGCCGCGGGGCCGTGTTACACTGAAGACGAAAGGAGCCAGATAAGCCCGATCTCCGCGTTTACACTTTACATGACGAGACGTGTTATTTTCGTATTAACCTCCCTCGTATCGTGTTTGATATCTGTTGTGTGTGGGATCCCAATTTAGGCTTATTAGAGTTATTAGTATTACCGGCGCGGGCTTTTTCACTGGCTTTACTTTTCATTAATAAATCCTTGTATTATTTTCTGTATATATCTGAACGCAGTTTCCTGGGTGTTTGATTTTAATAGATAAGGCGGCGGGGGGGAGCTTCGCCGTGTCCGCCATTCCGCGCGTTTAACTTTGTGTTGAGTTTGAATCCGCCATTGAGTTTTCGCCTCGGGAGTGTAAAGTCTCGCAATCGGCCATCCGTAACTGTGGTGTTAATCACGGTTGCGTAACAAGTGGTGTCAGGAGTGTAGGATTCGAACCCGTCGGACAAATTTTTTTTTGTCCGCGGCGAGACATCGACACGGTCGGGCGTACATTGCGCCCGACGTTCGAACGCAAATTTTTTATAGGCGAGGCGGAGAAATTTAGTAATCAATTGGGCAAACGGAGCGCGATATCGCGTCTTCGTCAAATTTAAATTGTGTTTTTGGAATTGAAATAAATACGCGCGCAGGGAACGACCTTCCGAAAAGCGGATGTCGGAGGTCGACGAAATGGAAGTACGCAGCGAGGCCTCCCTCAGCGTCGGGAGTGAGCCGGAAATAGGGGAATTAGATGTCGAGGTGAGCCTTGGAACCTCCCCCGTCCCGAGCACCAACTTATCCCCCTCCCCCACCGGGGAGCCGGGAACAAGTGGGACGGCCCCTAGAGACGACCAGGCTTTAATGAAATTTTTGAAGGAATTAATGGATGCTCAGAGTATTAAAATTGATGGGCTGGAAAACAAAATGGGAAAGCAGATGGGAGACATGAACGCACAGGGTGAGCGAAACCTTGCAGAAATTCGGGGAATAAATGATAAAATTGAAGGGATGGAAAATAAAATGGAGTCGCAGGGGAAGGAATGGAGGGAAGGACTGAAGGACATGAGTGACCAAATTAATAGATTGAAAGGGGAAATGAATGCTCAGAACGAGCAATTGGAGAACAGAATTAATGCCCAAACAAAAAACATGGAGGGGCAAATGGATAGATTGAAGGAGGGTTTGAAAGAACAGATCGAAGGGATGGACAGCAAAATTGAGGGATTGGAGGGAAAAGTGAATGAACGAATGAATGAACAAATGAAAGAGAGGAATGAAAAATTGGAAGGAAAAATTGGGGAAATGGCACAACAGCTGGGGAAACGAATTGAGGGCATAGAAGGGAGTGTGCAAAACCAAATTACGGGCAGACTGGGGGAATTGGAGGATAAAGTAGAAACTAGAGGGGGGGAGATGGAAAAAGCCATAGGGGTGGCAAGTGAATCGATACGGACAGAATTAATGTCAAAAATAGAGGAGGGCGTGACCCAGGCTGTCCGGAGGGGGGAAGCGTTGGAGGGTCGAATTGATAAAGCAAATGGGGACCTGGAAGGCTATCGGGGCCGGGTGGATGCCAGAATGCTACAGCAGAGTGAGGAATGGGGACTGCTCAACCGACAGGGGGGCAAATTGGCCGAGGAGGTGAGGGGGTTGGAAACCCGCATAAAAGAGCAGGAGCAAGGGTTAATTGAGAAAGGCCTGTGGGGGCCACTAATGGATAATGAAAATGGTGAGTGATTTTATGCAGGAGCGACTGGAGATCTGGGACAATACCATCAAGAAGGAGGTTGGCCGGGTTCAAGAGAGCCTGAAGGAAGAGGTGAGTAGGTCGGTTAAACATCTTCAGGACCAGATTAAGGTGACCCAGGAGACCCTCACCACGAGCCACATTTGGACACCAGAGGCTCCGAAACGGAATACCCAGTTGGGGGGGTGTTTTGGCCCCGGACTGGATTTGGACAGAGAGGAATCGGGGAATAGAGTCTCTGGAAAAACAATCCCCCTCGTACATTTTGATGGATCAGGGAGCCTCGAGGCTTTCCTGACACAATTTGAGTGCGTGTCTCAGCTCAATGGTTGGGGAGAGCGGGAGCGCATGGGGAATCTGGTGGCGACACTGCGGGGGTCAGCCGCCGACGTGTTAAACGTAGTCCCAGAGGGAATATTGACCAGCAAGGCCATTTGTGAGGCCTTGAATAACAGGTACGGGACAGGCGCAAGGTGCGACCTGGTCAGGGCACAGCTGCTGCATCGCAGGCAAAAGCCTAATGAGACGTTGCAGGAGCTGGCCCAGGATATATACCAATCTGTGAGGATAGCATACAGGGACCTACCAGCACAGGCGTGGGACAAGCTGGCGATAGAAAAATTTATGGCAGCTCTCCCTGATCCTGAGGTCCGGACGTTGGTGGAGTTACAGGACCCACCCACGGTGCACCGGGCAGCGGAATGCGCGGCGAGACTGACCTTTTTGAGAAGGTCGAACCGCGCATCGGAGAGGGCACCTGTGACGGTACGGCAGGCCGAGGTGCGGGATCAGGAAAAGCCAGAGGATGACATCGGGCGAATGTTAAGGGGAATCAGCCGCCAGCTGACAAATTTGATGGGGGGACAATTTGCAGGGAGCGAGTCACGACAGGGTGGTCCAGGTTGGCCATCGGGACGGCCTGATTTTTATCGGGCTGGGCCGGGAGAAAGGGGGGCTCCGCCTGGCTACCAGAGGGGTCCGTTCTTGGGGACTTGTTTTAGATGTGGGAGAAGAGGGCACAGTCAGAGGAATTGTCGGCAACCATATGGGCCCCCACCTCCTGACAGGCTTCGCAGTCCAGAAAGGAGGGGGCCCCCAGTAGGTCCACAGGTGCCAGACAGAGGACCACCACCTCCGCCTGGGCCAATAGCGGTAGAGTGTGCGGGAAACTAGAACGAGCCGAGCATACGGGGCCATGCTCGGCTGGCAAGTGTGTGGAGAAGCGCCCTCCTTTGGTGGAAGTAGTGAATTGCGGACAAATTGGCACAGGTAATCTAAGGGTTAGATGCAAAATTGAGGGAGAATTTTGTGAGGCTGTGGTGGACACTGGAGCCAGTGACACCATTATCAATCCGGGTGTGCTAGACCAGAGTGTTGGAGGCTGGGACAAAATTGATAGGGTAGAAGGACACAGCCTTCAACTGGCTACGGGGGCAACGGCACCAATATTGGGACGCGGAGTGGTGAGGATGGAGTTGGGTGGCCTGGAGGTCAGCGTGGTTGTGTGGGTGGCGGGGGTGTGCGATCAGTGTCTGTTGGGACTGAGTTTCCTGGTGGAACATGACTGCCAATTAGACCTTGGGCATGGTCATATGTGGTTGGGCACCGAGAGGCTGCAGTTAATGGGACTGGGGGATGACGAGGAGGTGCAGGGGACGTGGCTGGAGGTGCCGCGCACTGTGACCGTGCCTCCCAGGTCCGAGAGAGTCGTGATGGCAGAGTTAGCAGCAGGTGCTCAACCCATTGGCCAGCTGGGGCTAGTGGAGTCGTGGTCCTCGCAGGGGACGGAGGAATTAATGGTGGGTCGCACCCTCGTAGACACCCGTGGGCCTATGCTGGCAGTCAGGCTGCTCAACTTGTCCGACAGCCCCCGCACTATAAGGGGCGGAGCCATCGTAGCCAAATGCAGTAGTGTAGTAGAGGTCACCGGAGGAGGTGGATCCACATGCTTGCCAGTACAGCCGGAAGGAGGGCAAAATTTGGGGAAATGTGATTGGTCAGAGGGAGTGCGGGACATGATGACACGCTCTGAAGAGGGCCTGACATCGGAGCAGGTAGAGACGTTGCACAATTTGGTTGGTAAGAACTTGGGTGTTTTTTTCTCTCTCCCCCGAGGATGTTGGACGCACGAGTCTCGTCAGGCACAAAATTAGTACTGGCGAGGCTCGGCCTGTTCGCCAACCGCCGAGGCGGCTCCCTTTCGCTAAGAAAGAGGAGGCAGAGGAACAGGTGAGCAAAATGGAAAGAGCCGGATTTATCGAGCCCTCGGTGAGTCCTTGGGTGTCACCCATTGTGCTGGTGAAGAAGAAGGATGGGACCACTCGGTTCTGTGTGGACTACCGCCAGCTCAATCATGTGACACTCAAGGACTCGTATCCCCTGCCAAGGATCGATGACACCCTCGATGCCGTTTCAGGCTCAACATGGTTCTCCACGTTGGATTTAAAGAGTGGTTATTGGCAGGTGGAAATGGATAAAGAGGCGAGGGAGAAAACGGCGTTCACCACAGGAAAGGGTCTCTGGCAGTTTGTCGTCATGCCCTTTGGATTGTGCAATGCCCCTGCCACGTTTGAGCGTCTGATGGAACGTGTTTTAATTGGCTTACCGTGGCAGACTTGCCTCGTCTATTTGGATGATGTATTGGTCCACGCTCCCACATTTGAACAGGCTGTCGAAAATTTGTCAGGCGTATTTGGGAGATTAAGGGGTGCCGGGTTGAAATTAAATCCGAGCAAGTGTGAAATTTTCAGGAGGGAAGTGACTTACCTGGGTCACGTGATCAGTGAGAGCGGCGTGGCCACTGACCCTGGAAAGGTAAAATCTGTAAAAGAGTGGCCCGCCCCTAAAAATGTAAGGGAGGTCCGAGGATTTTTGGGCCTCTGCTCGTACTACAGGAGATTTGTGGCAAATTTCGCGGAAATTGCAAGACCTTTGCACAAATTGACAGAGAAAGGAGCCAAATTTGTATGGTCAGAGAGCTGCATCGAGGCATTCAGTCACTTAAAACAACGTCTGGTGGAGGCCCCAGTTTTGGCATACCCGACGGATGATGGCAATTACATCCTGGACACAGATGCGAGCCAGGAGGGATTGGGAGCTGTGTTGTCACAAATGCAACAGGGAGTCGAGAGGGCTATTGCGTATTACAGTCGGGCACTTTCGAGGCCCGAACGAAATTATTGCGTTACCCGCAAAGAACTATTGGCCTTGCTGTCTGCAGTTGGACACTTTCACCCTTACCTTTATGGGAGGGAGTTTGTGATCCGAGTGGATCATGCCTCCTTGCAATGGCTCCTTCGGTTCAAAGAGCCGGAGGGACAAATTGCAAGGTGGCTTGAGAGGCTGCAGCAGTATAATTTCACTGTGCAACATCGGCCTGGCAAAGCACATGCCAATGCAGACGCTCTCTCTCGGCGCCCCTGTTGGGAGGCACAGTGTAAATTTTGTGATAGACAAGAAGCCAAGGATCCAATTGGGCAGGGCCAAATTGATGCATGCCTATATGCAGCAAAAGTGACCAGGCGAACTTTGCCACAACCCCCACAGGAATTGGGCGATGTGAATTGGCAAGAGAGTCAAAGGGAGGATCCTGTTTTGGGGCCCCTTTTTCATTGGCTAGAGGAGGACAAAAGACCCTCTTGGGAGGAGATTGCTCCACACGGAGCCCAGGTAAAGGCCTATTGGGCACAGTGGCAGATGTTGGGGTTGAAAGAGGGCTATTTGTTCAGAAAGTGGGTGACACCAATGGGTGATGTAGCGTCCTGGTTGATAATTGTACCCAACAAATTGAAGGAAGTGGTTATGGGGCACGTGCATGGGACTAGGACAATGGGACATTTGGGTGTGGCCAAGACTTTGTCCAAATTACGGCAGAGGTTCTACTGGGTGAATTCGGGCAGAGACATTCAAAATTGGGTGAGATCCTGCGACCTCTGCCGCGGTAAGAAGGGACCCCCACGTGCGCGCAAGGCCCCGCTCCAGGTGTACAATGTCGGGGCACCGCTCGAGCGGGTGGCAGTAGATGTGGTGGGGCCCCTGCCATCCACCCGCCGAGGGAATCGGTACATTATGGTGGCAATGGATTACTTCACCAAGTGGCCAGAGGCCTACCCATTGCCCAACCAGGAAGCCCGGCTGGTAGCTCAAGTTCTAGTTGAGGGATTCTTCTCCCGATTTGGCATCCCAAGGGAGCTACACACTGACCAGGGCCGGAACTTTGAATCTGCCCTCCTGCGGTCGGTGTGCGAGCTCCTCCAAATTCATAAGACCCGGACGACTCCCCTGAGGCCTCAATCGGATGGGATGGTAGAGAGGTTCAACCGGACACTGTTGACACAATTGGCCCTCTTTACATCTGAAAACCAACAGGATTGGGACGAGCACCTTCCCTTTATATTGATGGCATACCGGACCGCCCAGCATGCGACCACTCGGTGCACCCCCGCCTTGTTGATGTTCGGTAGGGAGATGCGAGTCCCCACAGATTTGTTGATGGGACCGTCACCAGGGGAACCGGGTGAGCCAACTGTGGAGAGCTATGCAACCAATTTGAAAGCGAGCATGGAAAAGGCTCATGAGTTTGCGAGGAAGCAAATTGGCTTGGCTTCTTCGCAGATGAAAACGCGGTATGACGCTCGGGCTCACACACCTCGTTTCCTTCCTGGGGACCTTGTTTGGCTCTACTGGCCCCGGAGAAGGAAGGGGGTGTGCCCAAAACTCACTTCACCTTGGAAGGGCCCTGGGGTGGTGCTTCGGCAGGTGACTGATGTGGTGTTCAAAATTCAGATGGGCCCGCATACCCTTCCACAGATAGTTCACGGGGATAGATTGAGCTCCTACATGGGTCGGGAGGCTCCGGAGTGGATTGGAAGGGTGAGGGGGAAATTAGGTGTGGTGGATGACACTCTTGAACCTGACCAACCTGCAACTACCTGCACTTGAGGTGAGTGTTTTGAGGAGTACTGTCCCAGGCTTCAGGACTTGCTTTGGAAATTGGGGACATGTAAATTGGAGTTGGGAGGCGGGTGAGAGTGATGACATGGCCGGTGAGGGGATGGAATGGGAGCCACAGTGTCTTGTGGGTGGCGTATGTTTTTGTATTGTGGTTAGGTGTTTTGATGTGGTCGTGAGAGTGGAACCTGGAGAGTGAGTGATGATTATTGGAGATAATGAGGGGCGATACTTGTGCTTTTGGAAATGTGCTTTTGGAAATGTGTGATGGTTTAAATGTGAACTGGGGGATTTCACATGTGGCAGGCCATGGCAAGCCTTGTAACACCTTTTACACCAAGAATTGTACTGAATTGTGCTGAGTTGTGTGGAGAATTGAATGGCAGCGGGGGAGGAAGTGTGTTTTGGGGTCTTGTGGGTGGGGAAGGTGTGTGTGTCCGCAGGTACAGAGCAAGCTCTGAGGAGCGATGCCTGCGGGCCCCCCTCTGCGGCAATTACCCCTGGCAGCCGGTGGTAACTGGAAATTGGAGCTCGTCGGTGGAGGGTCTGGTTGGGCGCCGCGGGGTGAGGAAGTCCCCCGGTGACCCATGTTGCTGCGCGAAAGCAGGAGGCAAAGGAGCCTGGTGTGTGTGGAGACCCTCACCGGCGAGGTAACGGCGGAAAGGGGCTGTTGGGCTGTCACGGGGCCAAGAGGTAAAAAAGGGGGGGGGCAATGAACTTGTAAGTCGGTTGACTTGTTTTTGGGACTGCGGGCACCACAGCCTGATGCGCCCCCACCATCTTTTTGTGCGGTTACCTCCCCGCTGCCTAGTTGAGGAATGCACACACACGTGAATGACATCAATGCCATGGTCCTGCAGGGGGTGTGTTGAAATAAGTGCTTTGTTGACTTTTGAAATGCCTTGATGATTTTTGGAATGAGGATGAGCGGTTAAGGGGTCTGTGTTGCATGAATGTGGGCGAAATCCACCGAGCCATGTCACTTACCTGCAACATCTGGACAGGGCCCGAGGAAATTTAGGGGGTGCATTGGGATGGCCCCGCAGGTAAGGTTGTGTCTTGTGGCATCCACCGGGGGACGCGGTCTGTAGACCCGGGTATGTACAAAGGTTAGAGTTTTGAGTTTTGGAAAGATGGTTAAGTTTTGTGGTTAAGTTAGTGTTGTGTGTTGTTTGTTTCCTCCCTCCACAGGAGCAACGAAGAAAATGTACATACTTGCATGATGGTTAAGGGGTTCAGCATGTTAAGGAAGTGTAGGTAGGTAGTCCGACTCACTTCCCACAGCCCTTCCTGATTTATTTCATAGGTTAATTAAGTGTGTGACAGTAAGTGTTAAGGCTGGAATGGTAGCGCCTGCGGTGAACCTTGCAGGAGCTACGGTTCCAGGGGGGGGGGGGGGCTGTGTTATGAATTTGGTAGAGCAACATCTAGAGCTAGGTAGATCTGAATAGGTAGGTATTCGGCTGTCGTGACAGGGACTCTACATGTAATAAGTTCTTGATGTTTAGGCGTTTGTCGGGGGAAGATGTATGATTGTGGATCTACCTGGAGGTTCGAGTGTTAAATAGTGAGGGATTAAAGGTAACGCCCCTGTGAGTTTCACCTAGTAGTCAAACCTTTGTCCATTATGGCACTGCGAACCACATAAACATTAGTTAGGTCCTTAGCGCAACATTAAATAATTCCTTTCCCTGACAATGACTTCAGAACAAATGGACAGGAAACCAGGCCAAAAACACCGCCACAATTGGCCGCCACCGTTTACACCTCCAAGGCCTACAAACCTCGCCTGGCACGTGTTATAACACAAGGACCGCGGGGTCGGGGACGGGAGATGTCAGGAGTGGGATGCCGCAGAGGGCGTGACCTGGGCGCGCCGGCGAGCCGGCGAGTTGGGAGGCTATTATTGGCTGAGGAGTGCGCCAATGTGACGTCATCGGCCAGAGATATTAGCGACGGTCGGACGCCATTAAGAGGCAGTTCGTTGAACAGTTGGCACTGAACAGTTGGCACTGAACAGTTGGCACTTGGCTGCCAGCACTCCCGCAGAGAGTCGAGTCGAGTGGAGTTCAAAGGAGTCCTTCCTGTCCCTGGTCAAGTGGAGTTCGTTTGCTCTGTGCAGCCCTGCGTTGGACCTTTGGAGCAAGGGAGCTCGTGGTGTGGGTGTGCCGTTGAACCGACGAGGCCTGGTGGCGCTTGGAGGCGGACGGAGAGGGCCGCGGGGCCGTGTTACACTGAAGACGAAAGGAGCCAGATAAGCCCGATCTCCGCGTTTACACTTTACATGACGAGACGTGTTATTTTCGTATTAACCTCCCTCGTATCGTGTTTGATATCTGTTGTGTGTGGGATCCCAATTTAGGCTTATTAGAGTTATTAGTATTACCGGCGCGGGCTTTTTCACTGGCTTTACTTTTCATTAATAAATCCTTGTATTATTTTCTGTATATATCTGAACGCAGTTTCCTGGGTGTTTGATTTTAATAGATAAGGCGGCGGGGGGGAGCTTCGCCGTGTCCGCCATTCCGCGCGTTTAACTTTGTGTTGAGTTTGAATCCGCCATTGAGTTTTCGCCTCGGGAGTGTAAAGTCTCGCAATCGGCCATCCGTAACTGTGGTGTTAATCACGGTTGCGTAACAATATCATATCGTCTGGGAGTTCATATCAGGGGGGTTTATGCAATGGCGCGTTGTCTGTCTGTCCGTCCATCTGTCCATCAGTCCGTCCGTCAGTCCGTCCATAAACACTTGCAACTTCTTCTCCAAAACCGCTGAAGGGATTTTTTTATGGGATACTGCCTGCCACAAAGCCAGAAGGTCATTCAAAATCGAGGCTCGTGTAAGAGCTAACATTAATCACAAAAACACAAACTGACACATTAAACAGAAGATAAAGGGAGCCGGAGACAAGATGGGAAGAGAGAGGGAACCACACAAACACAACAGTAGTAGAGAACAGGAACATCAGGAGATCTGTGGGAGGGAGAGGGCTTGGGAGGAGGAGGCATGGGAAAGGGGGGGGGGGGGGAGGTGGGAAAAGTATAAAACAAATGGACACTGCTAGGACTTCCAGGAAAGAAGTCGGTATTTCAAAAAAGTGTATCTGGGGTGAATTAGTGGGGGTAGAAAACATCAAGGTTTTGGATGGGGGAAGATAAGAGATGGTGGTGAACAGCTGTTTTAAAGACCTGGAGGGAGGAGTGGGATTTAAGGGAGTGCGGGTGTTTGTTCCAGAGGCGGGAGAAAAGAGGAATGAAGGAGTGAAGGTGAGCAGAGAGTCTTTATTTTGACAGTTTAACCATAAGAGGGTTGCAGGCAGATCTTGTGCGACCTGTAGGAATATTTGGGGGACAGAGCCCAGAGATAGCTGGGGGAGCTAGGCCGGAGAGGAGTCGGTAGAAGACAGGTCTACTGGGGGTCAAAGTGGGTCTGGGGTTGACCCCTTCAAAATAGGTATTTGCTCACTTCTCTGAAACTACACACACGATTTCGATGAAACTTGACCATAACCTTCACCACCCGTGATGTACCAAAGTTTGTTTACGGCATAAATATAAATCTGCCCCTTTGGGCATCTACGGAGGCGGGGGGTGGGGGGCGTTGGGGGGGATAATCTACATGCTGATTCTACATGCTGCCCTGTTTCCGAGCAATCATTGAAATTGGTTTAAAATACCTTTTTTCTATATAAGATCGAGGCTCTCACACAAGAGCGAGATGACAGAGAATAGAAATGCAATGAACTGACAGTGGGGCCACATGCGGGACCAACAAGTAGGGACATGGACAAAGAGGAAAGAGAAAGACAAGGTGTAAAAACATAATAATCTGCAAGTAAAAGGGTTCGTTTGGGTGGGTTAATGGTGGTAGAAAAGCATTACTTGAGATGATGATACACCACCTACTTTGAAGCTCTCGTAGGTGAGATTGAACAGCCTAATGAGGACAGCTCCACAAGCGTGATACAAGAGTGGAGGTATGAGGTCAGCTTGGATTTTGAGAATTTAACCACGAGGGAGTTACTGCAAAAAGTGTGCCTCATGTAGGAGCTAGGGATGGCTGGATGGCTGGGAGAGCAGAGAGAACTATACTGGAAGAGAGGTTATAATAAACACAGAGGCCACCAACCTGTTTGCAATGTGAGAGCAACAGTCTTTTACTGCCCCATTGTAAATAATGCTAAAAATGTTGAGGTTTTTACATTCCATAGAATTAAGGAGAGATGGATGCGATGCTGGAGTGCCAGCCTATAGGGAAGAGCAGTACTCCATTGAACAATGAACAAACAGTGGTGGCCTCGATGTGACTTTTTGTGGTAAGGCAAAATACAGTCAAGTTTTTTTGGTCCAATGCCACAATCCGTTAATTACCACAGTTTGGCATGAAGTCATAAACACCGAGGTCGACCACCTTGAGAACGGCCGGCTTAATGCTGAATTTAATATGGGGCACCTGAGCGGTGTGGTGATGGTGTTCTGCTTTTAGTGAGTGTGTCTGAACATGTTTGTTATCCTGATTACAATTAACCGAATTTGATCCCCCAGAGATTAAAAACAGAAAGTTTGTTTACGAAGAGGGCAGAAAACACAATAACCTGGAAAGGAAGGGATGAGCTTGGAAATGGGGTTGGGGTTAGTAATGGTAAAAAAAAAAAATCCTGGGTGAAGGAAGGTTGAACAGAATCTGGAATTATGTTTATTCATCATCCCATTAATGTCCTGGGAGAAGAAAAGTGCATTGTGCATGATTTGACGTTTTTGCTTGGTTTACTATTTGAAGTCGGCTAATTGGGTGAAAATGAAATGTTGAATTTCAGCACCAACTTTTTGTCATCTTTTCATTCACGCTTTTGTATAAAATATTACTTGTAAAAATAACCATGAGGACAAATATAGGGTGGGCCATAAATATATAAATATACATAAATTAAACAAATAAAATATAAAATAAATAAATGAATACATAAATATATATTATAAATAAGGTACAAAATTCATGATATCATAATTAGTCACCAATAATTGTCAGATATGAAAGAATTTTAATGTGAAATACTAATTTGTACAATCCTGAAATCTCAATACTTAAAGTAAGTGCTGAGTCTGACTTCCTGTCTGCTCTATCCATTTTCTTATACACAGCCGCAGGTGTCGGCATCACTTTCTGAAGGGTGTCTTGCAGAACTGCTGAGATAATCCGAATAACTTCATCTTTCAAATCGGCAATTGTGGTTGGTTTCAACTGAAATACTTTCCCTTTGACTCGTTCCAACACAAAAAGATTGAGGGGGTGACAAGTCAGGGATCTGCAGGGCCACAGGAATTCAGTTCCGTGACTGATAAGGACATTGGGAAGTTTTTCCCTGAGCCAAGTGAGACATTCACTGGAGCTCTAAGATGTGGCTCCATCTTGTTGAGGTTATAGATTTTCATTCTTTCTCACCTTGTTTCGTTCCAACACAAAAAGATTGACGGGGTGACAAGTCAGGGATCTGCAGGGCCACAGGAATTCAGTTCTGTGACTGATAAGGACATTGGGAAGTTTTTCCCTGAGCCAAGTGAGACATTCACTGGAGCTGTAAGATGTGGCTCCATCTTGTTGAGGTTATAGATTTTCATTGTTTCTCACCTTGTTTCGTTCCAACACAAAAAGATTGAGGGGGTGACAAGTCAGGGATCTGCAGGGCCACAGGAATTCAGTTCTGTGACTGATAAGGACATTGGGAAGTTTTTCCCTGAGCCAAGTGAGACATTCACTGGAGCTGTAAGATGTGGCTCCATCTTGTTGAGGTTATAGATTTTCATTGTTTTTCACCTTGTTTCGTTCCAACACAAAAAGATTGAGGGGTGACAAGTCAGGGATCTGCAGGGTCACAGGAATTCAGTTCCGTGACTGATAAGGACATTGGGAAGTTTTTCCCTGAGCCAAGTGAGACATTCACTGGAGCTGTAAGATGTGGCTCCATCTTGTTGAGGTTATAGATTTTCATTGTTTCTCACCTTGTTTCGTTCCAACACAAAAAGATTGAGGGGGTGACAAGTCAGGGATCTGCAGGGCCACAGGAATTCAGTTCCGTGACTGATAAGGACATTGGGAAGTTTTTCCCTGAGCCAAGTGAGACATTCACTGGAACTGTAAGATGTGGCTCCATCTTGTTGAGGTTATAGATTTTCATTGTTTCTCACCTTGTTTCGTTCCAACACAAAAAGATTGAGGGGGTGACAAGTCAGGGATCTGCAGGGCCACAGGAATTCAGTTCCGTGACTGATAAGGACATTGGGAAGTTTTTCCCTGAGCCAAGTGAGACATTCACTGGAGCTGTAAGATGTGGCTCCATCTTGTTGAGGTTATAGATTTTCATTGTTTCTCACCTTGTTTCGTTCCAACACAAAAAGATTGACGGGGTGACAAGTCAGGGATCTGCAGGGCCACAGGAATTCAGTTCTGTGACTGATAAGGACATTGGGAAGTTTTTCCCTGAGCCAAGTGAGACATTCACTGGAGCTGTAAGATGTGGCTCCATCTTGTTGAGGTTATAGATTTTCATTGTTTCTCACCTTGTTTCGTTCCAACACAAAAAGATTGAGGGGGTGACAAGTCAGGGATCTGCAGGGCCACAGGAATTCAGTTCTGTGACTGATAAGGACATTGGGAAGTTTTTCCCTGAGCCAAGTGAGACATTCACTGGAGCTGTAAGATGTGGCTCCATCTTGTTGAGGTTATAGATTTTCATTGTTTTTCACCTTGTTTCGTTCCAACACAAAAAGATTGAGGGGTGACAAGTCAGGGATCTGCAGGGTCACAGGAATTCAGTTCCGTGACTGATAAGGACATTGGGAAGTTTTTCCCTGAGCCAAGTGAGACATTCACTGGAGCTGTAAGATGTGGCTCCATCTTGTTGAGGTTATAGATTTTCATTGTTTCTCACCTTGTTTCGTTCCAACACAAAAAGATTGAGGGGGTGACAAGTCAGGGATCTGCAGGGCCACAGGAATTCAATTCCGTGACTGATAAGGACATTGGGAAGTTTTTCCCTGAGCCAAGTGAGACATTCACTGGAGCTGTAAGATGCGGCTCCATCTTGTTGAGGTTATAGATTTTCATTGTTTCTCACCTTGTTCCATAGGTAAGTCTTCAGCATGTGACGATAACATTTTTATATCACAGTTCCTGCCATTTTGGTTTTCAAAGAAATAGGGACTGTAGATTCGTGACGTGAAACTCAATCCACACCAGACAGTGATTTTCCTAGAGGGAGGTGATGCTTCTTCATGTTCTTGTGGCTTTCCTATCCCAAAAATCTGGAATTCTGTTTATTACTCATCCCAGTAATGTAAATATCGCATTCATCAGAGAAGATTATGTAATCGATAACGATGTCTTCATTTTCGAGTACTTTACAAAAGCAGTTACAAAATTAATACCGTCTTCTGTGATCATTTTCATTAAGTGCGTGGAAAAGCTGAATTATGAAAAAGCTCAATCTCTCCCTTCAGTAATTGTCACACAGATGTGAGAACAATTCCTGTTTCAGCTCCGAGTTTTTTTTATGTACAAGATCGAGGCTCGTGTAAGGACTAACATTAATCACAAAAAACAAACGGACACATAAAAAACATATAATACAGGGAGCGGGAGACAAGATGGGGGGAGAGACGGAAGCACACAAGTACAACAGTAGAGAACAGGGACATCGGGAGATCTGTGGGAGGGAGAGGGCTTGGGGGGAGGAGGCATTGGAAAGGGGTGCGGGGGGAGGGGAGGGAGGGGTGGGAGATTGACGTCTTCTTGATT
Organism: Myxine glutinosa; assembly: GCF_964187855.1. Taxonomy (NCBI): domain Eukaryota; kingdom Metazoa; phylum Chordata; class Myxini; order Myxiniformes; family Myxinidae; genus Myxine; species Myxine glutinosa. The sequence continues at coordinate 175,475,066 of NC_136266.1, read as the reverse complement.
TGAGTTCTTTCTTTGAGATTTTGAGGTCAAAAGGTCAACATAGGCCAAAGGTCAACAACTTTGTCAGATTTCTAAAATCCTCAATTTTCATCCGATTGACTTGAAAACTTGAACACAATTTGCATATCATGTCAATTAATTTAACCACCAATTTTTTTTGAGGTCTAAAGGTCAAAAGGACAAAAGGTCAGCATAGGCTGAATTTCTAAAATCGTCAATTTTCATCCGATTAACTTTAAATTTGAAGAGGATTTGCATATTTGGTCTTTGAATTCAACCACCAATTATTTTTTGAGATCAAATTTGTTTTAGTAATTTCACAAGTATTTATTTCTATATCATGTCCAATCATGACCACAGGTGGACTCCAATGAAGTTGTAGAGACATCTGAAGGATGATCAAAGGAAATTGGATGCACCTGAGCTCAACCTAGAGTGTCATAGCAAAAGGGTGAATACCTATTGACTCAAGATATTTCAGCTTTTCATTTTTTTTTTTTTTGTAAAAAATTCTAAAACAAAAATTCAACTTTGACATTATGGGGCAATATGTGTAGATCAGTGACAAAAAAAATCTCAATTTAATCTATTTTAAATTCGGGCTGCAATACAACAATTTTTTTTTTGTGGCGGCCATTTTAGTTGTAAAAAACCCGATGTTGAACACGTCCTCAACCATTTATCGGACACGCATTTACCGATGTTGTTCAAACTTGGCAGAGAGATAATGAATGACGGCTCACATATGCACATTATTTTCTTTCGATATCAGTTCCAAGATGGCCTACTGGCGGCCATTTTAGTTGTAAAAAGCCCGATGATGAACACGTCAACCCTTTATCGGAAACGTATTTACCGACATTGTTCAACGTTGCCACAGATATAATGCTCACATATGCACATCATTTTCTTTCGATATCAGTTCCAAGATAGCCAACTGGCGGCCATTTTAGTTGTAAAAAAACCCGATGTTGAACACGTCCTCAACCATTTATCGGACACGCATTTACCGGTGTTGTTCAAACTTGGCAGAGATATACTGAATGATGGCTTACATATGCACATCATTTTCTTTCCATATCAGTTCCAAGATGGCCGACTGGCAGCCATTTTAGTTGTAAAAAATCTGACGTTGAACACGTCCTCAACCATTTATCGGACACGCATTTACCGGTGTTGTTCAAACTTGGCAGAGATATAATGAATGATGGCTTACATATGCACATCATTTTCTTTCGATATCAGATCCAAGATGGCCGACTGGCGGCCATTTTGTTACTTTAACGTTTCCCCAACTCTTTCTCGGATATGCATGGTTCGATTTTGTTCAAACTTGGCACAAAGAAAATACATGACCGTATACATATGTAGGAGATTTTGTTTTGTAATCCAACCAAATATGGCCGACAGACGGCCTTTAACTTCGGACAGCAGAATTACTAAAACCACAGGGGCTGTCATTTTATGTCATTTTCTTCTTGTTAATACTTACTAAAAAAAAAATCTTTGTTTCACAGACAATCTAAGGAAATGTGAAATTTATTTGCAATTGTATAACGAAGAAAATTTCGGTATGATGAAACGTTGTCTTTTTTGGCCCACCCTGTTTTTATGCTTCCTCTTTGAGTGCATGAAAAGTATTTCAATCTCATTTGCATGTCACCTGCATATCTCAGGTGCTTAACATTACATTCGCATTGTCGTTGCGCGTAACAAAGCAGTTGAACAGGTTGTAGTTGAACAAAGCTGTCTCTCGAGAACTTTGGTTTAACAGGGCAGCTGGCTACAGACTATTGTGAGCTGGTTAATTAAGGAGCTGAGATGACTCATTAACGAAGAAACGCATTACAGGGAGGATGGAATTAGAAATGAAATTGAGATTAATGCCTTGCCTTGGCCTGCAAGGAAATGATTTGCCAACGAAATGTCACGCAGAGCTTGTGTTCATGGTGGGATGTGGAGTTGTGGGGATGGGGTGTGCGAAGGGAAGGGGTGGGGGGAGACCGAGTGTTTAGCAAAGATTGTCCCCGAACGGAAGACCGTGACCTGCTATTTGTGACTGCCTAATCACCACCTTGCACTAAAAGCGAGGCGATAAGATGTGACGTGCGTGTCACGTGACTCGTGAACACGTGATCTACACCCTTCTTTGCTCGAGGAGTGGCCTTGCAAAGCTTTCTGTTCTTTTTTGCATTGTCAAGGGAATTGTTTTTTTTCAATAATCGATTACTACACCTGAACATGAAAATTTTTGGAAGATTTAATATATATATTTTTTTTTGGGGGGGGAAAAGAAGATCCACATGAAATGTCCTCCCATCATAATCATCATCAGTAAATGTATTTAGATTTTTTTTATTCATTCCATCACCCACGTACTCCAAATGTTTGCGCTTATTCACGTAACATTTGCGCATTTGCTAGTTGAGAGCTTGTTTTTAATCCAGATAGCCAATGCTCTAATTGTCCTTACTTTTTAACTCGTCCAAAAGAATGGGCTTTTTAAAGCTGTGCTCGGCTTGGATAAAAGATGGCGCGTAAAAAGGCATGCAATTTCACATGGCCTGCAGTGTAAGGTTCTGATTCATTGTTTGCTCTTAACATTCAGTTACAAACCATTAGGCAGATGTGATTTGGTGCTTGATACTTGCGCGAGGAATGCTTTCCCATTGGCATCACAGGCTCAGCTGCTTTGTTAAGCTCACAAAGCTCTTTGCGTTTTCGGCTTAGTTTCTCAGTGACTTTGTTCCAGGGGATAACAACACATAAAATTGCTAACTGTATTGATTAGCTGATCAGCATCCAGGCTGCGTCTGTAGTTCATACAGTGCATTCAGAAAGTATTCAGCCCCCTTCACTTTTTTCACATTTTGTTATGTTGCAGCCTTATGCTGAAATCGTTTAAATTCATTTTTTCCCTCATCAATCTACACTCAATACCCCATAATGACAAAGAGAAAACAGGATTTTAGAAAGTTTTGCAAATTTATTAAAAATAAAAAACTGAAATATCACATTTACATAAGTATTCAGACCCTTTGCTATGACACTTGAAATTTAGCTCAGGTACCTCCCATTTCTCTTTTTTTTTTTTTTTTTTTTTTTGTATACAGAGTCGAGGCTCGTGAAACAGCTAACATTTATCAAACAAACAAATCAAACAAACAAGTAAACAAAGTGTATAAAATGGGAGCGTTCGACAAGATGGGGAGAGAAGGGGAGCAAGCACACAAACACAACATTTGAAGGCAGGGACATCGGGAGATGTGTGGGAGGCAGAGGGCCTGGGGGGAGGCAGGATAGGTATAAAACGCAAGGACACCAATGACTTCCAGGAAAGAAGACAAAAGTCACCTCAAAAAAGTGGATTTGGGGTGAAATTAACGGGGGTAGAAAAGATCAAGGTTTTGGATTGGGGAAGATAAGAGATGGTGGTGAACAGCCGTTTTAAAGACCTGGAGGGTGGAGTGGGATTGAAGAGAGTGAGGGAGTTTGTTCAAGAGGCGGGAGAAAAGAGGAATGAGGGAGTGAAGGTGAGCAGAGAGTCTTGATTTTGGCAGTTTAACCATTAGAGGGTTGCAGGCAGATCTTGTGCGACCTGCAGGAATATTTGGGGGACAGAGCCCAGAGAGAGCTGGGGGAGCAAAGCCGGAGAGCAGTCGGTAGAAGACGGAAAGACCACCAACCTGCCTGTGGTGATTAAGTGAAAGGCCCTCGGAGATAGCGTCATCGCGGGAGATTCCAATGATTCTGAACGCTTTGGTTTCAACAGCGTGAAGACGAGCTAGGTGTGAGGCAGGAGCACCAGCCTAGAGGGGAGAGCAGTATTCCATTGAGCTGCAGATGAAAGCCTTGTATGTGGTGAGGAGCTCAGGTGTGCCAAGGAAGGACTTCGCATGACGAAGGATGCCCAGTCGGCGACTGGCTTTGGAGGCCAGCTTGGAAATGTGGTTTTCCCAGGAAAGATCATGGCAGATAGTGAGACCCAAAAGCTTGAGTGACAGAACTTCTTGGAGAGGATTATTCAGAAAGTAGATGGGAGGGTTGTCCAGTCGGTCTTTTCGGAGAGATATCGTAAGAGTGTGAGATTTGTCAGGATTGAAAGACATGTTCCACTTGTTTGCGCAGTCTGTGATTTTGTCCAGGTCTGCAGAGAGTGAGGAGGCTGCAGACTGGCGATCTGAGGGATGAGGAATGGAGCGGCAGAGAGTGGAGTCATCAGCAAAGAGATAGAGAGGATTTTCAAGAGAGTCAGAGAGATCATTGATGAAGACCAGAAAAAGCACGGGGCCCAGAACACTGCCTTGGGGAACTCCAGCCTGAACAGGAAGAGGAGATGAGAGAAACCCATTCAGGGCCACACGTTGACTACGACGAGAGAGGAAGTCCGCCAGCCATGCGTGGAGATTTCCATGGATACCAAAGGAGGCGAGTTTGGTGAGCATAGCGGGGTGCCAGACCATATCGAAGGCACGTGATATGTCGAGGGTGACAGCTCTAATTTCCTGTTTCGCATTGAGGACCTCCATCCATTGTTGAGACAGCAGAAGCAGCATGTCCAGAGTAGAGTGACCTGGTCTGAAACCAAATTGATGATCAGAGATCAAGCCATTGGAGAAGAGGAAAGATTTCATATCCGAAGCAATGATGGATTCCATGACTTTGCTGATAAATGGGAGAAGGCTGATTGGTCTGTAGTTGCTAGGATCTGTTTTTGCACCTTTTTGTGCAAAGCGGTGATGTTGGCTGATTTCCAAGCAGATGGCAGTTGACCTTGAGCAAAAGAGAGGGTGAAGAGAACAGAGAGAGGGAGTGAAAGTGCGGAAGAACAGGATTTTAGGACCCATGGGCTGATGCCGTCAGGTCCAGTTGCAGAATCAGAGTCGAGGGTTGACAGAAACTTTTCCACCTTGTCAGGAGGAAAGGACACGGAGTCCAGGAGCAGCTGGGTACGACTGGGTATGGTGGGTACAGAGAGGGGATGGGTTTGGGACACAAGATTTAGAGGCAAACACAGAGTTGAGGCATTCAGCTTTTTCACGTGCGGAGTCAGCTGTGTCGCCGTTTGAGGTAAGGGAGGGGATGGAGGGTGAACAAACACCAGAAACAGATTTGACGAGACGCCATCAGGATTTGGAAGAGGGAGACAGATAAGAGAGTTCGGTCTTGAGAACGGAGAGATATTGTTTCCTGGCTCTCCTGAGGGTGGACACACACTTGTTTCGGGCTTTGTGAAAGGAAATGAGATTTCCTTCCGTTGGATTTGCTTTCCAGGAGACGAAGGCAAGCTGTTTCTGGGCAACAGCCTCACCACAAGATTCCGTGTACCATGGACGGGAGGAAGGGTATGACAACTGAAGACGAGATGGGATAAATCTGTGCATGAGAGAGAGCAATTTACTTTGGAAGAATTCCCAGGATGAGTTGATGTCAGAGGTGGTAGAGATGGGAGACCAGTCCAGATGATTGATGGCTGCTTGAAGACCGTGCCAGTTGGCCTGAGTGAAATGCCAGACTCGTCGACACTGAGGAGGCTCCCTGAGAATGGTCAGAAAGATGTCCACTTTAACAAGCACATGATCAGATGAGCCGATTGGAGCAGAAGAAGAGCAGCAGACATTTTCAGGGAAGTTAGTCACAACCAAGTCCAGAAGAGAAGATGCTCCGTTGACTGAGATCCGGGTCGGGAAATTGACAGATTGTGTCAGTCCCAGTGAGTCGCAGAAGTTTTTTTGCTGAGGAGCCATGGCTGGTGAGAGAGGTACCCACACCCAGCCAACTGGCATGGTGACAATTGAAATCACCACATATGAGGAAGAGAGAGTTAGGATGAGTAGACAGAAGTTGGTCCATAATATCAGACAGCGAGATGTAGATGGAGTCATCACTGATTGGTGGACGGTACAACACACATATGAACAAGAGGTGGGAGCGAAGGGGAAGCCGTAGCCAGAGCTATTCCTGGGGGTGAGGTGGAGAGAGGGCAGTGCAGGGCGAGTGAGGAAGAGAGTTTTTGATAAAGATAGCAACCCCACCTCCAGGACGAGGCTCAGGTCTATCATACCAGAGGAGGGAGTAACCCAGGAGAGATACTAAGGAATCAGAGATATCATGAAGGAGGAAAGTTTCTGTTAAGCAGATCACGTCTGGTTTGACAGAAGCAACCTGTATGGAGAGATCAGTTGAGTTTGAACGAAGGCCCCGGATGTTTGAGGTCCATACCGTTAATGAAGAGGAAGGGGGAGCATCGGATACAGAACAGGGGGGAGGAGGGGTAGGGTAAGATGTGGAAGAGGTGGAAGAGGTAGGGAGAGCTGTTGAAGGTGTGTCAGAGATTTCAGAATAGCTCGGAGAAAGGGAAGGATGGGGCGGACAAAAGGTTTGATGGTGATTGGGTGAGGCACAATGAGGTGTTATTTGAGGAGGGGGAAGAGCGAGGCGGAAGGTTGGGGGAGATGGAGGTGAGAGTTGGAAGAGGGAAGAAGTGGGGAGGACGCTTTGAGGAGGGGGAGTGAGAGGGGGGAAATTGAGAAGAAATGAGGGTGGGGAGATTTGAAGGGGAGGGGCGAGGGGGGAGTTTAGGAGGGAAGGGACAAGGGGAGGGATTTGAAAGGGATGGGATATGGGGGAGATTTGGAGGGGAGGGGTGAGGGGGGAGTCAAGGAGGGGAGGGGTGTGGGGGGAGTTTAGGAGAGAAGGGGAAAGGGGGGAGATTTGAAAGGGATGGGTGATGGGGAGGATTAGGAGGGGAGTGGCAAGGGGGAAGATTTGGATGGGAGGGGTTATGGGGAAGATTTGGAGGGGAGGGGTGAGATTGGATTTGTTAAGAAAGTGTACGATTAATGGGAAACGAACATTTATTGCAAAATGAGTTTCTTGTGACCTTCGAGTCAAAAATACGTTTGAGGACGCTGGAGGGAGGATGGAGTGCAGGAGAGTTTAGGGAATGTAGAAAAGAGGCACTGAAAGAGATGGAATTTTTTTTGGGATGGATGGATTTGGTGAGCAAGTCGAAAGCAACGTTTTAAAGAAGAAGAAGAAAAAGTTAGTCTTTGAGTCTCTTGATCATCTTTGAGATGTTTCTACACCTTGATTGGAGTCCACCTGTGCTAAATTCAATTGATTAGACATGATTTGGAAAGGCACACACCTGTCTATATAAGGTCTCACAGCTGACAATGCATATCAGAGCAAAAACCAAGCCATGAGGTCGAAGGAACTGCCTGCAGAGCTCAGAGACAGGATTGTGTCGAGGCACAGATCTGGGGAAGCCCACAAAAAAATCTCTGCTGCATTGAAGGTTCCCAAGAGCACAGTGGCCTCCATAATTATTAAATGGAAGAAGTTTGGAACAACCAGGACTCTTCCTAGAGCCGGCTGCCCGGACAAACTGAGCAATCGGGGGAGAAGGGCCTTGGTAAGAGAGGTGACCAATAACCCAATGGTCACTCTGGCTGAGCTCCAGAGGTCCTGTGTGGAGATGGGAGAAACTTCCAGAAGGACAACCATCACTGCAACACTCCACCGATCTGGACTTTATGGCAGAGTGGCCAGACGGAAGCCTCTCCTCAGTGAAAGACACACTCCCCCGATGGGAGGCACCTGAGCTAAATTTCAAGTGTCATAGCAAAGGGTATGAATACTTATGTCAATGTGATATTTCAGTTTTTTATTTTTAATAAATTTGCAAAACTTTCTAAAATCCTGTTTTCTCTTTGTCATTATGGGGTATTGAGTGTAGATTGATGAGGGAAAAAATGAATTTAAACGATTTCAGCATAAGGCTGCAACATAACAAAATGTGAAAAAGTGAAGGGGTCTGAATACTTTCTGAATGCACTGCATATTGTGCGCATATTTACCTGCGCCACCGAAGGTGGATCGAGGTTGTGTTTTCATCCTTTGTCTGTCTGTTCGTTACTTGCAAAATTGAAGATTTTTTTCAAGAATATTGGGTCGGGCGACTTTGTCATTTTGTCTGTCTGTTTGTCTGTTTGTCAATCGCCTACAGGTCACAATTCTAAACCGATCGTCATGAAACTTTACCAATTCGTAGAGGTACCCACGAATGAGAAGCCTATTGATGTTGAGGTCAAAGGTCATCTTGACGTCAGATTTCTAAAATCGTTATTTTTCATCCAATTGACTTGAAAGTTGAACGGGATTTGCAAATTGAGTCACTGAATTGGGAAGCCAACTTTTATTGAAGTCAAAACGTCATAGGTCAACTCAAAGTCAAACTTCTGAGATCATCAATTTTCATCTCATTAATCGTCTATTTTCACCCGATTGACTTGAAAATTAAACAGCAATTGCATAGAGCCTCACTGAATTGGTGAAAACAACTATTTTTGAGGTTCAAAGGTCAAAGGTCATCTCAAGGTCATCTCAAGCTCAAACTTCCAAAAATCAGCAAGTTTTGTCTGACAAATAATCAGTTTTCATCCTATTAACTTGGAAATTAAACAGCAATTGCATAGAGCCATACCAAATTGGGAACACAACTATTTTTGAGGTTCAAAGGTTAAAGGTCATCTCAAGGTCAAACTTCTAAAATCATCAATTTTCGTCTGACAAATCATCAGTTTTCATCCTATTAAGTTGAAAATTAAACAGCAATTGCATGGATCCATACCAAATTGGGAACACAACTATTTTTAAGGTTCAAAGGTTAAAGGTCATCTCAAGGTCAAACTTCTAAAATCACCAAGTTTTGTCTGACAAATCATCAGTTTTCATCCTATTAAATTGAAAATTAAACAACAATTGCATAGACGCATACCAAATTGGGAACACAACTATTTTTGAGGTTCAAAGGTTTAAGGTCATCTCAAGGTCAAACTTCTAAAATCATCAGGTTTAGTCTGACAAATCATCAGTTTTCATCCTATTAACTTGAAAATTAAACAACAATTGCATAGAGCCATACCAAATTGGGAACACAACTATTTTTGAGGTTCAAAGGTTTAAGGTCATCTCAAGGTCAAACTTCTAAAATCATCAGGTTTAGTCTGACAAATCATCAGTTTTCATCCTATTAACTTGAAAATTAAACAGCAATTGCATAGAGCCATACCAAATTGGGAACACAACTATTTTTGAGGTTCAAAGGTTTAAGGTCATCTCAAGGTCAAACTTCTAAAATCACCAAGTTTTGTCTGACAAATCATCAGTTTTCATCCTATTAACTTGAAAATTAAACAACAATTGCATAGAGCCATACCAAATTGGGAACACAACTATTTTTGAGGTTCAAAGGTTTAAGGTCATCTCAAGGTCAAACTTCTAAAATCATCAGGTTTAGTCTGACAAATCATCAGTTTTCATCCTATTAACTTGAAAATTAAACAACAATTGCATAGAGCCATACCAAATTGGGAACACAACTATTTTTGAGGTTCAAAGGTTTAAGGTCATCTCAAGGTCAAACTTCTAAAATCATCAGGTTTAGTCTGACAAATCATCAGTTTTCATCCTATTAACCTGAAAATTAAACAACAATTGCATAGAGCCATACCAAATTGGGAACACAACTATTTTTGAGGTTCAAAGGTTTTAGGTCATCTCAAGGTCAAACTTCTAAAATCATCAGGTTTAGTCTGACAAATCATCAGTTTTCATCCTATTAACTTGAAAATTAAACAACAATTGCATAGAGCCATACCAAATTGGGAACACAACTATTTTTGAGGTTCAAAGGTTTAAGGTCATCTCAAGGTCAAACTTCTAAAATCATCAGGTTTAGTCTGAAAAATCATCAGTTTTCATCCTATTAACTTGAAAATTAAACAACAATTGCATAGAGCCATACCAAATTGGGAACACAACTATTTTTGAGGTTCAAAGGTCAAAGGTCATCTCAAGGTCATCTCAAGGTCAAACTTCTAAAATCATCAGGTTTAGTCTGACAAATCATCAGTTTTCATCCTATTAACTTGAAAATTAAACAGCAATTGCATAGAGCCATACCAAATTGGGAACACAACTATTTTTGAGGTTCAAAGGTTTAAGGTCATCTCAAGGTCAAACTTCTAAAATCATCAGGTTTAGTCTGACAAATCATCAGTTTTCATCCTATTAACTTGAAAATTAAACAACAATTGCATAGAGCCATACCAAATTGGGAACACCACTATTTTTGAGGTCAAAAGGCAAAGGACAACACAAGGTCAAACTTCTAAAATAATCAATTTTCATTTGAATAATAATCAATTTTCATTCGATTGACCTGTGCTTTGACTGAGATCGTCAATTTTAAATGTAAATGAAATGGACGATTTGATGTATCCATGGCGTCTTTTTTTTCTGGAAGGGGGTGGGGGGGGGGGGGGTGCTCTGCATGACGTCTTTCTTGTTACTTGCGAAAATCGAAGATTTTTCAACCATATTGGTGGGTCTTGTGCATTATTCTATCTGTTTGTCTGTATGTCAATTGCCTACAGGTCAACATTTTAAACCGATCTTTACGCAACTTCACCCAATGGTATAGTTGGCCATAATAAATAACCCTATTGATTTTAGTTCAAAAGTTTAAAAAGTCAACACAGGCCAAATGTCAACAACTTAGGTGAAGTTTAGAAAATCCTCAATTTTCATCTGATTGACTTGAAATTTGAACAGGATTTGCATTTCCGGTTAAATAATTCAACCACTAATTATTTTTGAGGTCAACATTGGGCAAAATATCAACATAGGCCAAAGGTCAACAACTTATTTTAGGGATTTCGCAAGTATCGTACTATGCACGGTATATATTTTTTGCTTGTCTGTGACAAGATATCACAAAAGGATGTGGACGGATTCGGACAAAATTTGGTGGAGAGGTAGTGTATGTGACAAGGAAGAAATGATTCGATTTTGGTGAAGATCTGGATCCGGATCTAGATCCGAGAATTTTTAAAATGATTCTTCACCATTGAGAAATAGGGCAAAAACAATATATAGCAGGATATCTCAAAAAGTTGTGGACGGATTCGGACGAAACCTGATGGACAGGTTGGGTGTGTGTTACAAGGAGGACGGATCAATTCGATTTTGGTCCAGGTCCGAATCCAGATCCGGCATATCGGTGGGATACAAAAGGTAAACCGTTCAGCCTGGCTGAGGTAGACTCTCGACTGAGTACCCTTTTAGTTTTAGTCGAACATGCTACAAACTTAATGCTAATCACCCGCAATGTTATTTTTTTCATGTGACACTTTCAAACGTCACATTTTTTTCAAACGTGACATTTCTTTGGTAAATTTTGATTGACATATGGTATTTTAGGAGTCGCGGAAGGCGAGAGAACGAGGCCATTCGTAGGGTTCGAAGATCGTTTATTGTAACAGCAAGATGCCAAGACCCAAGATCCAGCACACTAAACTCGAACGGAAGTCAGCACGCTTATATAAGGCCAAAAGCCCTCTTCGGAGGGCGTGGCTCCGGCAACCGCATGTGCGTCACGTCCGCACAACCACAAGTCCAACAGGCCCGTGCACGTGTATTATGCCCAAATAAGGTAATCACATAAGGTAACCGCCACAGTATCCCACAATGCATTGCACTGCCTCGTCCACTTGAAGAAACCAGTCATGGCAGGGGAAGTCAGTTATACCAGAAGGAGCAGGGCAAATTTTACTCCAACCGAACGGATTATGTTGTCAGGCGGCAGAAGATCGTATAAAGCTCATTAGGAGTAAATTTTCCAACACCCCAACGAATGTCGTGAAGAGGAAGGTGTGGTTGGCGATTTACAGCTCCGTCAACGGTGGTGGAGAGGAGACAACTATCGCTCGCTGGAGGAAGTTAAGGAGAAATGGTTCTCTCATTGTGGAAGGTAACTCGACAGACACCGACCGATTGAAGTGCATTTATTAACTCGCAGGATACAGGCCCGTTTCATGTCGGCGCCATCTGCACTCTGACGTAACTTCCGGAAACGGAAAAAGATCCGTCTGAACAAGGGGAAGTGGGGAACGTTTACACATCCGTACATGACACACTGGATCAACACGTTTACACATCCGTACATGACACTGGATCAACACGTTTACACATCTTCACATGACACACTGGATCAACACGTTTACACGTCCGTGCATGACACACTGGAGTAACACGTTTACATGTCCGTATATGACACACTGGAGTAACACGTTTACATGTCCGTATATGACACACTGGAGTAACACGTTTACACGTCCGTGCATGACACACTGGATCAACACGTTTACATGTCCGTATATGACACACTGGAGTAACACGTTTACATGTCCGTATATGACACACTGGAGTAACACGTTTACATGTCCGTATATGACACACTGGATCAACACGTTTACACAATCGTACATGACACACTGGATCAACACGTTTACACGTCCGTGCATGACACACTGGAGTAACACGTTTACATGTCCGTATATGACACACTGGATCAACACGTTTACACGTCCGTGCATGACACACTGGAGTAACACGTTTACACGTCCGTGCATGACACACTGGAGTAACACGTTTACATGTCCATATATGACACACTGGAGTAACACGTTTACATGTCCATATATGACACACTGGAGTAACACGTTTACACGTCCGCACATGACACACTGGAGTAACACGTTTACACGTCCGCACATGACACTGGATCAACACGTTTACACGTCCGTACATGACACTGGATCAACACGTTTACACGTCCGCACATGACACACAGGATCAACACGTTTACATGTTCGCACATGACACACTGGATCAACACGTTTACATGTCCGCACATGACACACTGGATCAACACGTTTACACGTCCGCACATGACACACTGGATCAACACGTTTACACGTCCGTACATGACACACTGGATCAACACGTTTACATGTCCGTACATGACACACTGGATCAACACGTTTACATGTCCGTACATGACACACTGGATCAACACGTTTACACGTCCGTACATGACACTGGATCAACACGTTTACAGGTCCGTACATGACACACTGGATCAACACGTTTACACGTTCGTACATGACACACTGGATCAACACGTTTACACGTCCGTACATGACAGGCTGGATCAACACGTTTACACATCTTCACATGACAGGCTGGATCAACACGTTTACACATCCGGACATGACACGCTGGATCAACACGTTTACATGTCTTCACATGACACACTGGATCAACACGTCTACATGGCCGTACATGACACTGGATCAACACATTTACACGTGTGGGCATGACACATTGGATAAACTTAGACAAACATACGTAGGTGTCACTAACCATGGATAAAGCATTATCCGGAGCAGAGGAGGATATTTAATGTTCACCAGGTAATGCTGACACACGGGTCCCCAGTTTTTCAAGGCAATGCACATTTTGAGGGACGGTGCACTTTGTGATGCAACAAACCGCCTGCGAAGCATCGATCTGACTGTTTATAGTCATGTTGAGAATCAAACCCAGGATATGCAGCTCAAAAGCACGGGTGGACCATTCTGGTGGACCGCAGAGACAAAAAGGTCCTTGTTCTTGAAAAATGTTAGTCAAAATGCATTGTAGTAGGGTGATAGTCAAATGGTTGATGGAGAAATTTATTTTTCCCAAACAAATAAATAAATAAAGCAATGCGACTGTGTCGCCAATATGCCTCCGCGTCGTCCCTGCCCGTGACAATGGGTAGATGCCCTTGTTGACTGTCCTAAAATAAACAAGTTTGATTTAGATCCCTTCAGCTGTTCTCAAGTATCGCATTTTTAAACGGACATGACAGGTTTCACATCGATTGGTGAGTGGTTTTGGAGAATGGATTTTTTTTAAAATATCGGCTTTAAAGCTAACATGGCCGCCAAACCACATGACATATGCCATCAAAAATGTACACTCTGCATATGTATGGGTCGGGGATAATGTTTGTGAAGTTTCGTGTTGATCGGATTAGGTTTGTGTTTCTATCCAAGTTGGCTGCCAAATCATGTGACCTTCGACATCATCATTTTCAAACTATATGCAGCAATGGTGCTAGAAGGCCTTTGTAAAGATTTGCATCGATCGGGTAAGCGGTTTCTGAGATATAATGATTTAATATTTTCCTTCAATCCAATATGGCTGCTACATTATGTGACTGATGACGTTTTCTGATCAACTCTTAATTGCCATGCATAGTCGATGACGCATGTAAAGTTTTGAATTGATCACTTTGGTGGTTTGGGAGAAGATGTTGTTTTAGATTTAGGTTAAATCCAATATGGCTGCCAGACCATGTAACATATTGTTACGTTTATGGGGGGTAGGTGAAAGAATACTGTGGGAAAGGTAGGATGTACATAGCATGCATGGATCGCGTGACGCGTAGGAGAAATTTCAATGTAATAAGTAGGGAAACTGTAGCTTAAGGTTGTTTATGTGTTCACGTCAAGGGGGGTGGTGTTGTGCTAATTATCTCTGGGGATTAAGGCTAGTCTCCCCAGTGCGTGAATACCCCCCTGTAATCTTTCCCTTACGTTTTTGAACCACCTTTAAATTACATTTGCCACGGCCGGCGATGAAAGCCACTTTTAAACCACAACAACCGTCAACTGCAAGCAAACAGGTTCTCGGATTAAGCCCCGCCCCCAACGGACCTCATAGGCAAAAGGCATCGTCCACTAGTGAGGCAGGGAATCAGGGGGGCAGAGAGGAAAGTCGGCAGGCCACGTCTCGAGGTATGCAATTGGCTGGTAGGAGGTGGGCGGGCGAAATGTGTAGGACGTTCGGTGATTGGCTCTAGAAAGTAAAGAGGAAGAGTCTTTCTCTTGGCTCAGACAAGAAGGCTAGCCATCTTGGTGCCGATTGGATCTGGTGCACTTTTGTGGAGAGCTGGTGCAACAATTATGAAGGAGCTTCGGTTGCTGGGCTCGTGGTGGGCTGGAGGCCGCGCTGTTCGTCCTAAGGACGAAGGGGACGGAAAACCTTGAGGAACCTGAGAGGAGGCCGTCTTCAACACATGCCTTCGACGTGCGGGCTTTTCATCGGCGTTCGCCATATTGTGCGCTTCGGAACAGGAGGTCCTGGGTTTCGTCATCGCCACCACTCTCTTCCTCAGAAAGACATTTGGGACACAGATAAGTGTATCCACAAAAGGGGTTTTATTTTATTTCATGTTCGCCTGTGTGTCTGTCTTTGAGTCAGCGTGTGAGGATCCTCAAAGTAGGAAATTAGTTTTTACCACAACTTTTATTTCGTCTTTGATTTATTTTCATGAAATCGTTATTGGTTATCCATTTACTGTCTTGTTTGCTTGTTCTGTGGTTTCAGAATTAACCCATGTGTTCCGTTCAGCTTAACGTCTCGTATCCCTTCATCCCACCCGTGTAAAATAAACGCCATTTTTTTGGGTGCCGCCTCAGGAGTTAAAAGCAGTTTGGTTGTTCATCACAAGACGGTCTTAATCGCCGGCGACAAGACCCTATGCTATCATCAATTTAATATTTCAATACAAATGGGTCATAGATCATGTGCATGCAATTTCAGATTTTTAGGATAAGGAATTCGATGAAAACATTTTTGGCTGATATACCACTTCACTGATATCATCATTATGACGCTTTTGTTCACCATTGTGAGTACGTGACAATGTGCCAAGTTTCAAATTTTTCCATTCAGCGGTTTCTGAGAAATAAATTTTCAATTATTTCCGTTTAATACAAGATGGCTGCTGCAAGAAATAACTAATGACATCACATTTATCATAGAAACATTCCACATAAATGTCGCTCCTACCCTGAAAGTTTGGTCTTAATCGGACGTGTGGTTGCTGAGAAAAACGAAGTTTAGCCCGTCCGGATGGTCTGACGGATGAACAACCCGAAAACATAATGCCTCCCACCACCTTCAGGGGCGGAAGCATAAAAATGCCGTTTGATAGTAGCGATTAATTCTCATGAAGTTTGGCATGCATAATAATACATAGATAACAAGAAAGAGCGATCAGAGATTGCAAACCCTCACCAGGATGTATTTTCAGTGGTTTTTAAGGCTTTTGTTTTAAAACAAATTTGTCGGCCGAACCACGTGACCGATGACGTCATCATTTTTTTTTTCTCCACCAATTTATTCCTAGATTATACTCAAGAAATTTCATCTTGATCGGATGAAGTTTTGTACTTGTCGAATTATGACATCATAATGGAGGCACCTATGACATCATCATTTACATATTTTATTCCCCATGGAGAGTTCTTTACAATGAGCCATGTCTCAATTTTTTATATTCAGCGCTTTCGGAGATATAGAGGTGCAAAGCTTTTCGGTTTTGCCAAGATGGCGGCCGAACCACGTGACCGATGACATCATCATTATTTTTTTCCCCACCAGTTTATGCCGACATGGCGCTCAATAAATTGCATCTTGATTGGATAAAGTTTTGTACTTGTAGAATTATGACGTCATAATGGAGGCACCAATGACATCATCATTAACATATTGTATTCCCCATGGAGAGTTCTTTACAATGAGCCATGTCTCAATTTTTTCTATTCAGCACTTTCGGAGATATAGAAATGAATGAATGAATGATCGTTTTTAAGGCCATTTTCCCCGCCCGAGCGGGGGTTAGCCTTGCGGGCCCCATGACAATCACATAGAGGTGCAAAGTTTTTCGTTTTTTCCAATATGGTGGCCGAACCACGTGACCGATGACATCATCATTATTTCTTTTCTCCACCAGTTTATGCCATCATGTCGCTCAAGAAATTGAATCTTGATTGGATGAAGTTTTGTACTTGTCGAATTACCAAATTATAACGTCATAATGGAGGCCTTGGGCCGAGAGTGTTAAAAATTGGGCACAGTCTATTCCAGGGCAAGACAAATATGTGTGTAAAGTTTGGCGATTCTACGTGCAACGGTGTAGACGTAGTGCTGCGCACAGACAGACAGACAGACAGACAAACAAACCAACCGATCAACATACTTGCCGGAATCTTTTCCGGCAAGTAACAAACCAACCGGTCAATATACTTGCCGGAATCTTTTCCGGCAAGTAACAAATCAACCAATCAACATACTTGCCGGAATTTTTTCCGGCAAGTAACAAACCAACCGATCAACATACTTGCCGGAATCTTTTCCGGCAAGTAACAAACCAACTGATCAACATACTTGCCGGAATCTTTTCCGGCAAGTAACAAACCATCCGATCAACATACTTGCCGGAATCTTTTCCGGCAAGTAACAAACCATCTGATGAACATACTTGCCGGAATCTTTTCCAGCAAGTAACAAACCAACCGATCAACATACTTGCCGGAATCTTTTCCGGCAAGTAACAAACCAACCGATCAACATACTTGCCGGAATCTTTTCCGGCATCTTTTTCTGGAATCTTTTCCGGCAAGTAACAAACCAACCGATCAACATACTTGCCGGAATCTTTTCCGGCATCTTTTTCTGGAATCTTTTCCGGCAAGTAACAAACCAACCAATCAACATACTTGCCGGAATCTTTTCTGGCAAGTAACAAACCAACCGATCATGATACTTGCCGGAATCTTTTCTGGCAAGTAACAAATCAACCAATCAACATACTTGCCGGAATCTTTTCCGGCAAGTAACAAACCAACCGATCAACATACTTGCCGGAATCTTTTCTGGCATCTTTTTCTGGAATCTTTTCCGGCAAGTAACGAACCAACCGATCAACATACTTGCCGGAATCTTTTCCGGCATCTTTTTCTGGAATCTTTTCCGGCAAGTAACAAACCGACCGATCAACATACTTGCCGGAATCTTTTCCGGCAAGTAACAAACCAACCAACCAACATACTTGCCGGAATCTTTTCCGGCAAGTAACAAACCAACCAACCAACATACTTGCCGGAATCTTTTCCAGCAAGTAACAAATCAACATACTTGCCGGAATCTTTTCCGGCATCTTTTTTTGGAATCTTTTCTGGCAAGTAACAAACCAACCGATCAACATACTTGCCGGAATCTTTTCCGGCAAGTAACAAACCAACCGATCAACATACTTGCCGGAATCTTTTCCAGCAAGTAACAAACCAACCAACCAACATACTTGCAGGAATCTTTTCCGGCAAGTAACAAACCAACCAACCAACATACTTGCCGGAATCTTTTCCGGCAAGTAACAAACCAACCGATCAACATACTTGCCGGAGTCTTTTCCGGCAAGTAACAAACCAACCGATCAACATATTCCGGCAAGTAACAAACCAACCAACCAACATACTTGCCGGAATCCTTTCCGGCAAGTAACAAACAGACAGACAAACAAACAGACTCAAATGCAATACCCTCTTCTCAGGCGAGGGTGAAACTATTGGCATTAAATAGAGAAAAAACATCATCATACACGAGCTTCATGGACTATCGGTATGCAACCAGAAATCCCGATTTGTACGTACATGTAATTTTTGCTCTCATTGTGGGTTGTGCCAATCATACTAACATAACCAAAGTGTTATTGGAAAACCGTTTATATTCCTACTTGCACCATGCCAACCTTTGCCATTTGCGAGTCAAGAGACACGTAAATGTTAACTGTGGCCTTTAGGCCCATCATTGCGCGTTCCAGTATAAGGGTAGATAGTTCTGAACGTTGTAGGCCATTGTTCATTCTGCAGCTGTGTTGTGACAGCATTATTCTTTCCATTGTGGTTTCATTGCTCATCTATGGCCTTGCAAGTGAAGCTTGGCAATTTCATCATCATTTACCCTGGAGACGGGCATCTCTTGCGAGATTGAAAGTCAGCAATTGAAGCTGAAATATGTCTTCTTCAGATTTTCATGGAGACCAGGACTTTGCTAGTGTGCATCATGGAAAAGGAAATTTGTTGGAGAGTTATATGAAGTTGGTTGTGCTCATTGTGTGAAGGAGCATGGTTGCCATGTTGTGGTGGTTCATATTTCATTGATCATCATCCCTGGCTAAAGCTGGTCGAGAATTTAAAGTTTTATTGATTATTACTTTCCATCCAGGTACCTGAATTTGTAGTAGATCTTTACTCCACCATGTACACGTATGTCATGCTGTTATTGCACATTTTTTCCTGTCCTGTTTGTCTACCGATTTTTATCCCCATACTTTTTGAAAAACATAAGGGCAATACCCCTGGGTGCTTACCTGATAGTATAAAGCAGAATACTACACTGGGTAAACGTATTTTAAACTGTATCATGGCATTTTAACCATAGCCTGGTGTTGGCTTTGTGGTTTGGGTGCTGGCTTGGGAGCTTGGGATCATAGGATCCTGGCTTTGAATCCCGGTAGATCGCTGAATTAACGCCAGGGGAGTCGACTCAGCCTGTAATCCTTCTGAGGTCGGCAAATTGAGTACCAGTTCACTGGTAATTCCCTGTGTGTTGCAAGAGGCGACAAACAGGGTTGGCGGCAGGAAGTGCATCCGGCCGTAAAACATTGCTTCAAAAAGGGGACCACGGTGCCCAAGAAAAGGCCAACCCCTGCTCTGCGGGGAAAAATGGCCTCTAACGCCAGTTCATCATGGCATTTTTAACCAATTTCAATGGTTGCTGGAAGACAGGGCAGCATGTACAATCATACTAACATAATCATAAGACTCAAAGCAAACAAACAAACAAAAAATACCTATTTTGGGGGGAAACCTCCTCCACCCCCACCCCCATTAGACTACCTTAGACCTCGATTTTTGGGTTTGCATTATGGGTGATGAAGGCTGTGGTCAAGTTTAATCGTAATTGTGTGTGTGTAGCTTCTGAGGAAAAAAGAAAATACCTATTTTGGATGGACGGACGGACGGACGGACGCCGTGCCATCACATAAGCTCCCCAGAACTTCATTCCAGGTGAGCTAAAAACGAGGGGATATTGTAATCAGCCTCGTCTGTCTGTCTGTCTGTTTGCTGCGATATCTCGGCTTAAACTGTCAGGCAGAAATTCATCAAACTTGGTAGTTATGATCACCACATGGCACAAAGGTGCAAGAGCAGTATCATTTTTGTTCCTGCTCCATGGAGTGGGGGTCAAAAGATCAAATACCCAAAAAATTGGAATTACGGGAACGTTTTCAAACTTTTTAAAATTAAACTTCATGTATGCAACAATATTGGAGGATGCATTAAATATGTAACGATTTTTGGGATTTGACCCCGGGTTCATGACCCAGAGGGTGGGGACTTAGGGGTCACTTAGGCCAAACACACTAAAAAAATGTAACTCTAAATTTTCTATTGGGTCATTCCTGGTGGAACTTTTTGCCATCTTTACCCTCGCCAGAGGAGAGGGTATTGCATTTGAGTCTGTCTGTCTGTTTGCACAGAATAAATATGATTTTCTCTGCAACCGTTGGTCCGATTGACAGGAAATTTTCACCATAGGTGCATCTCCACCTGTAGAATTTGTAAATGATAATTATGACGTCATATGTAACGTGGTATGGCCGACATCTTGGAAAAACCGAAAAAAATTACACCTCCATATCTTCGAAAGCGCTGCATAGAAAAAATTGAGACATGGCTCATTGTAAAGAGTCAATCGGATTTTGAGTGGTAGTATCCTTGAGCTACCTTTTTATGCTCGTCACTTTATGCGACTTCATGATATTTTTCTCTGATTCTAATGGTCCGCCTGCTTCTTTTTTTTTCTACTTCGGGCATTATCCGGACGTTCCATGTGTTAGGGGAAGTTCTTTTGCCACCAGTACTGCCTTATGTTTTTTTTTGTTGTTTTTTTTTTGTATACTGAATCGAGGCTCGTGAAAGAGCTGACATTTACTTCACAAACAAATCAACCAGACAAACAAAATATATAAAAAGAGGGAGCGGAAGACAAGAGAAGGGGAAGCACACAAACACTTGAGAGCACACAACATTTAAGAGCAGGGAGATGTGTGGGAGGGAGAGGGCTTGGGGGGAGGAGGCGTGGGAAGGGGGGGGGGGGGGTATGTGACATAGCTTCAAATGGCCAAATACCTAAGGTGACATTTTATATAACATGAAGGCGTCAGGTGGTAGGTAGCCTGACAGGTATGCCGAAAATCGAGAGAATCAATAATTGATTTATTATTTGTGGAGATTGTGACTTTTTATATATATCTCCGATTGTTATATCTACAATGACATAGTTTATATTATTTAGATCGTCCCTGTTTATATTCAACAAGCAATGCTTTGCCTGGCTACATAATTAATCAATTATCTTCAATGCATCAAATAGAACCAAATAGAAAGCCTGGTGTTGGCCTAGCGGTTAGGGTGCCGGTTTGGGATCCTAGGATCCTGGGTTCGAATCCCGGTTGATCGCTGAATTAACACCAGGAGGGTTGACTCAGCTTGTCATCCTTCCGAGGTCGGCAAATTGAGTACCAGGTCACTGGTAATTCCCTGTGTGTCGCAAGAGGCGACCAACATGGTTGGCGGCAGGAAGGGCATCCGGCCATAAAACATTGCTTCAAAAAGGGGACCAGGGTGCCCCAAAAATGCCAACCCCTGCTCTGCGGGGAAAAATGGCCTCTAAAGGTGGTTCATCAAATAGAACATTTTTTGTTGAGAGATGCAAAATTGATTTGGAGAACATAAAACTTAATTACTGCATTAACTATCTGATTGAACCTTTAGGATACTGTGGCTGTTGTTGAAGTGTTTCATGTTCTTTACATTCCACCTTCCCGACTAAAACGGCAGGGATGACCTGGATTTCAGCTAAGACGGTCTCTCAAGGATTTAGAGGCCGCCATTATAATCTCCAAGCTAATCCTCCCATCGAATGTTTTTTGACATAACTATTCGCCTTTAGTGACATCTTGCTACTTAAAACACTATGGCATACGATGACCCATAGGGAAAAACGGCTGGAAATACCAACCTGCATCATTTTAGGCAATGATGTCATGTAACTACAAGACTTATTTTCCAACACGTGTACTTGAAGATTATTGTCAGTCCAAGCAATTATTTTGGATCGTAACTATGACATCATTTGTACTTAGCCGAGCTGTTGTGTGCTTGAATGTTTGATGCTGCATTCATTTGGCAGCAAAAACATTATTGCAAAAGTACAAAAGTGTTCTGTATGGTTCGGCATAAATAATCTGAACTGTAAGATCTCTCCTTAAACCAGCAAATAAATTTAAATGCTAAATATTTAAGTATGCATGCATCCATGTTATAACTATCGCACGCCACAATGACCACGTGATATAATATCATTTGATCCTCTGAGATGTGTTGGGTATCAATTGTCAAATGATCTGATTTGTAGAATTTGGTGTTACTGTTTGTGAAAGACAAGGAATATTAGACATTTTTTAAAATTCAGTTATGGAAACATGGAAAGTGCTGCTGCTATTTTTTTCTGAGGTTACATTTAAGTGCTAATTCTGTGTTGCCCAGAAAGCATGAAGAGCCCACCAAGACTATGGATTGGCATCACATGCAGAATACTTTCTCCCTGAAAGTTACTAGTGATCCAACTGGGGTTGTCTACAATGTGACGCCAACATGATAGTTCTCTTGACACTATAGATCAGTATCTGGAAGCCAAGAGTCTGAATCATTAATATGGCTGCTTGCACTGACATTTAAACACAGAGCTCATGGGAGGAGAGTTTGTGTCCCTCTCACTATATCATTCTTTGTTTGTAACGTCCATCAACGAATGCCGGCAGATGAGACAGCCATTTAATGTCCATTTGAGAGACGGTACACATATTGAAGAATCACCCTGGCTGTGAAACACCGGGAAGTTGGGTCAGGAATCAAACCCAGGCCAGACAGCTTCGAGGTGAGTGTGCGTTCCTCAAAGCCATCCTGACAGCCCCACTATATAATAGCACGTAAATGATTCTTCTTTATTCCAAATTGAGGTTGAAAACAGTTTTAAAGGTTTTACTTTTGAATCAAGATAATTATAAATACAGTACCACCAATTTGGAGCATATTGCTGCAGTTTAGAATTAAAAATAGCCCCGAGTGGGCTGACTGTCTCTTGAGGTTGACCTGGGAGGTCAACGTTGTCCACTTGGGAGGACCACTGATACGAAATCGAAAAATGCAAGACCGGTGATCCTGTGGACCATCGAGTAGAAGGGCTGTATCTGGTTTCAGAGCAATCGTTTGGTGAATAAGGGACAAGTATGGGTCCAAAGTTGAAGTAGGTGACCCTCCCTGGTAGCCCCCATGATTCGAAATCCAAAAATCGAAGCCTGAGCGATTGTGCGGACCTCAGACTAAAAGGGCAGGATCGGGTTTCAGAGCAATCGGTTGGTAAATAAGAGACCAGTATGGATCCGAAGTTTCAAGGGGTAACCCTCGCTGGGAGCCCCCATGATCCAAAATCGAAAAATCGAAGCCCAGGCGATTATGCGGGCTACTGTCTTGTAACTATGTGTCAAGTTTCATAACAATCAGCCTGGTGATAGGGGAGGAGTAGCAAAAATAGCAAAACGTTAAAGGACGGACAATCGGATGGACAGACTCTTCGAGAATCACGACAACGACCCATCTCTTCGAGAATCGATAACCCCTCCCAAAAAACAACTTTGGTTTAAAAACTTCGATAACCTTTTTAAATGCAAGACCAGAACTAGACCAGAACTAGAACTGAACATGGGAAAGATATTGAAGGAGCAGCGCTCCAACGCGAGTCGAAAGAAGTGACGCGACCAAAGACGGAATTCGTCCGAGTTGCTTTATTGAAACAAAACAGCTCAGGTATTCTGACAAAAGCCCGTTTATCGGGCAGCAATATATATACACATTTATGTCGGGAAGTTTGCCCGGCACAAGCTATACCGGGCATGCCCGGGTGTCAAGGGCGAGCCTTGGAAAGGCGAGTCTGGACCTGCCCGGGCGTGTTTGGCTGCGGCCTGGCAAGTCGAGGCTGGGCGTGCCCGGGCGCTCTGGACGAGCACTGGAAAGGCGATAGCGGGCATGCCCGGACGCTCTGGGCGAGCCCTGGAAAGGCGATAGCGGGCATGCCCGGACGCTCTGGGCGAGCCCTGGAAAGGCGAGAGCGGGCATGCCCGGGAAAGACGAGACCGGGAGTGCCCGGGAGGTTCGGGCGTGCCCGGGAACAGTGAGTCCGGGCATGCCCGGGAGAGGCGCGCCTGGCCGTGTTCTGGCCGGTGCAAGGCGATTGTGTGCATCCAGCGGTAACCGCTACACACGCCCCTCCAGAATCGACCTGCACCGGCAGGGTCAATTTAAGGGGGGTCCGGATGACCCGGCCGAAGCGACCCCTGGAGGGTCGTGGGGAGGGGTCCGACGTGGTGGTGGGTGGTCGAGCGGGGGGAACTGTGGACGGGGGGCGGCCTCGCTGCGGAGGAAGGGCCACCCGTGGTGGTCGGTCGACGTCCATGTGCGCCGGTTTGAGGCGGTCCACAGAGATCCGGTCCGACCGGCCGCCAACGTCGACGACAAAGGACTTGTCGCCCCGTCGCAGGACCCGGAAGGGCCCGTTGTACGGCGGCCAGAGTGGCCCCCGGTGCGCGTCATGATGCACAAAGACGTACTCCGCTGTGCGAAGCGCCGGGGGGACGTAGGACTGGGGGCCAACATGGCGGGACGTTGGCACGGGGGCAAATCGGCGGGCGGCCTCCTGGAGGTCTGAGCGCTGGTGTGCGGCGGACCAGGGACTGGTAGCGTCGGGCACGAACTCGCCCGGTACGCGGAGCGGCTGGCCATAGACGAGCTCGGCGGCGGACGCCCGGAGGTCCTCCTTGGGGGCCGTGCGGAGGCCCAAAAGGACCCACGGCAGCCGGTCGGTCCAACCGTCGTCCTGAAGGCCGGCCATGAGTGCGGCCTTCATGGAGCGGTGAAACCGCTCGCACAACCCGTTGGCTTGGGGGTGGTAGGCCGTGGTGCGGTGCAGCGTGACCCCCAACGAGCGGGCGACCGCGCCCCAAAGTTCGGACGTGAACTGTGGGCCACGGTCGGACGAGATGTCCGCCGAAGCGCGCGACCCAGGTGGCGATGAACGCCTGCGCCACGTCGGCGGTGGTGGTGGAGGTGAGGGGCACGGCCTCCGGCCACCTGGTGGTCCTGTCCACCATGGTGAGCAGGTGGGTGAACCCCCGCGATGGGGACAGGGGACCCACCAGGTCCACGTGGACGTGGTCGAAACGCCGTGCAGGCACGGTGAAAGGTGCCAGCGGGGCCTGGGTGTGGCGGTGGACCTTGGCCCGCTGGCAGGCCGTGCAGGCGTTGGCCCAGTCGCGGACGTTCCGTCGAAGGCCGTGCCAGACGAAACGCGCCGACACCAGCTTCTGAGAAGCTTTCCAGCCCGGGTGAGAAAGGCCGTGGATGGAGGCGAAGATGCGGCGCTGCCAGGAAACGGGCACGATGGGGCGAGGCTGGCCCTGGGAGACGTCGCAGAGCAGGATGGTGCCCGCGAAGGGGATGTCGGCCAGGCGGAGGCCCGTGTCCGCCGCCCGGAGGGCCTGCACCGAGGTGTCGGTGGTCTGGTCGGCCGCCATGAGCGCGAAGTCCACGCCGAGGTGGACCGCATTCGCGCTGGCCCGAGAAAGACAGTCGGCCACAGCGTTGTCTTTGCCGGCGACGTGCCGGATGTCCGTGGTGAATTCCGACACGGCGGAGAGGTGGCGCTGCTGGCGGGCCGACCACGGCTCCGTGACTTTGGCCATTGCATAGACCAACGGCTTGTGGTCGACGAAAGCCGTGAACGGGCGGCCCTCCAGGAGGTGTCGGAAATGGCGAACGGCCAGGAATAGACCGAGCAGCTCGCAGTCGAACGTGCTGTATTTTAACTCGTTCGGCCGGAGCTGCCGGCTGAAAAAAGCGAGTGGCTGCCAAACCCCGTCCACCCATCGTTCATGGACGGCGCCCACCGCGTAGTTGGAGGCGTCCGTAGTGAGGGCGATGGGCGCGTTGAGCACCGGGTGAGCCAGCAGCGTTGCGTCGGCGAGGGCCCGTTTTGCGCTCGCGAAGGCCGCGTCCATGGCCGCGGACCAAACAATGTCATGCTTGGCCGGCTTGCCCCGGAGGGCCTCGTAAAGGGGCCGCATGAGCTGAGCAGCGCGGGGCACGAATCGGTGATAAAAATTCACCATGCCGAGGAACTCTTGTAGGGCCTTGATGGAACGGGGACGCGGGAACGTGGTGATGGCCTCGACCTTGGTCGGCAGCGGCACGGCCCCGGTCCTGGTGATGCGGTGGCCCAAAAAGTCAACGGTCGTCGTGCCGAAGTGGCATTTGGCCGGGTTGACAATTAAGCCGTGCTCGCTGAGGCGACCGAACAGTGTTCGGAGGTGGAGGAGGTGCTCGGCGCGGGACGTGCTGGCGACGAGGATGTCGTCCAGATAGACGAAAAGAAATGGCAGGTCGCGCAGCACGCCGTCCATTAAGCGCTGGAACGCCTGGGCCGCGTTCTTGAGGCCAAACAGCATCCTCAAAAATTCGAACAGGCCGAACGGCATGATGACGGCCGTCTTCGGGACGTCGGCCGCCTGGACAGGTACCTGGTGGTATCCCCGTATCAGGTCAATTTTGGAAAATATGACCCGTCCCGCCAAATGGGCGGAAAAGTCCTGGATGTGCGGGATCGGGTACCTGTCGGGGGTGGTAGCGTCGTTGAGGCGGCGGTAGTCGCCACACGGGCGCCATCCGCCCCCCGGCTTTGGCACGATGTGCAGTGGTGAGGCCCACGCGCTATTGGAGCGCCGCACGATGCCGAGGTGCTCCAACGCGTCGAACTCGGCCTTTGCCACGGCGAGCTTGGCCGGGTCGAGGCGGCGGGCCCTGGCGTAGACCGGCGGGCCCGTAGTTGGTATGTGGTGCTCGATCCCATGCCGCACTGCGACGGCCGAAAACGTCGGCCGTGTGAGGGCCGGGAATTCCGCGAGCAGGCGAGCGAACTCGTTCGCCGTCGGGAGGGCGCACGCCAGTTCGGTCGGCGCGGAGCTGCTCATCGTGCACGCCAGGGAGCTGAAGGTCTCGGCGTTGACAAGGCGACGACGTTTGACGTCGACCAGCAGCCCGTGCGTGCAGAGGAAGTCGGCGCCCAGCAAAGCCATGGGGACGCAGGCGGTCACAAAGGTCCACTGAAAGCGCTGGCTGCCGAAGCAGAGGGTGACGTTGCGCGGGCCGAAAGTGTGTATGGCCGAGCCATTAGCAGCGACCAAAGAGGGGCCGCAAACGGCGTCCCGCCTGTCCTGCTCGGAGGCGGGTGTGACGCTCAGTTGGGCGCCGGTGTCACAAAGGAAACGCCGCCCGGACGCTTTGTCCCGAATAAAAAGCAAGTTGCCCGAGTGGCCGGCGCTCATGGCTGGGAATAAACGCCGGCCCGGCCGTTTCCCGACTTGCCGAAAGTGCACGGGGGTCGGCACGTCCGAGCCTTGTGTCCGAACATGGCGTGGTAATAACACCACGCCTGGTCAGGTGGAGGCCCCGGCCGTCGTGTCGGAAGCGGTCGGTGCGGCGTGGCGGCCGCCAGTTTGACCGGCAGTTCGGCCTCCAACCTCGCAGGGCGCTCGGGCGTCGTGGGCGTCGCCTCGGACGGCGGCAGGCTCCAGGTAGCCGCGCCGATGTGTTGGCCTGCCGAGGAGATCTTATCGGCTTCCCTGGCGAGGGCGCGGGGATCGGTGATCGACGTGCCAGCCAGGGCGAGGCGTACCGGGTGAGGCAGCTGGCGAAGGAACAACTCGCGGAACAGAAAATCCGGAGAGTGCTCACCGAGCAACGAGAGCATATAGTCCATGCGCTCGGACGGGCGCGTGTCGCCGAGCTCGGGCAGGTCGAGCAGGCGCCGTGCACGTGCCGCCGGTGAGGGCGAAAGCGTCGAGGAGGAGCGTCTTCAGTGCGTCATACTTGTCGGCAGCCGGCGGGTGCTCGAGGAGGCTCAGGGCGCGGGCCGCGGTGGCGGAACCGAGCGCTGCCACGACATGGTGGAAGCGGGTGTCGTCCGCGGTGATGCCTCGCAGGGCGAACTGGGAGTCCGCCTGGGCGAACCAAACAGCCGCGTGAGCCTCCCAGAAGGTAGGCAGTTTAAGAGTCACTGCCGTGTCCATGTCGGTAGGTCACCAGTGAAGGAGCAGCGCTCCAACGCGAGTCGAAAGAAGTGACGCGACCAAAGACGGAATTCGTCCGAGTTGCTTTATTGAAACAAAACAGCTCAGGTATTCTGACAAAAGCCCGTTTATCGGGCAGCAATATATATACACATTTATGTCGGGAAGTTTGCCCGGCACAAGCTATACCGGGCATGCCCGGGTGTCAAGGGCGAGCCTTGGAAAGGCGAGTCTGGACCTGCCCGGGCGTGTTTGGCTGCGGCCTGGCAAGTCGAGGCTGGGCGTGCCCGGGCGCTCTGGACGAGCACTGGAAAGGCGATAGCGGGCATGCCCGGACGCTCTGGGCGAGCCCTGGAAAGGCGATAGCGGGCATGCCCGGACGCTCTGGGCGAGCCCTGGAAAGGCGAGAGCGGGCATGCCTGGGAAAGACAAGACCGGGAGTGCCCGGGAGGTTCGGGCGTGCCCGGGAACAGTGAGTCCGGGCATGCCCGGGAGAGGCGCGTCTGGCCGTGTTCTGGCCGGTGCAAGGCGATTGTGTGCATCCAGCGGTAACCGCTACAATATAAAATAAAGGTCAAAGTTTCAAAATGTCTATAATAGAGTTCAGTGAGAAAAAAATCAGTAAAGACAGCTTATCTGACTTAAATATCTGCGACTAGAACAATTTGTAAAAGGTAAAAAACGAATGACAAGAAAGAGCTTTCAGATCTATCGTACTTGTATTATTTGACAAATATTCATTTTCTTGCCATGCCTCAAGGTGG
Source organism: Myxine glutinosa (assembly GCF_964187855.1). Classification (NCBI taxonomy): domain Eukaryota; kingdom Metazoa; phylum Chordata; class Myxini; order Myxiniformes; family Myxinidae; genus Myxine; species Myxine glutinosa. The sequence goes on along the minus strand of NC_136266.1, from coordinate 175,446,311 downwards.
AGATCAAAATGCATCTTGAGCTGTTTCACTGTCCCTAGATGGGCTACATACTGCAGGGAGTACATGTATCCACAAACAATACAATATAATGAAGGCCTGTCAAAGGTTCATTTTAATAATCTTGACCATTGGTTAAAGACCAGAGAGGGCCACCCTAACAAGTGGAAGACGCTCGCTTGACTTACAAGCCAGAAAGGACTTCAGTAGATTGTTGAACAAATTACATTTTGCAAAACCTTCATCCATGAGGGTGTACAGATGAACCAGACTTGCTGATGAACATTCATTCCACAGACCAACAGCAAGCCTCTTGCAGACTTCAATTCAATCAGTTCCTATTATCCAATGAATTGAATCCAGGAGCAAACAGCTCAGAACTGACTCTATAATTATCTGTCCTTTCCTGTTTTTTCTCATACCTGCATGCATACGCATAAAAACGCACTATTTATGTCATTCCACTTTTCTTTTTAATCTCCCAAGTTATGTGCACAGGTCCTGTCACAATAAACTAGTGAGAAATAAATATGAATATCTGTCTTTCCAGTTTTGGCAAAAACTAACCTGAAGGAAAATGCACTCAATTTCAATCCTTTGAGACTGCCTGATCACTTCATAATCAGGCCAAGGTGGAAAAATGATGTATGCATTATAATTTCTAAATTGCATGTAAATGTATTTCTACGGCGTAGGCCATAGGGCAAAGCCGTCTAGAACAGTGTTTGTGTGTCCGTATGGCGAAATGTATTGTAATGTCGGTGGGGTAGTGATATGTAAAGTCAGGTAGATTTGTGTAGGTATCATGCTCTGACTGTCGTGAAGAAGAAGAACCACAACCATGTAATAAGTAGAGGACCTGTTTAGCCCGGATGTCGGATTAAGGTGTATATTTGTCTCCAATATGAGGAATGGGGCATGTTAACTGGTTATAGGGATTATGTTAATTCCCCTGTTTATCAAACCTCTGTGATCTATCCTTTGTCCTTCATGGCACCACACCACAGACACTAGTTAGAATTTCCCATATTACCACACATAACAATAAAAACCAACCGGAAGCCAGGCATCAAGAACCAAGGGCTAACAATCCCGCCTGGCAGGCACACATCGCTCGGGGAGGCCGAGAGCCACGCCCAGAAGGGCAGTGATTGGGCGGGAGTTGACCAACAGGAAGGCCGGGTGAGAATGGACTCGCTGATTGGCCAGCGCGGAGCAAGAAGGCACTCACTGATTGGTGAAAGAAGGGCAAGGTTCGACTGATGACGTCAGAAGCAGACTAAGTGTGGGGTTGTGGAGAGCTGAGCATGCAGTGGTGGCCTGCGGGCATTGGTGGAGAGGCACAGATGACGTCACGAGACGGTTCTGGAACTCAGACCGATATTTTCTCTTTGGCCTTCTTCTTGCCCCTCACACCTTCCTCTGCCCTCAACTCTCTCCCCTTGGTATCTCACTCTGGCGAAAGATGGTTGAGCGCTGACGATTCTCCCTCCCGTCTTGACGTACTGGACCTCGGTTCTGGCGGAAGCGTTTGTGGGCCAGCATCATATTCTCTTTCCCCTCTTCGTCTGACGTGAGGAGGAAGATCCGCAGACGGAGAGCTGCAGGTTTTCCAGGCAGAAACGACGCGTGGATGAACGCTTGGGAGGCCTTCACCAAGGCCTATTGAGGCCTGTTTTGCACCAACGCACACGCTTCATGCGCAACGCTACCAGCACACCGGACCCGTTCGCAGACCCTGACGCAAAAAAATACATCTCAATTATTCTCACTAGCATGACTCGGCACGCTCCGCATGCCTCACCACACGTCGTTTCAGAGGGCTAGGCATCTTTGACCATTTCGGTGTCTTTTGGGTCTTCGGTGTCTTTTGGGTCTTTGGTGTCTTTTGGGTCTTCGGGGTGTTTTGGGTCTTCGGGGGTGTTTTGGGTCTTCGGGGGTGTTTTGGGTCTCCGGGGGTGTTTTGGGTCTTCGGGGGTGTTTTGGGTCTTCGGGGTGTTTTGGGTCTTCGGGGTGTTTTTTGTCTTCGGGGTGTTTTGGGTCTTCGGGGTGTTTTGGGTCTTCGGGGTGTTTTGGGTCTTCGGGGTGTTTTGGGTCTTCGGGGTGTTTTGGGTCTTCGGGGTGTTTTGGGTCTTCGGGGTGTTTTGGGTCTTCGGGGTGTTTTGGGTCTTCGGGGTGTTTTGGGTCTTCGGGGTGTTTTGGGTCTTCGGGGTGTTTTGGGTCTTCGGGGTGTTTTGGGTCTTCGGGGTGTTTTGGGTCTTCGGGGTGTTTTGGGTCTTCGGGGTGTTTTGGGTCTTCGGGGTGTTTTGGGTCTTCGGGGTGTTTTGGGTCTTCGGGGTGTTTTGGGTCTTTGGGGTGTTTTGGGTCTTCGGGGTGTTTTGGGTCTTCGGGGTGTTTTGGGTCTTCGGGGTGTTTTGGGTCTTCGGGGTGTTTTGGGTCTTCGGGGTGTTTTGGGTCTTCGGGGTGTTTTGGGTCTTCGGGGTGTTTTGGGTCTTCGGGGTGTTTTGGGTCTTCGGGGTGTTTTGGGTCTTCGGGGTGTTTTGGGTCTTCGGGATGTTTTGGGTCTTCGGGGTGTTTTGGGTCTTTCGGGGTATTTTGGGTCTTCAGGGGTCTTGGTGGTCTGAAGGGTCTTGATGGAATTAAAGGGTCGTTAAAGGTCTGAGGGGTCTCAGCAGTCTTAACACAATTAAGAGGGTTGATTAAGAGGGTGGTAATTTTTTTTGAGGGAAGAAGACGTTTTCGTCGCATATAAACATGGCGACATACATAACCATATATGTTTGCTCTTTTATAATATGATTTGTATTTAATCATGCCAGAATGAAAAACAGGTCCTAAGCATGAAGGTGAGTGTCGTTCATCGTCGGTGGACAAGTGGAACATTGGACTGAACCAACAGGACATTTAACAAAATATGGAACCAACAGAACATTGATCGAAATACGGAACCAACAGAACATTGATTGAAATACGGAACCAACAGAACATTGATAAAAATATGGAACCAACAGAACATTGAACAAAATACGGAACCAACAGAACATTGATCGAAATACGGAACCAAAAGAACATTGATCGAAATACGGAACCAACAGAACATTGATCAAAATACGGGACCAACAGAACATTGATCAAAATGCGGAACCAACAGAACATTGATCAAAATACGGGACCAACAGAACATTGATCAAAATACCGAATCAACAGAACATTGATCAAAATACGGAACCAACAGAACATTGATCAAAATACGGAACTAATAGAACATTGATCAAAATACGGAACCAACAGAACTTTGAACAAAATACGGAACCAACAGAACATTGATCAAAATGCGGAACCAACAGAACATTGATCAAAATCCGGGACCAACAGAACATTGATCAAAATACCGAATCAACAGAACATTGATCAAAATACGGAACCAACAGAACATTGATCAAAATACCGAATCAACAGAACATTGATCAAAATACGGAACCAACAGAACATTGATCGAAATACGGAACCAACAGAACATTGATCAAAATACGGAACCAACAGAACATTGATCAAAATACGGAACCAACAGAACATTGATCAAAATACGGAACCAACAGAACATTGATCAAAATACGGAACCAACAGAACATTGATCGAAATACGGAACCAACAGAACATTGATCGAAATACGGAACCAACAGAACATTGATCAAAATATGGAACCAACAGAACATTGATCAAAATACGGAACCAACAGAACATTGATCAAAATACGGAACCAACAGAACATTGATCAAAATACGGAACCAACAGAACATTGATCAAAATACGGAACCAACAGAACATTGATCAAAATACGTAACCAACAGAACATTGATCGAAATACGGAACCAACAGAACATTGATCAAAATACGGAACCAACAGAACATTGATCAAAATACGGAACCAACAGAACATTGATCAAAATACGGAACCAACAGAACATTGATCGAAATACGGAACCAACAGAACATTGATCGAAATACGGAACCAACAGAACATTGATCAAAATGCGGAACCAACAGAACATTGATCGAAATGCGGAACCAACAGAACATTGATCAAAATGCGGAACCAACAGAACATTGATCAAAATACGGAACCAACAGAACATTGATCAAAATACGGAACCAATAGAACATTGATCAAAATACGGAACCAACAGAACATTGATCGAAATACGGAACCAACAGAACATTGATCGAAATACGGAACCAACAGAACTTTGATCAAAATACGGAACCAACAGAACATTGATCAAAATACGGAACCAACAGAACATTGATCAAAATACGGAACCAACAGAACATTGATCAAAATACAGAACCAACAGAACATTGATCGAAATACGGAACCAACAGAACATTGATCAAAATACGGAACCAACAGAACATTGATCAAAATGCGGAACCAACAGAACATTGATCAAAATGCGGAACCAACAGAACATTGATCAAAATACGGAATCAACAGAACATTGATCAAAATGCGGAACCAACAGAACATTGATCAAAATACGGAACCAACAGAACATTGATCAAAATACGGAACCAATAGAACATTGATCAAAATACGGAATCAACAGAACATTGATCAAAATACGGAACCAACAGAACATTGATCAAAATACGGAACCAATAGAACATTGATCAAAATACGGAACCAATAGAACATTGATCAAAATACGGAATCAACATAACATTGATCAAAATGCGGAACCAACAGAACATTGATCAAAATGCGGAACCAACAGAACATTGATCAAAATACGGAACCAATAGAACATTGATCAAAATACGGAATCAACAGAACATTGATCAAAATACGGAACCAACAGAACATTGATCAAAATACGGAACCAACAGAACATTGATCAAAATGCGGAACCAACAGAACATTGATCGAGGTACGCTGACCGCTGTGCAAAGCAAAGAGGAGCTGTCTAAAAGCATTGATTGCTGGTGGCCATTAAACATCCTAACCTGACTTATGATGAAGAGTAGATGAGTTATCCTTGGAATCCTGGCCAAATTCCAAATTCCTGTACAAATCGGCTCCAATCACACATCAGGCCTGGACATTCAATTTGTGAAACACTTGGGGGAAACAATACATACTTTCTGAGCTGCCAATCCCAACTAAATGGAATGTGTGTACCAATTGAAAAAGTAAAGACATGTGCCCCATTGCCATTGGTGTTGGCATGATTATTGACAGAAAACCCTCCATATTCACGATTTATCTTTTCGTGAGTTTTGAGTATTTGCAAATTTGTAAATGCAGGCTATGCCAATTCCTAATTTGCAACCCATCGACTTCCAGTATTCGCGAGTTTACGAGCCTCTAACAGCCCATGTCGCCTTGCACCAAAAGGTGCGCAGATGTTGATGCTGTACAGCAGTGCATTTGTTTTGTCTCCGCAGTATGGGCATGCCACCCCAGGTGCCTGACCTGTCCTGGCTTCTCACAACAGTAATCAGACCACCAATACCTCGCTGTGCCTATCGACTCGCTGTTCTGAACAAGTGATTTTTCCGCTTATTAATTGTCCTTAATCATGGCCTCTAAGCGTGAGATGAGTGGGGAAGGCGAGTCTGCTGGAAAGAGGCAAGAGAGAGTGATGGGTTTGAGGGGAAAAAGTGAATGTGTTCGACAGGCTGGCTACGGGTGTGAGTGCGTCTGCAGTGGTCAGGAATAATCCTTCTGACTTCTCCCCAAACACCATCATCATCATCATCATCATCAAACATAAATACACACTGTTCTGCACACTGTGATTTATTAATTTTAATCATTGTTCTTTAACGTATGCCTTTTCCCCCCAATGTTCAGTCTGACTCAAGGACCTAACTCCATTTTCCCCATTAAACTAAGGTATCAATATTCGCGATTTATGTATTTGAGTTTTTTTTCCAGGAACGTAACCCTCTAAAATATGGAGGGCTTACTGCATATACATATTTGTAATTTGGCTATGGTACCGGCGATAGCTCGTCTACTCTTCGTGAAAAACACAGTGGGATGTTTAATGTACATCAACTAATGCCGGCACACGGGACACCCAGTTCAACATCGACCGAAGGGCAGCATCCACATTTATGAATCACCCTGCCTATGAAATACCTGGATGACAGTTTATAGCTGGGCTGACATTAAAACCCAGGCTAGACATCCGAGAGGCAAGTGTGTCTACCTCTAGGCCATCCTGCTAGCTCGATAAGTGTACGTGCATGTGTATAAATATAGAGTGCCTTCCAAAAGTATTCACACCCCTTGACTTTTTTCACATTTTGTTGTGTTACAGCCTGAATTTAAAATGGATTAGATTGAGATTTTTTTGTCACTGATCTACACATAATACCCCATAATGTCAAAGTGGAATTATTTATAGGAATGTTTAAAAAATAATTTGAAATGAAAAGCTGAAAAGTTTTGAGTCAATAAGTATTCAATCCCTTTTCTATGACGCCCCAAATTAAGCTCAGGTGCATCCAATTTCCTTTGATCATCCTTGAGATGTCTCTACAACTTGACTGGAGTCCACCTGTAGCCAATTCAATTGATTGGACATGATTTATGAAGAAACACACCTTTCTATATAAGGTAAGGTCCCTCAGTTGACAGTGCATGGCAGAGCAGAAACTCTTCCATGTAGTCCGATAAACTGTCCGTATAACTCTGAGATAGAATTGTGAGGAGGCATAGATCTGGAGAAGGGTATAAAACAATTTCTAGAGTGTTGAAAGTTCCCAACAGCACAGTGAGCTCTATCATTAGGAGACTACTCAGACTCTTCAACTACCCAGACTCATATCAAACATCATATGCAGCGACCCAGACTCTTTCTAGAGCTAGCCGTCTGACCAAACTGAGGAAGTGGGCCAGAAGGATCTTGGTCAGGGAGGTGAGCAAGAACCTAATGACTACTCTGACAGAACTACAGAGATCCTTACCTGAGATGAGAGAACCTGCGAGAAGGATGACAGTGTCTGTAGCACTTCAAAAGTCTAGGCCTTATAGGAGAGTGGCCAGACAGAAAAAGGCACATGACAGCATGCCTGGAATTCCAAAAAGGCACGTGAAAGACTCTGAGAGCATGAGGCAAAATATTCTGTGGTCTGATGAGACGAAAATTGAACTCTTTGGCCTGAATGCAAAGCACCATGCCTGGTGGAAATAGAGTACCACTCATCACCAATCTAACACCATTCCTACCAGGAAGCATGGTGGTGGCAGCATCATGCTATGGGGATGATTTTCAACGGCAGGGACTACGAGACTTTTACGGACAGAGCGAACAATGAATGGAGCCAAATACAGGCAAAATCCTTCAGGAGAACCTGCTTCAGAGTGCAAAAGACCTGAGACTGTGGCGAAGATCTACCTTCCAACAAGACAATGACCCCCAAGCATACAGCCAAAGCAGCACTGGATTGGCTTCAGAACAAGAACGTGAAAGCCCTGCTAAAGCCCAGAATTGAATCCCATTGAGAATTTGTGGAAAGACTTAAAGATTTCTGTACACCGACACTCCCCATCCAACTTGACAGCACTTCAGCAAATCTGCAAGGAACAATGGGAGAAACTCCCCAATTCCAGATGTGCAAGCACACTTGAAGCTGTAATCATTGCCAAATGCGCTTCTGCAATGTATTGACTCAGGGGTTAAAATGTAAATTAAATATTTCTGTGTTTCATTTTTAATTATTTTGTAAAGATTTCTATAAAAAATCCACTGACATTATGGGGTATATTATCTGCAGATCAGCGACAAAAATCCTCAAAATATCCATTGTAAAATTCAGGCTTTAACACAAAATGTGAAAAGTCAAGGGGTGTGAATACTTTATAAAGACACTGTGTACATATAAAATACATATACACATTGATAGATGTTTCTACATTGTTTTTTCTGTCAACTTGAATCTGACAGATCATGAGAATACTCCTGCATGCCAATTGCCAATATAACCTTTCATTGTGATGTAATTAATCTTTGAATGCAGCAATGTATTGATCTCAGTGTTTGCTCATTGCTCATCCCCATCAAATGTCATCCTTTGCCAGGCATTTCCAGAATACCTTGCTCTTCGAAGGATTTGCTTACTGAACACGCACGCCCACACACCAACAATACCGCACACACCAACACGAGCGCACACACACACACACACACACACACACACACACACACACACACACACACACACACACACACACACACACACACACACACACACACACATAAACATACAAAAGCACACACACACACAAACATACACATTCAGTCACGTGAAAAAGTAAGTACACCCCATGTAAAGTTTTGACTTTTTCAACATATTTCAACATACAGCTATTTGATCTTCATTTCAACAATATTGATAGATAAAGGTGATATAATATAACAAATATCATGAAACATTTACATTTTGTATTCCATTGTATAATTTAAATAAACATAAATGCAAATTTCACATGTGGAAAAGGTAAGTACACCCTTGGCTTTAATAGGTGGTATTGCCCCCTTTGGCAGAAACAACCTCAAGTAGGCGTTTCTTATAACTGTCTACCAGTCTCTGACATCGACTGGGAGAAATTTTTGCCCACTCCTCCATGCAGAATTCTTTCAGCTGTGTGATGTTTGAGGGGTTTCTTGCATGCACAGCTCGTGTCAAATCCCCCCACAACAATGGATTTCCCACATACAATGAAGAATTCATAGTGGATTCTATGATGGTGAGCTGCCTAGGCCCTGATGCAGCAAAGCTGCCCCAAACCATAATATTTCCACCACCATGCTTTACAGTTGGTATCAGGTTCTTGCGGTCAAATGCTGTCTTTGGTTTTCGCCAAACATGTCTTCTGGTACTGTGGCCAAATAGCTCTACCTTTGACTCATCTGTCCAGAGCACATTGTTCCAGAAGTGCTGGTCTTTGCCTTGGTGTTCATTGGCAAACTTTAGTCTTGCCCTGATGTTCTTTCTGGACAGCAAAGGTTTCCTCCTGGCACACCTCCCATGTAAATCAAATTTGTGCAGCCTCTTTATTATGGCAGACTCATGCACTTTGACATCAACAGTGGCAAGAGCTACCTGTAGGTCCCGTGATGACATTCTGGGGTTCTTAGAGACTTCTTTCAGCATCTTGCGGTCTGCTCTCGGGCTGAACTTGCTGGGGCGGCCTGGCCTGAACAAGTTGGCAGTTGTTTGGAATATTCTCCACTTGTAGATGATCTTCCGGACAGTCGAATGATTGATTTCAAATTGTTTGGAGATCTTTTAAAATCCCTTCCCAGACTCGAAGGCATCTATAACCTTCTTTCTGAAGGCCTCAGAGAGCTCTTTTGGTCTAGGCATGGTGACGCCGCACACTTCAACAACAAAGAGCAAACCAAACTAAATGTCTGAGGTTTAAATAAGACAGGTTCCTCCAAGATCCTCTCTAATGATGGTGTAATCATTTGCACCTGAGCTGGTGCACCTCATTCTCATTTTAGGTATTTGAAGTAGTGATAAACGTAGGGGTGTACTTACTTTTTCCACATGCGAACTTTGCATTTATGTTTATTTAAATTATACAATAGACTACAAAATGTAAATGTTCCATGATATTTGTTATATTATATCACCTTTATCTATCAATATTGTTGAAATGAAGATCAAATAGCTGTATGTTGAAATATGTTGAAAATGTCAAAACTTTACATGGGGTGTACTTACTTTTTCACGTGACTGTACATACATACACACAAGCACACAGAAACACACACACACAAGCACACACACACAAGCACACACACATAAACATACATACACACACACACACATAAACATACATAAACACACGAACATAAACACACACACATAAACACACACACACACACACACACACACACACACACACACACACACACACACACACACTCACACACACATAAACATACATAAACACACACACATAAATACACATACATACATACACACACAAACACACAGAAGAACACAAACACACACACAGAAACACACACACAGAAACACACACACAGAAACACACACACATAAACATACACACACACACACACACACACACACACATAAACATACATAAACACACACACATAAACATACATAAACACACACACATAAATACATATACATACATACACGCACAAACACACAGAAACACACAGAGGAACACAAACACACACACACAGAAAAAAAAAAAACACACACACACACACAGACACACACATTTTTTTTTTATTTTTTTTTTGTATACTGAATCGAGGCTCGTGAAAGAGCTAACATTTATTTCACAAACAAATCAACCAGACAAACAAAATATACAAAAAGAGGGAGTGGAAGACAAGATGGGGAGAGAAGGGGAAGCACACAACCACAACATTTGAGAGCAGGGAGAAGTGTGGGAGGGAGAGGGCTTGGGGGCAGGAGGCGGGGGGGGAGGGAGGGGGGGGGGGAGGTATAAAACACAAGGGGACCGAAATTAGCAGGGGTAGAAAAGATCAAGGTTTTGGATGGGGGAGGATAAGAGATGGTGGTGAACAGCTGTTTTAAAGACCTGGAGGGTGGAGTGGGATTGAAGAGAGTGAGGGAGTTTGTTCCAGAGGTGGGAGAAAGGAGGAATGAAGGAGTGAAGGTGAGCAGAAAGTCTTGATTTTGGCAGTTTAACCATAAGAGGGTTGCAGGCAGATCTTGTGTGACCTGTAGGAATATTTGGGGGACAGAGCTCAGAGAGGGCTGGGGGGGGGGGGGGGGGGGAAGGCCAGAGAGGGCTGGGGGGGGGGGGGGGGGGGGGGAGGCCAGAGAGGAGTCGGTAGAAGATGGAAAGACCACCAACCTGCCTGCGGTGAGTGAGTGAAAGGCCCTTGGAGTTAGCTTCATCGCGGGAGATTCCAATGATTCTGAACGCTTTGGTTTCAACAGCGTGAAGACGGGCTAGGTGTGAGGCAGGAGCACTAGACCAGAGGGGAGAGCAGTATTCCATAGAGCTGCGGATGAAAGCCTTGTATGTGGTGATGAGCTCAGGTGTGCCAAGGAAGGACTTCGCACGACGGAGGATGCCCAGTCGGCGACTGGCTTTGCAGGCCAGATTTGAAATGTGGTTTTCCCAGGAAAGATCATGGCAAATAGTGAGACCCAAAAGCTTGAGTGACAGAACTTCTTGGAGAGGATTATTCAGAAAGTGGATGGGAGGGTTTTCCAGTCGGTCTTTTCGGAGAGACATCGTAAGAGTGTGAGATTTATCAGGATTGAAAGACATGTTCCATTTGTTTGCCCAGTCTGTGATTTTGTCCAGGTCTGCAGAGAGTGACGAGGCTGCAGACTGCCGATCTGAGGGATGAGGAATGGAGCGACAGAGAGTAGAGTCGTCAGCAAAGAGATAGAGAGGATTTTCAAGAGAGTCAGAGAGATCATTGATGAAGACCAGAAAAAGCACAGGGCCCAGAAAACTACCTTGGGGAACTTCAGCCTGAACAGGAAGAGGAGATGAGAGAAACCCATTCAGGGCCACACGTTGACTATGACCAGAGAGGAAGTCCGCCAGCCATGCGTGGAGATTTCCATGGATACCAAAGGAGGAGAGTTTGGTGAGCAGAGCAGGGTGCCAGACCGTATCGAAGGCACGTGAAATGTCAAGGGAGACAGCTCTAATTTCCTGTTTGGCGTTGAGGACCTCCATCCATTGTTGAGAAAGCAGAAGCAGCATGTCCAGAGTAGAGTGACCAGGTCTGAAACCAAATTGATGCTCAGAGATCAAGCCATTGGAGAAGAGGAAAGATTTCATATCTGAAGCAATGATGGATTCCATGACTTTGCTGATAATTGGGAGAAGGCTGATTGGTCTGTAGTTGCTGGGATCTGTTTTTGCACCTTTTTTGTGCAAAGCGGTGATGTTGGCTGATTTCCAAGCAGATGGCAAATGACCTTGAGCAAAGGAGAGGGTGAAGAGAACAGAAAGAGGGAGTGAAAGAGCGGAAGAACATGATTTTAGGACCCATGGGCTGATGCCGTCAGGACCAGTTGCAGAATCGGAGTCGAGGGTTGACAGAAACTTTTCCACCTTGTCAGGAGGAAAGGACACAGAGTCCAGGAGCAGCTGGGTACGACAGGGTACGGTGGGTACAGAGAGGGATGGGTTTGGGACACAAGATTTAGAGGCAAACACAGAGTTGAGGCATTCAGCTTTTTCACGTGCGGAGTCAGCCGTTAAGCCGTTTGAGGTGAGGGAGGGGATGGAGGCGGAACAAACACCAGAAACAGATTTGACCAGACGCCACCAGGATTTGGAAGAGGGAGACAGATAAGAGAGTTCGGTCTTGAGAACGGTGAGATATTGTTTCCTGGCTCTCCTGAGGGTGGACACACACTTGTTTCTGGCTTTGTGAAAGGAAATGAGATTTCCTTCCGTTGGATTTGCTTTCCAGGAGACGAAAGCAAGTTGTTTCAGGGCAACAGCCTCACCACAAGATTCCGTGTACCATGGACGGGAGGAAGGGTATGACAACATACATAAACATACACACACAAACACAGAGAAACACGCATAAACACAGAGAAACACGCACAAACGCAGAAACACACACAGAATCACCAACAAACACACACATGAACACAAACAAACACACACCTGAACATACACAAACACACACATACAAACACACACACACATAAACATACACACACACACACACACACACACACACAAAAACACACACAAAAACATACACAAACACACACACACATAAACATACACAAACACACACATACAAACACACACACATAAACATGCACAAACACACACACACATAAACATACATAAACACACACACACATAAATACACTTACATACATACACACCCACACACCCACACTTTTTTGTGTGGTTCTGCGCATGTCCACACCCACAAACTCAGGACAAGGGCAGAGGTTCAATTCGGTACCTTTGAGCTATGTGGTTGTCGTGCGATTTTCAACCCTATTATATATATATATATATATATATATAAATTCACAGACATGTTGTTGCATCAAAAATGCTGTCGTCAAGCAGCACTTGGTAAGCATGGCTCAGATGCCAAATGCCCTTCGACTGGAGGTGAGGTAGTGACAATTAGCTTCCTTGTTCTGGCTGCAGTGCAATCCTCCAGAGATGTGGGGCTGTAGCTCTGCGAAGACCATGCCTAATAAGCTGAGCATATGCAACCGATTAGTGAGAGCAGTGGTTCCCAAACCCATGGTCGTGACCCAAATGAGGATCGTGAGGGTGTTCCTGAGGGTCGTGGGATGGTCTCAAAATAAGAAATATTGGTGTTATAAAGGAATTACTTCACTGGCACAATATGAAGGATTATTCAAATAGTAATTAAAGTAGAATAGTTGTGGATAATATAGCATCTGTTACGTTTGGAATTCACGTGTTGTAATTCACATTTGACAGTTCATTGTATGGGAAACGGAAGTGACGGTTGGTTTTGGAGAGTGGGAGGAGCTAAGGAATGACGGGGTTTTTTGAGGCCGAATGGGCATGTGCTGTGCTGTGCTAAGATTTCGGGTTAAACCTTAAACCGTTGACGTTACCATCAAGTACGTTTCGGGTAATCTCTGGATACAACAGCACCATATACCCTTAATATGATAATGTTCGAGTCCGTCCACGTCCAATACTCGTGCGTCAAGCAGACCAGCGAGGAGCCTGTGGTCTTATCTGAATGCGATATTATAGATGGCGCTGTAATTTTAGCGTTTGAGCTTACTTAACGAATGCACTGTTTTTATTCGTTAAACGTTTTTATTTGAATTTAATTTATTTTTAATTTTTAGCTCACCTGGAACGAAGTTCAGGGGAGCTTATGCGATGACGCGTCGTCCTTCTGTCCATCAGTCCGTCCGTCTGTAAACACTTGAAACTTCTTCTCCGAAACCGCTGATGGAATTGCGACCAAATTTGGCACAAATTATATTTGTTGTGTTGTGACTAAAGTTTGTTCACGGCATGAAAAATAATTGAGGTCTCAGGGGGTTTACCGGGGGTCAAAGTTGGTCCAGGTTAGACCCCCCAAAATAGGAATTTGCTTTTTCATCTGAAACTACACACAATATTTCGATGAAACTTTACCACAACCTTTATCACCTGCGATGTACCGAAGTAGTTCACAGCACTGATTTTTTATATTTTTTTATTTCTGAATTACCCCGATTTTTTTTTTAATGCCAGGAACAAACTTTGGTACAACACGGGTGATGAAGGTTGTTGTCAAGTTTCATCAGAATTGCATGTGTAGTTGGGTGGTCCAGAATAATATGAGAAAAAAAAGTGAAACAACGTTTTAATGTTCTCACCATCCATAATTGTTCCTTTGGTCATAAAACCACTGTTTTTGAAGTTTTAGGGATCTATTGTAATATTTAGAGGTAGCTCAACTAACTTGAAATTTCAATATATATAGTCTATACACTATACAGGTGAAATTGGTATATAACGCAATACACAAATTACACATACAGTACATACAAATTCTAAACACATGTACCAGCTGGTTATTCAGTCTTTTCCAGTTAGGGTCTTCTTGTTGCTGTCAGGGAATGTTTTCCTGTGTTCCTGCACAACCCTCAGCAGGAACTGAAGTTGATCTTCATCATGTGTCAGCAGTCCACTGAACTCCTGAATTAGTGCAACTCCTCATTCCGCATGGTCATTTACCACTTTCATAGCCTTCGCAGTCTCACACCCTGCTTTAAAATCGTCTCGGTCTTCCCAAGTCTCTGGGTCTGCTTCCAGAAAACTGTCAGGAAGGTCCATATTTTCAAAAAGCATGCGGGATTTCTGTGTAACAGTCTTCCAAACCACTTTCCTGAATATTTCCCAGATCAAGTTGGATGCGCTTAAATTTTTTATTTTTTTTGTATACATAATCAAGGCTCGTGAAAGAGCTAACATTTATCACACAAACAAATCAAACAGACAGACAAACAAACAAAGTATATAAAAAGGGGAGCAGTAGACAAGATGGGGAGAGAAGGGGAAGCACATAAACACAACATTTGAGAGCAGGGACATCGGGAATGTGAGGGAGGGAGAGGGCTTGGGGGGAGGTGGCGTGGGAAGGGGGAGGGGGGGGGGAGGTGGGAGAAGTATAAACACAAGGACACGAAGGACTTCCAGGAAAGAAGTTGGTATTTAAAAAAAGTGGATTTAGGGTGAAATTAGCGGGGGTAGAAAAGATCAAGGTTTTGGATGGGGGAAGATAAGAGATGGTGGTGAACAGCTGTTTTAAAGACCTGGAGGGAGGAGTGGGATTGAAGAGAGTGAGGGAGTTTGTTCCAGAGGCGGGAGAAAAGCGGAGTGAAGGAGAGCAGAGAGTCTTGCTTTTGGCAGTTTAACCATAAGAGGGTTGCAGGCAGATCTTGTGCGACCTGTAGGACTATTTTGGGGACAGAGCCCAGAGAGAGCTGGAGGAGCAAGGACGGAGAGGAGTCGGTAGAAGACAGAAAGACCACCAACCTGCCTGCGGTGAGTAAGTGAAAGGCCCTCGGAGGTAGTTTCATCACGGGAGATTCCAATGATTCTGAACGCTTTGGTTTCAACAGCGTGAAGACGAGCTAGGTGTGAGGCAGGAGCACCAGCCCAGAGGGGAGAGCAGTATTCTATTGAGCTGCGGATGAAAGCCTTGTATGTGGTGAGGAGCTCAGGTGTGCCAAGGAAGGACTTCGCACGACGGAGGATGCCCAGTCGGCAACTGGCTTTGGAGGCCAGATTTGAAATGTGGTTTTCCCAGGAAAGATCATGGCAGATAGTGAGACCCAAAAGCTAAAGTGACAGAACTTCTTGGAGAGGATTATTCAGAAAGTTGATGGGAGGGTTGTCCAGTCGTTCTTTTTGGAGAGACATCGTAAGAGTGTGAGATTTGTCAGGATTGAAAGACATGTTCCACTTGTTTGCCCAGTCTGTGATTTTGTCCAGGCCTGCGGAGAGTGAGGAGGCTGCAGACTGCCGATCTGAGGGATGAGGAATGGAGCGGCAGAGAGTGGAGTCATCAGCAAAGAGATAGAGAAGATTTTCAAGAGAGTTGGAGAGATCATTGATGAAGACCAGAAAAAGCACAGGGCCCAGCACACTGCCTTGGGGAACGACAGCCTGAACAGGAAGATGAGATGAGAGAAACCCATTCAGGGCCACACGTTGACTACGACTAGAGAGGAAGTCCGCCAGCCATGCGTGGAGATTTCCATGGATACCAAAGGAGGAGAGTTTGGTGAGCAGAGCGGGGTGCCAGACCGTATCGAAGGCACGTGATATGTCGAGGGAGACGGCTCTAATTTCCTGTTTGGCATTGAGGACCTCCATCCATTGTTGAGACAGCAGAAGCAGCATGTCCAGAGTAGAGTGACCTGGTCTGAAACCAAATTGATGATCAGAGATCAAGCCATTGGAGAAGAGGAAAGATTTCATATCCGAAGCAATTATGGATACCATGACTTTGCTGATAATTTGGAGAAGGCTGATTCATCTGTAATTGCGAGGATCTGTTTTTGCACATTTTTTGTGTAAAGCGGTGATTTTGGCTGATTTCCAAGCAGATGGCAGATGACCGTGAGCAAAAGAGAGGGTGAAGAGAACAGAGAGAGGGAGTGAAAGAGCGGAATAACAGGATTTTAGGACCCGTGGGCTGATGCCCTCAGGTCCAGTTGCAGAATCAGACTCGAGGGTTGACAGAAACTTTTCCACCTTGTCAGGAGGAAAGGACACAGAGTCCAGGAGCAGCTGGGTACGACTGGGTACGGTGGGTACAGAGAGGGATGGGTTTGGGACACTAGATTTAGAGGCAAACACAGAGTTGAGGCATTCATTCGGAGGATTCCTCAACATTCGGAGGATCTTCTTGTCCTTCATTCTCCAGTGCGAGGATCATTTGTTGTTTCACTGCTGCAGGCACATTCTTGTCAAAAAATGCAAGACCAATCAGGTCCTCTGATAAGTACGACAGATGGCCTGCTAGTTTCATGGTTGTTGCCTTCGAAATTGCTTGGTTTACATCTTTGTACTGCACCAGAGATTTTAGAAGAAGCAAATCGCTGTTTGGGGCAGAAGCCGCAAGAGGAGTTGTCATCCATGCTCTGATGTAAATGCGGATGGTGAAGATGGCAATGTCTCTCAGTCCTTTCTGCTCTTTGCTAGTGAGTTTGAACTGACTTCTGAACATCCAAACCTTCAGGCTATAGATGACCTTTGACATCCAACGGGCATGGTGCCAGAGTCCTGGGGCCATGAACCGGACTTCTTTTGCATGAACTCCACCCAGAAAGATTACACACAGTTCCAATAATTCCTGATAATCATCTCTTGGCTGGATTTCAGCAAGCTGACTACCAACGAAAAGCAGAACATCATCCTTGATATCAGAAAGGGATTCACTAACCAATTCATCTGTGGTTGCATTATCAAAGTTATCCTGATCCAGAAATTCCCAGCTTGCCTGGAATCGTTTGAAGATTAAGATCTCTGGTCCAGAGGAGGGCCCCATGCAGCTCACAAACACTGCTCCAATCACAATTTCAAGTATGTGGTGGCGACAAGCAAGAAATAGCAGTTCGGTGCCCAGTCCTTGTTCAAGTAACACACATGCTCCGGCCAGCCTACTCTACAGGGTACAATGCATACGGCATAGACCCCTCAAAACATATTTTCCTTCATAAAACATCAACAAGGCATGCAGGGTATTCATAACTCAACTTAAAATTCCTGTAAAAGTATGCGACAATCAGAAACTGTTTCAGTGTCCATAGTATTGTAAGACGTTAGTGTAAGACCATATGGGGAAACTTTGATGACCATGAGCTATCCATAAATATTATTCAATTTCATTTTTATGAAATGTATAGTTTCCCCAATTTGTAGTTTCTGAGAAGAAAGCAAATACCTATTTTAGGGGGTAACCTCCTCCCCCCCTCCCCAAGACCTCCAAAGGGGCAGATTTTTTTTAATGCCATGAACAAACTTTGGTAAATAATGGGTGGTGAAGGTTGTGGTCAAATTGCATCGAAATCGTGTGTGTAGCTTCAGAGAAGAAAGCAAATATCTATTTTGGGGGGTCAAACCTGGACCCACTTTGACAGCCGGTAAACCTCCTAAACCCCGATTTGTGTTATTATTTTTTTATGCCGTGAACAAACTTTAGTCACAACACAGCAAATATAATTTGTGCCAAATTTGGTCGCAATCCCATCAGCGGGTTCGGCGAAGAGGTTTCAAGTGTTTAAGGACTGACTGACTGACTGATGGACGGACGGACGACGCACCATCGCATAATCTACACTGGACTTCGTTCCAGGTGAGCTAATAATTAATAATAATTAACTTTACAATAATTGTTAAATTTTTTTTTTTTTTAAACAATTTCCAAAGTTTCTTAAAATGTTATAATTTATAACTCTTTTCATTCCAGGTCTGGTCTTTAACTGGAAAAATGGCCCAACACAAAACACAACTGCTGTATAAGCCTGAGTTTTTGAAATATGGCTTCACCGAGATGAGAGAAAAATCTGGGAATGTCTTACCTCAGTGTGTTCAGTGCCTGCAAGTTCTCTCCAATCAATCTATGAAGGAAAACAAATTGAAGCTTCATTTGCATTCAGTTCATTCAAACTTTGTCGAAAAGCCACTGAGTTACTGGGAGGACAAAGAAGAACAGGTACAACAAAATCGGTTTGATGTTCCCTCGAATTCAGCCCTTTCTCTGGAGAAAGCTTCGTTGGTGTCCTATGAAGTGGCGTGGTATATTGCAAGATGAACAAGAAAAAGAGCAATCGGAGATTGCAAACCCTCGCCAGTATGTATTTTCAGTGGTTTTAAAGGCTTTTGTGTTAAATCAAATATGGCGGCCGAACCACGTGACCGATGACGTAATCATTATTTTTTTTCTAAACTAATTTATTCCTAGATTATGCTCAAGAAATTTCATCTTGATCGGATGAAGTTTTGTACTTGTCGAATTATGACGTCATAATGGAGGCACCTATGACATCATCATTAACATATTTTATTCCCCATGGGGAGTTCTTTACAATGAGCCATGCCTCAATTTTTTCTGTTCAGCACTTTCGGCGATATAGAGGTACAAAGTTTTTCGATTTGTCCAAGATGGCGGCCGAACTACGTGACACATGACGTCATCATTATTTTTTTTCTCCACCAGTTAATGCCGACATGGCGCTCAAGAAATTTCATCTGCATTGGATGAAGTTTTGTACTTGTCGAATTATGACGTCATAATGGAGGCACATATGACATCATCATTAACATATTTTATTCTCCATGGGGAGTTCTTTGCAATGAGCCACGTCTCAATTTTTTTCTATTCAGCGCTTTCGGAGATATAGAGGTGCAAAGTTTTTCTGTTTTTCCAAGATGGTGGCCGAACCACGTGAGCTATGACGTCATAATTATTAAAAAATTATACAGGTGGAGTTGCACCTGTGGTGAAAATTTCCTGTCAAACTGACCAACGGTTGCAGAGAAAATCATATTTATTCTGTGCGGACAAACAGACAGACAGACAAACAGACAAACAAACGGACTCAAATGCAATACCCTCTCCTCTGGCGAGGGTAAAAAGCCCCATAACATTGGAGAGGAGCTTGTGAAAACTCTTTGCGGAGCAGATGTTGCGAAGAAGATTGAATCTGTACTACTTTCTGACAATATCATCAAACGTTTAATTGATCTCATTTCAGATGATATTTTGGCTCAACTGATTGTGGCAAAAAAGCAGGAACATTTTCGTTGCAGATGGATGAATCGGTAGACATTGCAGGTGACGCTTAACTTATGGTTTTTGTAAGGTACAGAGGAGAAGACGAAATTCTGGAAGAATGCGAAAATCTTTGTGTAATAAAGTCTCATTTTCATGTAAGTTTTTTTTATTTTTTATTTATTTATAAATCCAATTAAAAACTCTTTGAAAATCATTGTGTTGGTAATTAATTCAATAAAACTCTATGAATAAACACAATGTATCAAAATGATAGGTCATTAACACTGCATGTGTGCAGCATTTCGGGTTGCCAGGCCAGGACAAGATTATATTCATGGTCGCCATAAAAAAAAGTTTGGGAACCACTGAGGTATAGGATCCTTTTAAAAATTGAAATCGTTCCGGACTGCTCACAGAACCGTTTTGTGTACTTTGGCAAAACCTTTTTTTTTGTTTTTTGATTAAACAATTCAATATTGATCAACAATTGATTAGTTACTTTAATTTAATCAATTTTGATTGATATATCAATTTTGATTGATAATCAATATTATTATCGATTAATTAAGTGCTGATTTATTTCCTTTCTCATCTGGGCAATATCTCAGGAACCTTTTGAGATAGGAAGCTGATATTTGGACAATGGACATGACAATGACCAAGTGATATTTGGCTGTAAAATGTATTTTGATTTATTGATTAATCAATTAATCGATTCATTATTTAATTATTCAATTAATGACTGCATTAGTTAATTTTTAAAATACAGAGTCGGATGAAACGGTGGTGGTTTGGGTATTCTAGTAGCCAATTGATTAATAATTTAATTATTTTACCATTATTATTTATTTATTTTCATTATTAATCACTTATTTATTTTCTTTCTCATCTGGGCAATATTGGAGGCACCTTTTGAGCTCGGAAGCTGAAATTTAGAAATGACAGTGACCAGGTGATGCGGCTATAAAGGATATTTTTGATTTATTGATTATGCAATTATCTTACAATTATGTAATTGTGATAAAGTAATTGTGATTATGCAATTACACAATTATCAATCAATTATTGTACACCTCTCCTTCCCAATACCGTCTATATGTGCTGCACGGCAGTATCGCCAGGTGCCGAAGGCTGTTGTGGATATTGTTACGTTTATGGGGGGGTAGGCAATGGAATACAGTAGTCCAGGTAGAATTGTAAAAGTAGTGTGCTCCGAATGTCACGATGAAGAAGAAGAACCCCTCATTTGCCATAAGTGGGTATCCGTTTAGACCGGGTGTCATGTAAGAGTGTATATTTGTCCCCATGACGAGGGGTGGGGTTTTGTTAATTAGTTAGGGATTAATGGTAAATTCCCTGCATGTAAATTGCTCTGTACTTTTCCCCTTGTTCCTTATGACACAGACCACACCAGCCATGCACTGCACGCGACACCTAAAATAAACATTAAATAAATTGACTAATTGGAGTTCTGAAATAAAATAAAATTGGAGTCCGGGCTCGCTCTTGGCGGTGGCATTCGCACACCATACACTCGGTTCCTGGTGTTCCTGGTGTTCATGGAAGGCAGACGCAGTCGCGCATTTTTTCCTCTTGGGTCCTGGCTTTGGTGACGAGCGGCCACGTGTGCATCTCTCTCAGCATCTGGATTTCGTCACGGACGGTCGTGTCCCAGCATTATGTCTTGTGGTCCCTGGCTTTCATCGGTTTGAGCAACCGCTTTGTCCTTTTCTTGGCTCGTCGGTGCTGACTGGGCATCGTCTGGGTGCTGTGTGGAGCACACGGCGAGTGGACGGGCGCGGCCTGCTTGCTTCGCGCTCGGCGGCTAGAGGAGCGAACTGCGTGCCAAGGCGTGTCCCCACGAATGGACTTTGCTCCAGGGCGTGCGGTTCCCATGTGGGGACGCGGGACCTTCGACGGCCCCAGACGGCCACGGACACCAGACGGAGTGCAGGCAAACACACCTCACAAACACTACACATTATTTTCACCTTTATATTTCCCCTTGTGCTGTATACGAGTCCGTGTGGAAGGTCCCTCAATTAGGAATTTTAGTTTACCATGCATTATTTTGTTACCAGCATTTCTTTCAATAAAGCCGGTATTTGTACATTTTAATTCCGTGTCGGGTTGAATTGATCAACAGGGTCGAAGACGTCCAGTGGGGTCCGTGAAGGTAAGAGCTTCGCTACCCTTCGCTGCCTCATTCCCCCATGTTGAATTAACTCCGCAATAGGTGAATTGAACGCCGCGGAGTGTTAAGCTTGCTCGGCTATCCGTCCCTGGGGTGGTCACCCCGGGAACGCGACAATATTTATTAATTTGGCAATGGGGCGGTGTACTTTGAATGTATCTGTACTTGTTCCCTCCTTAATTTCGTTAATTTGATTGGTGATGAAATTTATTTTCCCTCAATTTTGCCCTCCAATCATTAATTTATTTCCCTCATTTCATTCCTTTGTTCATTCATTCCCTCAATTTTTCCCTCCAATCATTCACTCATTCCCTTCACATTACCCTCCATTCTATTAATTTTGTTTTCCATTCCATTAATTCCTGCTTTTATTTCCATCAATAATTGAAACAAGACCTGGTCGGACATCGCACCTGTTTCCTTCCTCTCAGGTTCCAGCATTGTGGGGGAGGGCGTTCTGATGCTAGCGACGGGGGAGGTTTCTACCTTGTCCTCAAAAAAACTACCCGCAGCTTGCTTCCTTCATCTTCGGACCCTTCTAACCGCTCCGTCATTTTGTTTGTTCAGTGGCTTTTTCCCTGTGTGCGCTTAGATTTACCTCAGAGAAACAATTCTTTGAAATTTCCACACACACTCTTTTTGCGTTTCACCGACATCAATCTTCTACTATATGAGAGAGCCATTGGTCTGTGTGTCACCATTTTTCTCAGATATGGCTGAATGGATCTTCATCAAACTTTCAGAGGTTCATCAGTGACTGATTGGGAGTGTTTTAGGCAAAAAAAAAGGTTCGTTTTTTGTAATTCAAAAAATAAAATCGCTCTATAGTGCCTCAACCTTTTTGATTAATGAAAGTTATACACGAGTACACATTCGCATAAATAAATAGAAAACAATTACCAGACATTTGAACACAAATAATAAAACAATTCCAAAAGCGGCCGAAGTTGGTGGTAGGCTTCTTCTTCTTCCTGAACGTCATCATACTTGACTCAGAAACGTGATGAACGGCATATTCACCAGGCCCCCCCGGCAATGCTGGGTACTCCTGCTGGTCACAAATAAATGAAAGCACAGCCATCAATCCCGACATCGCCCTTATTATGTTTCCTCTTCACAGTCGTGGCTCACCAGCTACTTTATATATACAGAATGCTGGCATTTTCATGGATTCTCAGGTTTTATAGGACGCTCCACTTTTAATGGAACACGATTCAAGAGATGAGAAAGAATAAACAATTCATCAGTGGTGCAGCTGGATTGATCTGATGCACATGCTGCAGTCCCACCTAATTTGATTGATGGTGCACTGGAATTATTTTGGGTTCCCAGTAATGTTATAAACCAACTGATGCAGAATTTTAGTAAATTTGTCTTGCAGTTTTGACCAAGTAAATTCACTACGTCCTGGCATGGACTCAAAAGGGCATTTCAACGGGATATACTATATCTTCACTTTATTTGTTCTGACATTGGTAATGCTTATTTGTCCTGCAATTAAGGCAGTTGAAGGTGTGAGAAAGAATACCAAGAAAGGAACTGAGGTTTCCAATTTTGGGTTACAGTACACGAATGACGACCATTTTGGAAGAAACGGTGGACAGCACCAATAATGTTTCATGGTATATTTAAGAGAAGATGTCTTTCAAAAATCTCAAGAGATTATGTTGTTTATAGCAAAAAATAATCAGATGCCTGTTGCTGCAAAAGGGAAGAGTCATAAAGATTTAATTGGCAACAAAATAATTCCAACATGAATGCAACAGGGTTTACAAAGTCTTGGCAGATATGATGAGTTACTTCTTTCAGATAGACTTCAAGACTTTGAAGATCATCATGTGACAGAGAAGGTGTGAAATCCAGTGACAGAAGAAGGGAGTGACTAGGCAAGTTCAAGTTGCAGTCTTACCAGCATCAGATGCAACTGAGGCTTTTGTGTCCTCTTCGGATATTTGAGATACCAGTAAAAAGCCCGTCAAAAATGATGGGTTGGAACAGTTTATTTGATGGTGCAGCCTCATGAGTGTGCCAAAGTCTGAAGCCTCGGCCTAGTGTCCGGTGTACTTATATCTTCTTTATTTACTAGACATCATACGGACGTAAATGAACACTCATTTTACTCTGTGCACATTGCACATCACGTGCAGCGAATTTCACCTCCCTGTGCCTTGTATTTATTATTATTTTAAAAAACGCTTCTGTACACCGCCCTTAAGGTTCGGTTTGCAAGCCACCGTCTACAATTCCAATAGTAGAGACACAATTACTCTTTTATGGAAAATGTTTTTGGAATTTGTTTTATCTTCAAAAAATAGACCGTGGTGAACGCACATTTTGTGCTAAAAGATTGGCCTTTAAAACCTACCTTATGAAGGGGGACAGACATCTGTACAAACACAAACTAACATTGTGTTTTCATGGTAGATATCCTTAGGTAAAGCAGAGATGATCGAGGGAAATATTATTGGTCGGTTCAGGAAATATCTTCATGTCCCACATACAGCAATGGCCTTGTAATGTCGAATCACAAATGTAATCAGTAAATTCTAAGGTTGCTAAATTTCATGTTTGATGCATTTTCCAAAACATTGTTGACGTTGTGTTTGAGTCAGTTGTTGAGATAGTAGCTGACAAGCAGTGGAACACCATAAAAACAGCCCTTGAGGCAAAATGTAAACTGCAAATTTTGGGCTCATTATAGTTTGGGAAGCAAGGCCTCGTTTGGGAGGTGAGAAGTACAGAAGGTATTTTTTAAAGTTTAAATTTTATCTCATTGTGAGAAAACAGAGAGGTGTAGTGTGATTGCAGCAATCATACTAAAATACACCATTTGTGTCTGTCCGTCTGTCTGATGAATTTTTGACACCAATACATTCCGTCGTTACTTATCCAATCTCAACCAAACTTGACATGATGACCAAGGGTTACATAATGAAGGTTGTAGCGCATTAATTTTCTCCCCCGAGCATGTTTTCCCCACCATTGCCGTCAATGGGTTGCGTGTTGAGGTGTATAGCCATATGTAGTTAGCTTTATCGTGGCGTTTGTCCAAAGAAGAAGATTTATCGTGGCGTTTTTCCAAAGATGCTTTGAATAACAAAATGAATGATAATCACATGTTATTAATGTTATTACAAAACAATATTAATACTAATAATGTCCCACTTCCCCAAGGCGTTTTTCCTGCAGTGATAACGTGGTTAAATAGCTTGTAGTTATCATGGTGTTTCCGTGTGAGCAACAGCTTCTTCGGGAAGTAAAAATATTATAAACCACAAACACGTATGATTTGCTTTTTAAACACTCGCTAATGCTCTTTATAACACTAAATGAAGAAATTTGGAGGAATCCCGACATCCATGAAGTAAGGTTTACTTACAGAACTGAGCGAAGATCTACTGTACTCTATATAACCCACAAGTGTTGGGTTAATAACATGGCCCTTTCTGCCGCTACCGTGGCATTTTTCGTAGCGAACTTTTGAAACTCGCTCCTGCTGTTTAATACGAAACAAAGGGAGGAAGCCTGGGTTGTGCTCCTTTACCAAGCAGCTAGCTAGCGCTTGCCAAGCCAGCCGTTCCTTAACGGTTTTGAATGGAGTGCTTGCTCGAATGCTTAAACAACTTGGCGATCTCTCCACAAGAAACTTGGTAAATGAACACACACCCAATGTTCTTGAGACCCGACCATAGATCGACTGTAATCTATATACCCCAAAGAGGAATGACCCTTCCTGTCCCTCCCGGAGTCTGCGGTGTACTAGTAATTAAAATACAAGAAGAAGAAAGGATGATGTATGAAACACATAACGGGGGCAACAGGTTACTTTTTATCTTTTGGAAGTACTGAAGTGAAGAAAGTTGTCGTGGGTAGATATTTGGAAGATGTAAGTTCCAAATTTGGTCTTGTGTTCCACTCATAATGTTTTGCCACCACAAGCAAGTTTCTCTTTGTGGAAACCAGCAGGAAGATTCTCAATGCACTTTGTGCTGTTAAGGTGAGACACTTGAGCACACGTTTGCCTGATCAGTGGTATTAGTAAAAGGCTCACATTTTGACTATCACAGGTATTTTATACAAAGTTGAGGCTCGCGGACGAGCTAGAACATAGAATGGGGTAGGATGTAGCGGCACTTGTTGTTGTTTTGTATGCAGTCTGTGGCTACTGACTGCATCATTTTCCTGTAGTACGGCTGTGCCCCTATTATCAGTCAGCTGGTACTCATTTTGCCGACCTCGAAAGGATGACAGGTTAGGCCAACCCACCAGGTATTATTTCAACAGGGGCTTGAACTCAAGACTCTAAGATCTCAAGGCAGGCACCTTAACCATTACACCAACACCAGGCTTGTACCAGAACTAAAGGAACAGTAGAAAGAGATGGGGGAAACACCAACAGTAGGGACGAGCGTCACAATAGAGTGATACTTGGAGAAATAAAGGATTATGATGAAGAATGAGGGTTAGGGGAGGGCACACAAGGTGGTCAACATCAATACAGAAGCAAATGGAAAAACTGGTGAATGGAAGAAGGATGGCATGGCACTGGGGGTCAGAACACAGAGTGAGCAGATCAAAGGTGCAGGACTGGAAAGGAGGCAGCAGAAGACAGAAGAGCCCGGGCATATGAGCTGGTGCAGTTGCAGAATCAGAGAGAGTAGTTGCCAGAAACATCTCCACATTCTCAGGTGCATGCCATGTTCCCAGTAACAGTTGGGTGTGACTAGGTAGGGTGGGTACAGAGAGTGAGGAGATGGGGACACAAAACGATATATAGCACAATATCGCAAAATGTTCTAGATGGATTCAAACAAAACTTAGTGGACAGGTTGGGTGTCTGCCAATGACGAATTGGTTCGATTATGGTGAAGATCTAGATACAATAAAAAAAAATTCGTTCCTTTACAATTGAGAGACGGGTCCAAAAATGATACACAGCACGATATTTCAAAAAGGTTGTTGACAGATTTGGATGAAACTTGGTGGATGAGTTTGGAAGGTGACAATAACAAGCCAATTAGGTTTTGGTGAAGATGTTGATGCAGATCTGGCCTATCAGTGGAATACAAAACGTAAAATGTTCAGCTTGGCATAGGTATGTGCTCTACCGAGTGCCGTTCTACCATTCTAGTGCACACGAACCGTAAAGCGGGGTTAAGCAATAATTGGTTCATGTTCGTCTGTCCGTCCATCCATGGGACTGTCTGTCTTACCAGTTTATGATCGGCAGTTTATGATTGAGGAACAACTTATTAAAATTAAATGTTTCATTTTGAACACGAATCGGAACATGAATAGAAAGACAAGTCTGCCGTTTTGCGTTTACGAGAATATAAGACCCGTCACTTCGCTGATGGAAATACCAATCTTTGCTGCGATGGCTAATCTATGGGGAAAAGAAAAAAGAACCACCTTTAGAGGCCATTTTTCCCCACAGAGCAGGTTGGCCTTTTTCGGGCACCTTGGTCCCCTTTTTGAAGCAATGTTTTACAGCCGGAGGCTCTTCCTGCCACCAACCCTGTTAGTCGCCTCTTGCGACACACAGGGAATTACCAGTGAACTGGTACTCAATTTGCCGACCTCGGAAGGATGACAGGCTGAGTCAACCACCCTGGTGTTAATTCAGCGATAGACCGGGATTCGATCCAAAGGATCCCAAGCTGGCACCCTAACCACTAGGCCAACACCAGGCTGGTTAATCTATGGGGGAAGAATAAAAAAGGATTCCTGGGAGATCCTGCTCTACGCGCAGGGATAACCAACATCACGCGTTGGCATTTGCCGTTTTGACAGACGTGCCCATATATCCACAAAACAAATTAATGAAAAAAATATATTTTTTTGAGCACAAACACCCCCGGGAGTTACCTGAATCCACAGTAGTTGGATTTATTGAAATCCGTTAATCCGCTCTCAAGTTATAACACGACAAACAAACAGACACGGCTCCTTTTATAATATAGATGGGCTACAAATTTGTCCCGATCACGCATGTGCGGAGAAGAGTGAGATAACATTTTACTCTGTCTGCTCGCTTGGCAATCAAACTTAATTGAAAGTTCTTCCAAACAGGAAACTTAATGTTTTAAGGACATTAAAGCTGACACAAACAACAGGACTGAAGAACTCATTTAACGTGTTTGATAGGGTGGTGTCATAGCCGCTAGATAATTGAAAGTTCTCCAAAAATCAAGGCCACCAAAAATCATCAATTGTTTTGTTTTTGTTTTTTAGCTGTTTTTCACATGTTCAGCAGATGGAAGAAGCCTGAATGCAAAGTGCACGTGGACGGCCTTTGCATTTTCAGATGCTGTCTATTTTCAATTTTTATTGTGTCGTTTTCATGATCTTTTTTGACCAGTATTTGTTGTGGTTTTAATTTGCAGTATGCCATGGATTTTATCATTTAATCCTGTTTGTATAAATATTGTAGTTTTTTGTTTTCAAGATTAGTAATACTAGCAACGGTACCTGCCTTATGGGTGGGGCTTCAATTGGGAGGCCCAAATGAAAAGGCAAAATATCAGAAATTGAAGGCTTTTTTTATTTTAAACGATTCATATAAACATCCGTTGAATCATATCACACGCAAGTCATCAATATCTAAACAGTACATGGCGCCCATTTTGAAAAAAGATTGAATTCTGCAAAACGTAAGCGGAAGCGGTCTTTCTCAGTCGCACGTTTATGAGTGAAGGGTGCGCGCCGAATCTGTAACACGGAAGCGGCCGCTACACCTGTTTCTCAGTCGCTTTGCACACGCTGCCATGTTACTTCGGAGCCGCACGTTTATATAGGAAGAGTTCGTCAGGAGTCGATCTACTCTCTCCTGGTATGTAGAATACACAGTATTTGTAGAATTTCTATAAAAGCCACATCACTGTTCATATCGGTAAATATAATTCCATCGTGTTTGGAAAAACTGGAAAATTGGAAAACTGGAAAACTTGGAAAAACAATATAGCCTATTTTACTCATAGGGGTCCCAGGAATACTCACCCATAATATCGTTGCGATCGGTTGAGCCGTTTTTGCGGTACCCTCGAATGGACGGACATGACGGACAGACATTTGGTGAATTATAGTAAGATGGCAGTTTTTGAGATTATTATTTATTTTGTTGTTTTGGATGATAGCCGTTTATTTATTAGCTACAAGCAGGAGTTCCCGGCGTTGCTGGGTGGGGAAGCGGGGGGAGGGGTGGCAGGAGGGGGAGGGGGTGAGGATTGGGGTGAGGGGAGTGGAAAAGGGAGGGGAGGGAGGGGTGAGGTTGCATAAAATTGGAAATTTCCATCCGTTTGACTTGAACTTTGAGCAGAGGGAGGGGAAAGATATACTACATAAAAATATTTTTGGGGGTGGGGTGGTGAGGGTGGCTTTGACAGGCCCCTCCGTTTTGGGGGAGGGGGGGGAAGGGAAGGAGGAAAAATTTACCCGTGCAAAGAGTGCTTTAACCTCAGTGTTGCCCAGGTAAAAAAGGAAATTGTAATACCCTCTGCCACCATCACCAGGTGGCACTACACGGTACACATTTACATCGAGATTTTACGCCTGTCTCCTGGTCCCCCACATCCCCGAATGAGGCCACGGCCACATAGCCTATGCTACCCCCAAACACAGTTGTATTTGTACCCCGAGTAAAGTATAAAAGTGTTTATAGCTTGAGTACCCAACGTTGCTCAAGCGAAAAAGGAACATCAATATATTTGAAATGAGGGCAAATATAATGGAAAAGCAATTACATCCAAATCAGAATCCATCACAAATGTCAAATTATCATTTTACCTTTTTCTTGAATATATGCTGGTGAATGTACCATTCATCACGTTTCTGAGTCAAGTTTGATGACGTTCAAGAAGAAGAAGAGGAAGAAGCTTCACCACCAACTTCAACCGCTTCCGGTATTGTTTGATTTGTGTTAAAATGTCTGGTAATTGTTTTGTATTTATCTATGCGAATGTGTACTTGTATATAACTGTCATTAATCAAAAAGGCTTAGGCACTTGAGTGAGTTTTAAAATAAATAAAAAATAAAAACTTTTCCTTTCAAATTATTTTTTTGTTTTTGCCTAAACCATTCCCAAGCAGTCACTGATGAACCTCTGAAGCTTTGGCGAAGATGCGTTCAGCCATCTCTGAGAAAAATGGTGGCACACGCACACGCACACCCAGACAGACCAACGGCTCTCTTCTGCAGTAGATTGTCAATGTGTTTTTATTTTCTCACAATTCTTGCTTTGATATGGTTCCAGAGGATCAATTAGGTTGTGGTCTTTTATCATATCCCACCACTCCCAAATGCATACAAGTACTTCATTGGCATTTACCCACAGTTTTAGAAACGACGATGATGCTCTGGCAGTAATTGCTCCAGATAGGATCTGGTCCAAAATGGTCCAGTAACAATGCCTGATGCCTTCAGCGACACGACATCACTTCCCATTGGAATTCCCATTGCAGCTGATTGAGAGCAATGAATGGAAATCATTATGTCTTGGATATTGTCTTTCAGTAACTGAACGTTAAGCTCCACACGAAAGACATTGCATTCCGATGCAAGTACAGTATACTATAATCGTATACAAAAAATATACAAAGCACATTATACAGATAAAAATATATATGTCCATAGAGAGGCTTGTGGGGAGAGGAGATGGAGAGAGGTTGGAGAGATAGAGAGAAAAAGGGGGAGGAGAGAGGGTGTGGTGAGGAGAGAGAGGGTTGTTGAGAGAGAGAGGGTTGTTGAGAGAGAGAGGGTTGTTGAGAGAGAGAGCGTTGTTGAGAGAGGGCGTGGTGGGGGAGAGAGAGAGGGTTGTTGAGAGAGAGAGGGTTGCTGAGAGAGAGGGTTGCTGAGAGAGAGGGGGTTGTTGAGAGAGAGTGAGGGTTGTTGAGAGAGAGGGGGTTGTTGAGAGAGAGAGAGCGTTGTTGAGAGAGAGGATGTGGTGGGGGAGAGAGAGAGGGTTGTTGAGAGAGAGAGGGTTGCTGAGAGAGAGGGGGTTGTTGAGAGAGAGAGGGTTGTTGAGAGAGAGAGGGTTGTTGAGAGAGAGAGGGTTGTTGAGAGAGAGAGGGTTGTTGAGAGAGAGAGGGTTGTTGAGAGAGAGAGAGCGTTGTTGAGAGAGAGAGGATGTAGTGGGGGAGAGAGAGGATGTGGTGGGGGAGGGAGAGAGAGAGGGTTGTTGAGAGAGAGAGGGTTGCTGAGAGAGAAGATGTGGTGGGGGAGAGAGAGGGTTGTTGAGAGAGAGAGGGTTGTTGAGAGAGAGAGGGTTGTTGAGAGAGAGAGGGTTGTTGAGAGAGAGAGAGGATGTAGTGGGGGAGAGAGAGAGGATGTGGTGGGGGAGGGAGAGAGAGAGGGTTGTTGAGAGAGAGAGGGTTGTTGAGAGAGAGAGGGTTGCTGAGAGAGAGGGGGTTGCTGAGAGAGAGGGGGTTGTTGAGAGAAAGAGGGTTGTTGAGAGAAAGAGGGTTGTTGAGAGAGAGAGGGTTGTTGAGAGAGAGAGCGTTGTTGAGAGAGAGAGGATGTAGTGGGGGAGAGAGAGAGGATGTGGTGGGGGAGGGAGAGAGGATGTGGTGGGGGAGGGAGAGAGAGAGGGTTGTTGAGAGAGAGAGGGTTGTTGAGAGAGAGAGGGTTGTTGAGAGAGAGAGGGTTGTTGAGAGAGAGAGCGTTGTTGAGAGAGAGAGCGTTGTTGAGAGAGAGAGCGTTGTTGAGAGAGAGAGCGTTGGGGAGAGAGAGAGGATGTGGTGGGGGAGAGAGAGGGGGTTGTTGAGAGAGAGGGGGTTGTTGAGAGAGAGAGAGAGGGTTGTTGAGAGAGAGCGTTGTTGAGAGAGAGAGGATGTGGTGGGGGAGAGAGAGAGGATGTGGTGGGGGAGAGAGAGAGGGTGTGGTGTGGAGAGAGAGAGGGTTGTTGAGAGAGAGAGGGTGTGGTGTGGAGAGAGAGAGCATTGTTGAGAGAGAGAGGATGTGGTGGGGGAGAGAGAGAGGGTGTGGTGTGGAGAGAGAGAGAGGGTTGTTGAGAGAGAGAGGGTGTGGTGTGGAGAGAGAGAGCGTTGTTGAGAGAGAGAGAGAGGATGTGGTGGGGGAGAGAGAGGATGTGGTGTTGAGAGAGAGAGGGTGTGGTGTGGAGAGAGAGAGAGGGTTGTTGAGAGAGAGAGGGTGTGGTGTTGAGAGAGAGAGAGAGAGGGTGTGGTGTTGAGAGAGAGAGGGTGTGGTGGGGGAGAGAGAGGATGTGGTGTTGAGAGAGAGAGGGTGTGGTGTGGAGAGAGAGAGGGTTGTTGAGAGAAAGAGGATGTGGTGTTGAGAGAGAGAGGGTGTGGTGTTGAGAGAGAGAGGGTTGTTGAGAGAGAGAGGGTGTGGTGGGGGAGAGAGCGTTGTTGAGAGAGAGAGGGTGTGGTGTTGAGAGAGAGAGGGTGTGGTGGGGGAGAGAGAGGATGTGGTGTTGAGAGAGAGAGGGTGTGGTGTGGAGAGAGAGAGGGTTGTTGAGAGAGAGAGGGTGTGGTGTTGAGAGAGAGAGGGTGTGGTGGGGGAGAGAGAGGATGTGGTGTTGAGAGAGAGAGGGTGTGGTGTGGAGAGAGAGAGGGTTGTTGAGAGAGAGAGGGTGTGGTGGGGGAGAGAGCGTTGTTGAGAGAGAGAGGATGTGGTGGGGGAGAGAGAGAGGGTTGTTGAGAGAGGGAGAGGGTGTGGTGGGGGAGAGAGAGAGGGTTGTTGAGAGAGAGAGAGGGTGTGGTGTGGAGAGAGAGAGCGTTGTTGAGAGAGAGAGAGGATGTGGTGGGGGAGAGAGAGATGGTGTGGTGTGGAGAGAGAGAGGGTTGTTGAGAGAGAGGGTGTGGTGAGGAGAAAGAAGGAGAGAGCGAGAGGGTAGGGGAAGGAGGAGAGAAGGGAGGGGTGGTGGAAGAAAGAAAGAAAGAGAGAGAGAGAGAGAGACACACACACACAGAGACAGAGACACACAGAGACAGAGACAAGAAAAGAAGAGAGATCAGAAGAATTATGTTGGCTCATTGAATGCCTGATTCAAAGGCCATCATAATTATCACTGGGAACTGTCACTCATCGGGGGTTTTACCCTTCAATACCAGAACTTCTTCCACACCAAGTGACGTAGTGATGGTTTGTGGCGCTCGGGGCGAAGGTCAAATATATGGCCCCCCGCAGGCACTGACATCTTCAGAAATGCCTATTGGGGGGCCGTATGGAAGAGCTCTAGGTTTCCCCAACGAGCTCAGCAGCAGAGTCCTGGAAGCTGTTCAAGCTGAGAATAGATTTAGATATGATCTCCTGAGATGATTCGGCTAATTAACGACAAAGAATCCTGAAGAATTCCTATGTGTCTGAACATGCGCCATGTTAAGGTGTATCGAGCAGTTTAATAGGTGCTTTTATGGCATGGTATTCCTATTACGAAATAAATAACAAAAACAATGATAACATTGTAACAAGTAACAAGGCATTTATTAAAGGTCCACAGACACGGAATCTCACTCAAAATGCATTTGATGTCATCCAAATGTCTTTTTATGGTGAATTCAAATATGGCATTGATTTTTTGTTGTATTCACTCTGAAACATTAAAAATGAAAGAAAACCGAACCACTTGGGAACGCCCACGGAGGTATATAATATGGAGAGCCAATTGGCCACCTCGCAGCATTAGCCGCCGTGAAGCCACCGGAAATAGTCTGGCGGCCATATTGGGAAGCCGATCGTAAGCCTGTCAAAGCAAAGGCGTGGCGCACTGATGATGCAGCTGGAGCGAATTTTAGGACCGCCGACTATTTAATTAATATAGAATACTAATATTTGAACTGATATTCGGGCTCAGAATCCCGTTCTTTAAGGAAATGGTGTTCATTAAGTTTGAAGTTGGTTCTAGACGCATTTTTCCTGGGGAATCCAATGGTTTAGAGCTTGTTTGAAAAAAAAGTGCCCAAAATTACCGCTCGGTGTTCTTTATCGTTCTTCTCATGACCCAATCACCCACTAGTAGGAATAAGAATCCTGACATGTTACACCCCTGTTTAACTCCTGTCTTCACCTTGAACCATTCTGTTGTTTCACCTTGGTCGACGACCGCACATTGAAAGTCTTGGTAAAGGGCTTTTACAAGGTTCACTAATTTTCCAGGTATGCTGTATTTCTTCATTATGACCCAGACTTTCTCTGGGCAAGGAGTCGAAAGCTTTCTAGAAATCTATAAAATTGAGGTACATCGTCGTTTGCCATTCTTTGGCTTGTTCTATAATATTCCTCAATATAAAGATCTGATTTGTTGTCATGTTATATGATGTTACTTAATTTAGTCATTATATTGTAACTAAGATGTGTATGTTTCTATTACCGAGATGTTAGAAACCACGCAGATATAATGATAACCAGAGTTTATTCTACACTGACATGGGTCAGCAACACATCAACAGTGAGTCAGTCACATAAATGACATGAAACGCTGTCATGTAGTTAACCCACACAATTCACAGTTAACCCACAAAACACACCCACACCATGTAGAGATGAGGTCGCTCTTATATTTCAGCTTGCTCTGGTGTTGCCTCACTGGTGAGCAAACAGGACCAGTTTGCAATATTTTTTCCTGATGCGCTCTTCCTTCATGTCATCATCGAGTGTTCTCACAACATGATGGAAACGTATCTTGCTGTATGATTGTGATACAGAATGTATTAAAGCAAACACATGGTTGCTGTCTGCCTCACAGTCAAACATGTGCCGATCCAAGGAAGCAAATGTAGACCGACCGACCTCAGAAAGGACAGAAGTGGAAATTGCCACTCTTATCCCACTTTCACGAGGCATTTTGCCATTGCTTACAGCCAGGAGCCTCTTGACACAGCGTTCAGTCGCCTCACAGACACGAACAACACTGTGCGAGGGAACTATGAGGCCACCCCTGTTCTTGGTAACAATCAGGCCGTACATTGGTGTGGTTTGCCATTCTTCGTTGTTACTGGTCAATGCAGAAAGACATTGGCTACACTTCAGAGTCTTCCTCACCATCCTCACCACATAGCCGGCAATATAGCCAACACATGACTCTGTAAAGATGGAAAGTTGCTCAAAATTTGGAATATCCGCATAGTCGTGGTCCTCTTTTGCCGGCGATCTCAACTCCAGGTCGTATCGTCTGGCCACCAACATGTCGTGACTCTCGTCAGGCACAGCCTGCTTTGCAACGCACTTGAAGGAAGCCGCATTCAGGATTCTGGTTGAGTCCTGTGCAGAACAGTTCCCACTTGCAGACTTAATGTCATGTCGCATCAAGAGGCGCTTATATGCGGCAACAAACTGCCGGGCCGTTGGGTTATTCCCACTTCCACATGCAATGCGGACCGCTCCAAAGAAAAGTTCAATGTGGTCTTGGCTCATTTTGTACGTGAGCAGGTATCGCAGGGGAGATGAGGCAGGTTTGACATATGTGAAATACAAAATTTTGACACTCTCTATGCAGATCATGAAACCAATGAAGGGGGTTTTCAAACGCGTATTGGTCATAACTTGACCATTCATGTTTTTGATGTTGGACAAGTAACTGTAGGCAGTATCCAGGAATGGCAGGAAAAGTCCTTCTCGTGATGTCATGAGTGGTGCCTTGTAGTTTCGTGCCAATGGATTGCGAGAATTTAGAATGTCAAACAGTTTGTCCAATGTTTCAATGTATTGGCAGGTAGCCTCACTGCCCTGAAATTCTGATAGTTGCAAAGTGTCCCTGCAAAACCGAATTGCATCTGCCACACTAGTGCTCAATGTCTGAGCAGCTGTGTCCACCTTCATGACATTGCTCTTCCACTCGATGTGTTTCCGGGAGAGCTTATTTCCCAGACGCAAGCCTTCCCTCTTCTGCAGATCAAAGAGTGCCTGGATGTATTTCCACGCGATGACTTTTTTGTTGCCATCCTCCATCATTTTCATGGATCCAAGACAGTTTCTTGCAAGTTTAAGCATG
This sequence comes from Myxine glutinosa, assembly GCF_964187855.1. Taxonomy (NCBI): domain Eukaryota; kingdom Metazoa; phylum Chordata; class Myxini; order Myxiniformes; family Myxinidae; genus Myxine; species Myxine glutinosa. Next base: position 175,410,378 of record NC_136266.1, on the reverse strand, counting down.
TGACATGCATCGAGTACAACACAAATTTTCTTTTCGGGATTTGCTGGGTGGGGAAATGTTGGTTTCACATTCTGCGGCGTGATGTCGGCACCTAGCTCACGTAACATTGTCAAATGAGCGGACGGTCCATCGCAAGTTAAGGAAACCACCTCTGCACCGATATCATGCAATTTTAGTAGACATTGTGTCACCAAATTCGCCTGTTCCTTCCCCGACAATCCATTTATCATAAAGTATGCTACAGGCACTTTCCAACTGTCATTCAGCTTCCATTCCCCGATTCCGATTCCCCGATCGACGTGGGAGCCCCAGCTCCTTCACTAGCAGACAAGACAGCCGGCTTAACGTTCGCCAGGATGATCAGTCGCCCTGCCCGTGAAATACCAGGATCGGGATTCGTACCAGGACCCTGAACAACTTCCTGCCCTACCTACTGCTACTGCGAAGTGGGAAGGCAATGGCAAACCACCTAGTGCTGTAATTTATACAACCCTCATTTGCAGTTATTGGCATCAGATAGCTAAGGAAAAATAACAACTATTGAACAATAAACTTCCAATTTAGTTGCATGTTCGAGTCCGGTGTATTGTATTACTTGCCCTGATGGATGTGGACGAATGTCACAATCGGCTTCCCAATATGGCCGCCAAGCAACTTCCGCTAGCTTCAGCCGACAGCCGTCATTGGCTCTCCAGTTTATTATATACCTCCGTGGGAACGCCCCTAAAAATTCTGCCCCATACCTCAAAGCCAATGACGTAATCCATGTGACGTCACCTCCTGAACGCAGCTCGCTCGCAAGCACGCTCCACGTGCATTTGCTTGATATAAATCAAACACCTATTTTAACTCCAATTTACATTCTGTTTCCACTTTTAGTGAGAAGTAGGGGTCTGTGCAACCATTCATAAACTTTATTTGGTGCAAATCGGATAATTTTTAGCCGAGTTACCTCAGACCGTGAGTTGTTAATTATTTAATTCACCCATAGTTGAATAAGTGCAGGCCACTCCACGGAGCGACCTTGCGGGCTTATCGAGGCGAGGCGTGACACACATGTGTCTCAGCATACCTCAGATCAAGATCAAGCAAATCAAAAGTAGAGTACGTACAAATTACACGGAACGGATCGCGGGCCGAAGCATAGCGAATCGAGATGGCATGGACTTCGTTCTGGAGATGACGTCACCGGTCACGAGACCTGCGGTTCGCTGAACTCCACTTTTTTGAGGGGCGGGGCATAGCAAGTTGTGAAAAACACTACAAATGTTCAAAATATTGGTCTAATTATCCCATTGTTGATTTTAAAAAAGAAACATGGGTGATTTCTTCACTAGGAAGGTCAAGTTAATATATAAATAACCAGAAACTTTTGAATTACATGGGACCTTTAATACTAATAATATTAACAACAATAATAATATTCATACCATTTGGCTATAATAAAATGAACGTATTGTCCTGTGATTCCCCTCGGTAAAGACCGGAAAATCACGGATAGCAATCGAGCATTAATGGAGGCGTTCAATTCAATAGCGGATTTTATATATACACGCGGGAGGATGAAAGAAGAAGAAGAGGCCGAAGCTTACCTGTCACGTTCGCTGGCAGTTCCAACGCCCTGCAGGAAATAAACTCAAACGGGAATACGGGTTAAAATGCACAAAGAAAATAATGAAAGGATTTATTTCATACAATGCCGGTAACAAAGAAAATCGCGACGGTGAAACCAATTCCTAATTCAGACATCCCCAAACCAGACGTATAACACAGACACAGGAGAATATAAATGAAAATAATAGCGTCGTGTGTCACTTAGCTCTGACTCGCTTGTGGTCTCTTCAAGCACAGTGTCGGCCCCAAACTCGCCCGGTGCGTTGGCAGGAACCGCCCGGCCATTGGCGCGAAAACAGGCCTCGCACGCCCCCATTCACGAGGCCTCGCCGCTCTCCAGCGGCCAGCCGTGCATCGTTTTCTCCCTGCCAAACTCGGCCTCCTCACAACTCCCAGCAAGGTCTTGGCACACCGTCGCCCGCACCGAGGTCCAGAACGTGAGGATAGGGGGGAGAATCGTCGGCGCACACTCGTGGGCAGGCACCAGAGCAAGCAGAAAGTCCAGGGCAAGAGAGCGTCCACAGCAAGAAAGGATCCAGCACAAGAGGGCAGAGAGAGAGAAATGTCGGCCTCCTCGTACTTTTATCAATCCCTCGTGACGTCATCTGCCTCTCTCTACCAATGCCCGCAGGCCACCACTACTGTCTTTCACTCTCCACCAATCACCCACAGTTCGCCCTTTGACCTCATCAGCGTGCCCTGCCAATCAGCGTGATGCCCCTATGCGCCTTTCTCTTCACCAGTCAGCCGCTTCTTGCCTTCTTACGTCATTGGCCAAGCTCTTCCAATTGGTCGACTCCCGCCCAATAGCGAGTCCTTCTGGGCGTAGCTCCCGTCCTGCCTGTGCAATGTGTGTTCAACCAGGCGGCTTAAATAGTGGTAGTGTTTGATCTGGGTTTCCGGTTAGTTTTATTGTCATTTATTAATTAGTGTACTAATGGGCCTGACTACTGTCTATGTGCAGTGCCATACGGGACAACGGATAAATCACAAGGTCTCACGCACAAGGGAATTAACATAATCCCGACACTAGTTAACACGCCCCATTCCTCGTAACAGGGACAAATATACAAGCTTAATCCGAACACACAGTCTAAACAGATCCTCTACTTATGTACATCGAAGTGGTTGTTTCTACCCACGATCATCGGATCACCTACCTATTCAGATCTACCTGAATCTATGTATCACTCCACCCCACCGACATAACATGGTATTCCTATTCCTATTATGTATTCCTTTTACAAAATAAATAACAAAAACAATGATAACACTGTAACAAGGCATTGATTAATAATAATAATAATAATAATATTAACAACAATAATAATATTTGTACCATTTGGCGATAATAAAACAAACGTATAATCCCCACCCTGGTCCAAGCACCCTGGTCCATGCTGAAGCAGTAGAGCAGTCAGGTATGCTACAAGGCCGTTAACAAAAACTACATCAAACAGTTAGGCAGCATGGTGCGGTATTTCTATGCAGCATGGTGCGGTATTTCTATGCAGCATGGTACGGTATTTCTATGCAGCATGGTGCGGTATTTCTATGCAGCATGGTGTGGTATTTCTATGCAGCATGGTGTGGTATTTCTATGCAGCATGTTGTGATATTTCTATGCAGCATGGTGTGATATTTCTATGCAGCATGGTGTGGTATTTCTATGCAGCATGTTGTGATATTTCTATGCAGCATGTTGTGATATTTCTATGCAGCATGGTGTGGTATTTCTATGCAGCATGGTGTGGTATTTCTATGCAACATACTGTGGTATGTCTATGCAGCATGGTGTGGTATTTCTATGCAGCATGTTGTGATATTTCTATGCAGCATGGTGTGGTATTTCTATGCAGCATGGTGTGGTATTTCTATGCAGCATGGTGTGGTATTTCTATGCAGCATGGTGTGGTATTTATATGCAGCATGGTGTGGTATTTCTATGCAGCATGGTGTGGTATTTCTATGCAGCATGGTGAGGTATTTCTATGGCCTAGAGACGAGCTGATGAGACAGAGCAGCAGAGGAAGGCAAGGAAGTTAAAGAACTCACTTGACACATAATCCTGGCCTCTGTGATTGGGACATACACCATGAGATATCTATATTTGATCGACATAATTACATAATAAACGTCCAACAGTTACACCCCTCCATCCCTTGGGCCAATGGGTGATCTCCATGTTACCGAGTGCATATTAAACCTCATTATACAAGATAAGAGATCTACGCAGCAGGCAGCCTGATAATTACTAACATGTAACACTGATTTATTTACTGTGTGATATGATAGAAATAGGAATTCGGAAAAAGTGAATCCGGATGGAAAGAGTTTGTAAACATCAACCTGACGGATTGACCCCTAGCACAGAGTTTAAGCTGTAAGACGTGGTTCTGAAAGTTGCTTCTCGTGATCTCGTTGTATTATAATTTGTATACAATACAAGCAAATGGAGCATGAAAACGTTTTTTTGAGGGTGTCATTTGGTGCCCCATCCCCTTTGCGCCTGGTGCAGCCGATTTTGTAGATAATACGTTTCATAAATTGGTGCCATTTTATATGGCGTTGTCAATTTATTATGTCTACAATGAAGTTGGCTCTATTCAGATAATTAGGACGGATATGATAGGACAGATAAAGGCTTGAGGGTAGAAGTGGAGTATGCATGGGGTATACAAGCACGCGGTGGGGGTGAATACCCCACCCTATCTACCTATCATACTATGATTCTAGGAAGTGTCTGCTAGTGTATTTGTTTGTGTGTTTGACTTCTGTGCACTCCTAAACCGCTGGACGGAATTAGTTGAAAACTGCTGGTTGTACTCTGGGTGTGCATGGGAAGGTTTTAGAGCATAGAAAATAAATTATAGTTTATGGTGGGTAGATGACCTCATTTCTCTCTTATGTAACTATGTACGACCAGACTTGGTGGCATAACGGCGAGAACATCTATTCTGACTGGGAGGTCGGTGGTTCAAACCCCGGCTGAGTCATACCAAAGACTTAAAATGGTACATTCTGCTTCCTTGCTTTACGCTCAGCATTTAAAAGGATAGAGCATGGAGAAAGAATGTGGGGAAGGCAATGGCAAACCACCCAGTATAATTTGGCAGCACCAACGTTCTGTAAAGAGTCTCGTGCACAAAATCGAATACAGTGATAACAAGAAAAAGAGCAATCGGAGATGGCAAACCCTCGCTAGGATGTATTTTCAGTGGTTTTTTAAGGCTTTTGTGTTAAAACAAATATGGCGTCCGAACCACGTGACCGATGGCGTCATCATGTTTTTTTACTAAACTAATTTAATCCAAGATTATGCTCAATAGATTTAATCTTTATAGTATTAAGTTTTATACTTGTCGAATTATGACGTCATAATGGAGGAACCTATGACATCATCATTAGCATATTTCATTCCCCATGGAGAGTTCTTTACAATGAGCCATGTCTCAATTTTTTCTATTCAGCACTTTCAGAGATATAGAGGTGCAACGTTTTCCCGTTTTTCCAAGATGGCGGCCGAACCACGTATCCGATGACGTTATCATTATTATTTTTTCTCCACCAGTTTATGCCCACATGGCGCTCAATAAATTTCATCTCGATTAGATGAAGTTTTGTACTTGTCGAATTATAACGTCATAATGGAGGCACCTATGACATCACCATTAACATATTTTATTCCCCATGGAGAGTTCTTTATAACGAGCCATGTCTCAATTTTTTATATTCAGTGCTTTTGGAGATATAGAGTAGGGTCTCCACAGATATAGATATATGTAATATTTAATACTATTATAAATCCATGCTCCACAAGGCTGCCCTTGTTCCTATGTTTATAAAGATCATATGAACCAAATATGAGGTCAATAGGAACTTATTTAGAGGTTGCTCAAAAAATAACATTTTTAATTTATCCTGTTTTTTTCAGATGGCAGAAACTCGCAGCTCTTCCACAGTTTGGTTGCTGGGCAAGTCTGAAAAGGAAATAATATGTGGGGGACTACCAACCAAAGGACACACATTGCAGACAATGGTGTACCATCACATACAAGAACACCATACAGTTCGTGAAAGTGCCAAACTTAGTGTACAAGCTGTGTGTGCATACTGGGAGAAAGCACGAATTCCAGTGCAGAGAGTAGATTCCTGTGAGCACCAACTTTTGAAGTTGTATGATGCCTACAAACTGGTAAAGAAAAATAGAACCAAGACATTCGAAAACTATAGAGTGAAGGAGCAGATGCTCAAAGATGATCTTCAATCCCTCTTCGATATCTCACCAAATGATGCGCTTGAGAAAATGACGAATGAAGAAGACAAAGCATTCCTTATCATGCAGCGTGAGGATCCCTCAAGTTCACGTATGGGATCTGTGGACAACACTCTGGCAGTGAAGGAGAACAGAAAGCGTATCAGGCTTGAGAATGAAGATAAAAGAAAGAAGAAACATGCTGTTGAGACTCTAACAGCAATGCAGTCTGTTCCATCAACATCGGCTGTGGTTGATGATGATGATGATTCTGAGATTGAAAGCTCCGATTCAGGGGACAATGAATTCAAACTCCAAAGTCCATCTTCTGCCAAACAGGCGAAAAAGGCTCCCATCAAGGTGATCACTCCAGCAATATTGGCAACTCTGGACAGAGTAAATCTCTCAGATCGGCGTGCTATGTTTGTGGCCAGTGCTTTTGCACTTTATCTTGGTCATACCATTGAAGACAAGTGCAAGCCAACAATAATAAATAATTTGAGTAATGGAAAATAGATAATTATCTATGAATTGATGTATGATGCTAAAAATTCTGTATCTTATTATTCATTAAAATTTGTCAACATTTTGAGCAACCTCTAAATATTGTCCAATCACGCTCAGATTTTCACCACAAACTACCTTCTTCGGTAGGAATAGGGGCAGGCTTGTGGAGAAATGAAAATCCAATCTTCAGAATTTTTGGACCACCCTAATATAGAGGTGCAAAGTTTTTCGGTTTTTCCAAAATTGCCGCCGAACCACGTGACATATGACATCATAATTATAATTAGAAAATTATACAGGTGGAGTTGCACATATGGTGAAAATTTCCTGTCAATCGGACCAACGGTTGCAGAGAAAATCATATTTATTCTGTGCGGACAAACAGACAGACAAACAGACAAACTAACGGACTCAAATGCAATACCCTCTCCCCTGGCGAGGGTAATAAACAATGTATGGCACAGCACTGCACCTGGTGTGATGGGATATTACAATTCATACTACAAGAGAATTCATAGAACATCATACACAGCGCAATGTTTAAGTATATACTTCAATTTCAATAAAATACTAATTTAATTTTAAAATATCGTTAAAAAAATTCCAGAAGTTTAGTGCTATCGAAGGAGTGTTATACTCCACCTTATACACCACCTTACTTGAAATGCTCAAATACTGCTAAATGGAACAGTTTTGGAAGTAATAAGAAGGCGATTTGTTTATCTATTTAAATTGAAGTATATAATTCAATTTAAACAAATAAAAATAGCAAAAGTCGTATAAAAATGAATTCCGGAATTTACTGCAATTTTACCACCGTTGACACAATGTTGTGTTCCACCCGATCTAACATGTGTACATTGGTTATTCGTGCTTGTTGTTTGTGTCCTTTATGATGTCGTTAAAAACAGTAAGTTTCCTGTTTGGAATGATTTTCAATTCTGATTGACTGACGGGTAGAATAGTTCCATGGTGGACACAGACAAACTGTGCAACCAAGAATTCAGGTAGAATAAAAATATTATCTCGATCCTCTCGAGACGAATAGTGCGATTGGGACGTATTCAGAGACAAACTGTGAAACAGCAGGTTTGCTTTCCGATTCATGTTCCAATTCATGTTCAAAATATAACATTCAATTTCAACAAGTTGCACCTCGATCATAAATTGATGTTTACAGACTGATGGCCGGATATGAACTAATTGCTTAACCCTGCTTATGGCTTCGCGTGTGCAGGGGTGGGGTGGGGTGGGGGGGGGGGGGGGGGGGGTAATTAACCCATCTGTAATTTTTGGGGAATTACCCCATCTAATTCTGGGGGCATTAACCCATCCAAATCTGGAGGAATTAACCCATCTGTAATTCTGGGGGCATTAACCCATCCAATTCTGGAGGAATTAACCCATCTGTAATTCTGGGGGAGTTAACCCATTTATATTTCTGGAGGAATTAACCCATTTGTAATTCTGGGGGAATTAACCCATCTGTAATTCTGGGGGAATTAACCCATCTGTAATTCTGGGGGAATTAACACATCTGTAATTCTGGGGGAATTAACACATTTGTAATTCTGGGGGAATTAACCCATTTGTAATTCTGGGGGAATTAACCCATTTGTAATTCTGGGGACATAAACCCATTTGTAATTCTGGGGGAATTAACCCATTTGTAATTCTGGGGGCATTAACCCATCTGTAATTCCTGGGACATAAACCCATTTGTAATTCTGGGGGCATTAACCCATCTGTAATTCTGGGGGAGTTAACCCATTTATATTTCTGGAGGAATTAACCCATTTGTAATTCTGGGGGAATTAACCCATCTGTAATTCTGGGGGAATTAACCCATCTGTAATTCTGGGGGAATTAACACATCTGTAATTCTGGGGGAATTAACACATTTGTAATTCTGGGGGAATTAACCCATTTGTAATTCTGGGGGAATTAACCCATTTGTAATTCTGGGGACATAAACCCATTTGTAATTCTGGGGGAATTAACCCATTTGTAATTCTGGAGGAATTAACCCATCTGTAATTCCTGGGACATAAACCCATTTGTAATTCTGGGGGCATTAACCCATCTGTAATTCTGGGGGCATTAACCCATTTGTAATTCTGGGGGAATTAACCCATTTGTAATTCTGGAGGAATTAACCCATCTGGAATTCTGGGGGCATTAACCCATTTGTAATTCTGGGGGAATTAACCCATCGGTAATTCTGGAGGAATTAACCCATCTGTAATTCTGGGGACATAAACCCATTTGTAATTCTAGGGACATTAACCCATCTGTAATTCTGGGGACATAAACCCATTTGTAATTAGGGGGAATTAACCCATCTGTAATTCTGGAGGAATTAACCCATCTGTAATTCTGTGGGCATTAACCCATCTGTAATTCTGGGGGCATTAACCCATCTGTAATTCTGGGGGCATTAACCCATCTGTAATTCTGGGGGAGTTAACCCATTTATATTTCTGGAGGAATTAACCCATTTGTAATTCTGGGGAAATTAACCCATCTGTAATTCTGGGGGCATTAACCCATTTGTAATTCTGGGGGAATTAACCCATTTGTAATTCTGGGGGAATTAACCCATCTGTAATTCTGGGGACAAAAACCCATTTGTAATTCTGGGGGAATTAACCCATCTGTAATTCTGGGGACATAAACCCATTTGTAATTCTAGGGGCATTAACCCATCTGTAATCCTGGGGGCATTAACCCATCTGTAATTCTGGGGAAATTAACCCATCTGTATTTCTGGCGGCATTAACCCCTCTGTAATTCTGGGGGCATTAACCCATCTGTAATTCTCGGGGAATTAACCCATTTGTAATTCTGGAGGAATTAACCCATCTGTAATCCTGGGGGCATTAACCCATCTGTAATTCTGGAGGAATTAACCCATCTGTAATTCTGGGGGCATTAACCCATCTGTAATTCTAGGGGAATTAACCCATTTGTAATTCTGGAGGAATTAACCCATCTGTAATTCTGGGGGCATTAACCCCTCTGTAATTCTAGGGGCATTAGCCCATCTGCAATTCTGGGGGCATTAACCCATCTGTAATTCTGGGGGCATTAACCCATCTGTAATTCTTAGGGGAATTAACCCATTTGTAATTCTGGAGGAATTAACCCATCTGTAATTCTAGGGGAATTAACCCATTTGTAATTCTGGAGGAATTAACCCATCTGTAATTCTGGGGGCGTTAACCCATCTCTAATTCTAGGGGAATTAACCCATTTGTAATTCTGGAGGAACTAACCCATCTGTAATTCTGGGGGCATTAACCCATCTGTAATTCTGGGGGCATTAACACATCTGTAATTCTGGGGGCATTAACCCATCTGTAACTCTGGGGGCATTAACCCATCTGTAATTCTGGGGGCATTAACCCATCTGTAATTCTGGGGGCATTAACCCATCTGTAATTCTGGGGGCATTAACCCATCTGTAATTCTGGGGGAATTAAACCATTTGTAATTCTGGGGGCATTAACCTATCTGTAATTCTGGGGGCATTAACCCATCTGTAATTCTGGGGGCATTAACCCATCTGTAATTCTTGGGGCATTAACCCATCTGTAATTCTAGGGGAATTAACCCATTTGTAATTCTGGAGGAATTAACCCATCTGTAATTCTCGGGGCATTAACCCATCTGTAATTCTGGGGGCATTAACCCATCTGTAATTCTGGAGGAATTAAACCATCTGTAATTCTGGGGGCATTAACCCATCTGTAATTCTAGGGGAATTAACCCATTTGTAATTCTGGAGGAATTAACCCATCTGTAATTCTGGGGGCATTAACCCCTCTGTAATTCTAGGGGAATTAACCCATTTGTAATTCTGGAGGAACTAACCCATCTGTAATTCTGGGGGCATTAACCCATCTGTAATTCTGGGGGCATTAACACATCTGTAATTCTCGGGGTATTAACCCATCTGTAATTCTGGGGGTATTAACCAATCTGTAATTCTAGGCGAATTAACCCATCTGTAATTCTGGAGGAATTAACCCATCTGTAATTCTGGGGGCATTAACCCCTCTGTAATTCTAGGGGAATTAACCCATTTGTAATTCTGGAGGAACTAACCCATCTGTAATTCTGGGGGCATTAACCCATCTGTAATTCTGGGGGCATTAACCCATCTGTAATTCTGGAGGCATTAACCCATCTGTAATTCTGGGGGCATTAACCTATCTGTAATTCTAGGGGAATTAACCCATTTGTAATTCTGGAGGAACTAACCCATCTGTAATTCTGGGGGCATTAACCCATCTGTAATTCTGGGGGCATTAACCAATCTGTAATTCTAGGCGAATTAACCCATCTGTAATTCTGGGGGCATTAACCCATCTGTAATTCTGGGGGCATTAACACATCTGTAATTCTGGGGGTATTAACCCATCTGTAATTCTGGGTGTATTAACCAATCTGTAATTCTAGGCGAATTAACCCATCTGTAATTCTGGGGGCATTAACCCATCTGTAATTCTGGGGGCATTAACCCATCTGTAATTCTGGGGGCATTAACACATCTGTAATTCTGGGGACATAAACCCATTTGTAATTCTGGGGGCATTAACCCATCTGTAATTCTGGGGGCATTAACCCATCTGTAATTCTGGGGGCTTTAACCCATCTGTAATTCTGGGGGAATTAACCCATCTGTAATTCTAGGCGAATTAACCCATCTGTAATTCTGGGGGCATTAACCCATCTGTAATTCTGGGGGAATTAACCCATCTGTAATTCTAGGCGAATTAACCCATCTGTAATTCTGGGGGCATTAACCCATTTGTAATTCTGGGGGCATTAACCCATCTGTAATTCTGGGGGCATTAACCCATCTGTAATTCTGTGGGCATTAACTCATCTGTAATTCTGGGGGCATTAACCAATCTGTAATTCTGGGGGCATTAACCCATCTGTAATTCTGGGGGCATTAACCCATCTGTAATTCTGGGGGCATTAACCCATCTGTAATTCTGGGGGCATTAATCCCTCTGTAATTCTGGGGGCATTAACCCCTCTGTAATTCTGGGGGCATTAACCCATCTGTAATTCTGGGGGCATTAACCCATCTGTAATTCTGGGGGCATTAACCCATTTGTAATTAGGGGGAATTAACCCATCTGTAATTCTGTGGGCATTAACCCATCTGTAATTCTGGGGACATAAACCCATCTGTAATTCTGGGGGCATTAACCCATCTGTAATTCTGGGGGCATTAACCCATCTGTAATTCTGGGGGCATTAACCCATCTGTAATTCTGGGGGAATTAACCCATCTGTAATTCTAGGCGAATTAACCCATCTGTAATTCTGGGGGCATTAACCCATCTGTAATTCTGGGGGAATTAACCCATCTGTAATTCTAGGCGAATTAACCCATCCGTAATTCTGGGGGCATTAACCAATCTGTAATTCTGGGGGCATTAACCCATCTGTAATTCTGGGGGCATTAACCCATCTGTAATTCTGGGGGCATTAACCCATCTGTAATTCTGGGGGCATTAACCCATCTGTAATTCTGGGGCCATTAACCCCTCTGTAATTCTGGGGGCATTCACCCATCTGTAATTCTAGGCGAATTAACCCATCTGTAATTCTGGGGGCATTAACCCATTTGTAATTAGGGGGAATTAACCCATCTGTAATTCTGTGGGCATTAACCCATCTGTAATTCTGGGGACATAAACCCATCTGTAATTCTGGGGGCATTAACCCATCTGTAATTCTGGGGGCATTAACCCATCTGTAATTCTGGGGGAATTAACCCATCTGTAATTCTAGGCGAATTAACCCATCTGTAATTCTGGGGGCATTAACCCATCTGTAATTCTGGGGGAATTAACCCATCTGTAATTCTAGGCGAATTAACCCATCTGTAATTCTGGGGGCATTAACCCATCTGTAATTCTGTGGGCATTAACTCATCTGTAATTCTGGGGGCATTAACCAATCTGTAATTCTGGGGGCATTAACCCATCTGTAATTCTGGGGGCATTAACCCATCTGTAATTCTGGGGGCATTAACCCATCTGTAATTCTGGGGGCATTAACCCCTCTGTAATTCTGGGGGCATTAACCCCTCTGTAATTCTGGGGGCATTAACCCATCTGTAATTCTGGGGGCATTAACCCATCTGTAATTCTAGGGGAATTAATCCATCTTGTTCTGGGGGAATTAATCCATCTAGTTCTGGGGGAATTAACCCATCTGTAATTCTGGGGGCATTAACCCATCTGTAATTCTGGGGGCATTAACCCATATGTAATTCTGGGGGCATTAACCCATCTGTAATTCTGGGGGCATTAACCCATCTGTAATTCTGGGGGCATTAACCCCTCTGTAATTCTGGGGGCATTAACCCATCTGTAATTCTGGGGGCATTAACCCATCTGTAATTCTGGGGGCATTAACCCATCTGTAATTCTGGGGGAATTAACCCATCTGTAATTCTAGGCGAATTAACCCATCTGTAATTCTGGGGGCATTAACCCATCTGTAATTCTGGGGGAATTAACCCATCTGTAATTCTAGGCGAATTAACCCATCTGTAATTCTGGGGGCATTAACCAATCTGTAATTCTGGGGGCATTAACCCATCTGTAATTCTAGGGGCATTAACCCATCTGTAATTCTGGGGGCATTAACCCATCTGTAATTCTGGGGCCATTAACCCCTCTGTAATTCTGTGGGCATTAACCCATCTGTAATTCTGGGGACATAAACCCATCTGTAATTCTGGGGGCATTAACCCATCTGTAATTCTGGGGGCATTAACCCATCTGTAATTCTGGGGGCATTAACCCATCTGTAATTCTGGGGGCATTAACCCATCTGTAATTCTGGGGGAATTAATCCCTCTGTAATTCTGGGGGCATTAACCCCTCTGTAATTCTGGGGGCATTAACCCATCTGTAATTCTGGGGGCATTAACCCATCTGTAATTCTGGGGGCATTAACCCATTTGTAATTAGGGGGAATTAACCCATCTGTAATTCTGTGGGCATTAACCCATCTGTAATTCTGGGGACATAAATCCATCTGTAATTCTGGGGGCATTAACCCATCTGTAATTCTGGGGGCATTAACCCATCTGTAATTCTGGGGGCATTAACCCATCTGTAATTCTGGGGGAATTAACCCATCTGTAATTCTAGGCGAATTAACCCATCTGTAATTCTGGGGGCATTAACCCATCTGTAATTCTGGGGGAATTAACCCATCTGTAATTCTAGGCGAATTAACCCATCCGTAATTCTGGGGGCATTAACCAATCTGTAATTCTGGGGGCATTAACCCATCTGTAATTCTGGGGGCATTAACCCATCTGTAATTCTGGGGGCATTAACCCATCTGTAATTCTGGGGGCATTAACCCATCTGTAATTCTGGGGCCATTAACCCCTCTGTAATTCTGGGGGCATTCACCCATCTGTAATTCTAGGCGAATTAACCCATCTGTAATTCTGGGGGCATTAACCCATTTGTAATTAGGGGGAATTAACCCATCTGTAATTCTGTGGGCATTAACCCATCTGTAATTCTGGGGAGATAAACCCATCTGTAATTCTGGGGGCATTAACCCATCTGTAATTCTGGGGGCATTAACCCATCTGTAATTCTGGGGGAATTAACCCATCTGTAATTCTAGGCGAATTAACCCATCTGTAATTCTGGGGGCATTAACCCATCTGTAATTCTGGGGGAATTAACCCATCTGTAATTCTAGGCGAATTAACCCATCTGTAATTCTGGGGGCATTAACCCATCTGTAATTCTGTGGGCATTAACTCATCTGTAATTCTGGGGGCATTAACCAATCTGTAATTCTGGGGGCATTAACCCATCTGTAATTCTGGGGGCATTAACCCATCTGTAATTCTGGGGGCATTAACCCATCTGTAATTCTGGGGGCATTAACCCCTCTGTAATTCTGGGGGCATTAACCCCTCTGTAATTCTGGGGGCATTAACCCATCTGTAATTCTGGGGGCATTAACCCATCTGTAATTCTAGGGGAATTAATCCATCTTGTTCTGGGGGAATTAATCCATCTAGTTCTGGGGGAATTAACCCATCTGTAATTCTGGGGGCATTAACCCATCTGTAATTCTGGGGGCATTAACCCATATGTAATTCTGGGGGCATTTACCCATCTGTAATTCTGGGGGCATTAACCCATCTGTAATTCTGGGGGCATTAACCCCTCTGTAATTCTGGGGGCATTAACCCATCTGTAATTCTGGGGGCATTAACCCATCTGTAATTCTGGGGGCATTAACCCATCTGTAATTCTGGGGGAATTAACCCATCTGTAATTCTAGGCGAATTAACCCATCTGTAATTCTGGGGGCATTAACCCATCTGTAATTCTGGGGGAATTAACCCATCTGTAATTCTAGGCGAATTAACCCATCTGTAATTCTGGGGGCATTAACCAATCTGTAATTCTGGGGGCATTAACCCATCTGTAATTCTAGGGGCATTAACCCATCTGTAATTCTGGGGGCATTAACCCATCTGTAATTCTGGGGCCATTAACCCCTCTGTAATTCTGTGGGCATTAACCCATCTGTAATTCTGGGGACATAAACCCATCTGTAATTCTGGGGGCATTAACCCATCTGTAATTCTGGGGGCATTAACCCATCTGTAATTCTGGGGGCATTAACCCATCTGTAATTCTGGGGGAATTAACCCATCTGTAATTCTAGGCGAATTAACCCATCTGTAATTCTGGGGGCATTAACCCATCTGTAATTCTGGGGGAATTAACCCATCTGTAATTCTAGGCGAATTAACCCATCTGTAATTCTGGGGGCATTAACCAATCTGTAATTCTGGGGGCATTAACCCATCTGTAATTCTGGGGGCATTAACCCATCTGTAATTCTGGGGGCATTAACCCATCTGTAATTCTGGGGGCATTAACCCATCTGTAATTCTGGGGCCATTAACCCCTCTGTAATTCTGGGGGCATTAACCCATCTGTAATTCTAGGCGAATTAACCCATCTGTAATTCTGGGGGCATTAACCCATTTGTAATTAGGGGGAATTAACCCATCTGTAATTCTGTGGGCATTAACCCATCTGTAATTCTGGGGACATAAACCCATCTGTAATTCTGGGGGCATTAACCCATCTGTAATTCTGGGGGCATTAACCCATCTGTAATTCTGGGGGAATTAACCCATCTGTAATTCTAGGCGAATTAACCCATCTGTAATTCTGGGGGCATTAACCCATCTGTAATTCTGGGGGAATTAACCCATCTGTAATTCTAGGCGAATTAACCCATCTGTAATTCTGGGGGCATTAACCCATCTGTAATTCTGTGGGCATTAACTCATCTGTAATTCTGGGGGCATTAACCAATCTGTAATTCTGGGGGCATTAACCCATCTGTAATTCTGGGGGCATTAACCCATCTGTAATTCTGGGGGCATTAACCCATCTAATTCTGGGGGCATTAACCCCTCTGTAATTCTGGGGGCATTAACCCCTCTGTAATTCTGGGGGCATTAACCCATCTGTAATTCTGGGGGCATTAACCCATCTGTAATTCTAGGGGAATTAATCCATCTTGTTCTGGGGGAATTAATCCATCTAGTTCTGGGGGAATTAACCCATCTGTAATTCTGGGGGCATTAACCCATCTGTAATTCTGGGGGCATTAACCCATATGTAATTCTGGGGGCATTAACCCATCTGTAATTCTGGGGGCATTAACCCATCTGTAATTCTGGGGGCATTAACCCCTCTGTAATTCTGGGGGCATTAACCCATCTGTAATTCTGGGGGCATTAACCCATCTGTAATTCTGGGGGCATTAACCCATCTGTAATTCTGGGGGAATTAACCCATCTGTAATTCTAGGCGAATTAACCCATCTGTAATTCTGGGGGCATTAACCCATCTGTAATTCTGGGGGAATTAACCCATCTGTAATTCTAGGCGAATTAACCCATCTGTAATTCTGGGGGCATTAACCAATCTGTAATTCTGGGGGCATTAACCCATCTGTAATTCTAGGGGCATTAACCCATCTGTAATTCTGGGGGCATTAACCCATCTGTAATTCTGGGGCCATTAACCCCTCTGTAATTCTGGGGGCATTAACCCATCTGTAATTCTAGGCGAATTAACCCATCTGTAATTCTGGGGGCATTAACCCATTTGTAATTAGGGGGAATTAACCCATCTGTAATTCTGTGGGCATTAACCCATCTGTAATTCTGGGGACATAAACCCATCTGTAATTCTGGGGGCATTAACCCATCTGTAATTCTGGGGGCATTAAACCATCTGTAATTCTGGGGGAATTAACCCATCTGTAATTCTAGGCGAATTAACCCATCTGTAATTCTGGGGGCATTAACCCATCTGTAATTCTGGGGGCATTAACCCATCTGTAATTCTGGGGGCATTAACCAATCTGTAATTCTGGGGGCATTAACCCATCTGTAATTCTGGGGGCATTAACCCATCTGTAATTCTGGGGGCATTAACCCATCTGTAATTCTGGGGGCATTAACCCATCTGTAATTCTGGGGGCATTAACCCATCTGTAATTCTGGGGGCATTAACCCATCTGTAATTCTGGGGGCATTAACCCCTCTGTAATTCTGGGGGCATTAACCCATCTGTAATTCTGGGGGCATTAACCCATCTGTAATTCTGGGGGAATTAACCCATCTGTAATTCTGGGGGCATTAACCCATCTGTAATTCTGGGGGCATTAACCCATCTGTAATTCTGGGGGAATTAACCCATCTGTAATTCTGGGGGCATTAACCCATCTGTAATTCTGGGGGCATTAACCCATCTGTAATTCTGGGGGAATTAACCCATCTGTAATTCTAGGGGAATTAATCCATGTTGTTCTGGGGAAATTAACCCATCTGTAATTCTGGGGGCATTAACCCATCTGTAATTCTGGGGGCATTAACCCATCTGTAATTCTGGGGGCATTAACCTATCTGTAATTCTAGGGGAATTAACCCATTTGTAATTCTGGAGGAACTAACCCATCTGTAATTCTGGGGGAATTAACCCATCTGTAAATCTGAGGGAATTAACCCATCTGTATTTCTGGGGGAATTAACCCATCTGTAAATCTGAGGGAATTAACCCATCTGTATTTCTGGGGGAATTAACTCATCCATCCTAATTTTGAGAGAATGAGCCTATCTGTAATATTTGATGGGATTAAACCGTCCGTCCTACTTCCTGGAGAATTAACCCATCTGTAATTCTAGGGGAATTACCCCATCTGTAATTCTGTTGGAATTAATACATTTGTAATAACTGCTTCTTCATTGTTAGTATTGTACAAATAGATGATTCTATTATTATCTCAATATTGTTATAATAAGTTGTGTTACCAAGACAGCCAAACTTCTCAGCATCTCTACTCTGGGTCTAACTTTTGCCAGACAGAATCAGCTAAAAATCAAAATACTGCTTGGTTCAGTGTTTGGCAGCGTGCCCTGTCTGTGCCCTGCCCATGCCCTGTTTGTGCCCTGTCTGTGCCCTGTCTGTGCCCTGCCCATGCCCTGTTTGTGCTCTGCCCGTGCCCTGACCGTACCCTGTCCATGCCCTGTCCATGCCCTGTCCATTCCCTGTCCATTCCCTGTCCGTGCCCTGTCCGTGCCCTGTCCGTGCCCTGCCCGTGCGCTGTCTGTGCCCTATCCATGCCCTTTCTGTGCCCTGCCCGTGCCCTGCCCGTGCCCTGCCCGTGCCCTGTCCGTGCCCTGTCTGTGCCCTGCCCATGCCCTGTCCGTGCCCTGCTCATGCCCTGTTTGTGCCCTGCCCGTGCCCTGCCCGTGCCCTGTCCGTGCCCTGCCCGTGCCCTGTCCGTGCCCTGTCCGTGCCCTGTCCGTGCCCTGTCTGTGCCCTGTCCGTGCCCTGTCCGTGCCCTGTCCGTGCCCTGCCCGTGTGCTGTCTGTACCCTGTCTGTGCCCTGCCCGTGCGCTGTCTGTGCCCTGCCCGTGCGCTGTCTGTGCCCTATCCATGCCCTTTCTGTGCCCTGCCCGTGCCCTGCCCGTGCCCTGCCCGTGCCCTGTCCGTGCCCTGTCTGTGCCCTGCCCATGCCCTGTCCGTGCCCTGCTCATGCCCTGTTTGTGCCCTGCCCGTGCCCTGCCCGTGCCCTGCCCGTGCCCTGTCCGTGCCCTGCCCGTGCCCTGTCCGTGCCCTGTCCGTGCCCTGTCCGTGCCCTGTCTGTGCCCTGTCCGTGTGCTGTCTGTACCCTGCCCGTGCCCTGTCCGTGCCCTTTCCGTGCCCTGCCGAGCTAAATCTGTTTCAGAAGAGACTTTCATTCAGATTTGATGTCTAAAACGTGAAGGTTAAAATATATCACAGAACGTTTGGCAACCTTATTTATGGTTTTGTGGCATTGCATTGGCCAAATTCCAAATGTATGTATTGTTTGAGTATCTAGATTTAAACAACCTTAATTATTATAACTCTTCTTTGTCTATTACCTTCACTTGCAATCCTATCAGCTTATATGACAGGTAAGTCTGCAATCGGAGTTGAAACGTCTCGCTTCAAAATACTTTCCATTTTGTCTTCATCTGATTAAAATTTGGTCTGTGTTGTTACAATCGCAAGCTTTACAGATTTATTACTTTAATTATCCCTTTATGTTGCAAAACAACTTCAATGTTTTCATTTCAGTCTTGGTTCATGTCTTGATGGGAAAAAACTTTTTGGCCATTATTTTTGAGCAATCAATTGTCTGGGATTAATGTATGAGTCGAGAAATATATATTTCAGAAAAATCTTCCTTCGGAAAAGTTGCATTGAATATTTATGAGTAGTGTAAATGCAGTTTGTTGATGTTGTAGGTAAGATTGGATAAATTCGTACAGAATACTGCAGCAGTACTGTTACTGATATTGGAAAGAATCTGCAGGTGGTACGACTCGAGTTTACATAAGACTCAAACTCGTTCCCAAGCACTATGTATGGACTATTCATTCTTGCTAAATTCCAAATCCTTCCTGACAACATGCTTCTTGTAATCCTAGCTGAACATGATTTACGATTCACACAGATATATATATTTTTTGTGTACAAGATGGAGGCTCGTGAAAGAGCTAACATTAATCACATAAAAACAAACTGACACAAAAAACATACGATCAAGGTAGCAGGAGACAAGATAGGGAGAGAGAGAGAGGGAAGCACACAAGTACAGCAGTGGAGAAAAGGGACATCGGGAGATCTGTGGGAGGGAGAGGGCTTGGGGGGAGGAGGCATGGGAAGGGGGTGGGGGGTGGGAGAGGTATAAAACAAATGGACACTGCTAGGACTTCCAGGAAAGAAGTCGGTATTTCAAAAAAGTGTATCTGGGGTGAATTAACGGGGGTAGAAAAGATCAAGGTTTTGGATGGGGGAAGATTAGAACTGGTGGTGAAACAGCTGTTTTAAAGACCTGGAGGGAGGAGTGGGACTGAAGAGAGTGAGGGAGTTTGTTCCAGAGGTGGGAGGAAAGAGGAATGGAGGAGTGAAGGTGAGCAGAGAGTCTTGATTTTGGCAGTTTAACCATAAGATGGTTGCAGGCAGATCTTGTGCGACCTGTAGGAATATTTGGCAGACAGAGCACAGGCAGAGCTGGGGGAGCAAGGCCGGAGAGGAGTCGGTAGAAGACAGAAAGACCACCAACCTGCCAGCTGTGAGTGAGTGAAAGGTCCTCGGAGGTAGCTTCATCGCGGGAGATTCCAATGATTCTAAAAGCTTTGGTTTCAACAGAGTGAAGCCGAGCTAGGTGTGAGGCAGGAGCACCAGCCCAGAGTGGAGAACAGTATTCCATCGAGCTGCGGATCCTTGTATGTGGTGAGGAGTTCAGGTGTGTCAAGGAAGGACTTCGCACGACGGATGGAGGCCAGATTTGAAATGTGGTTTCCCCAGGAAAGATCATGGCAGATTGTGAGAACCAAAAGCTTGAGTGACAGAACTTTTTGGAGAGGATTGTTGAGAAAGTAGATGGGAGGGTTGTCCAGTCGGTCTTTTCAGAGAGACATAGTTAGAGTGTGAGATTTGTCAGGATTGAAAGACATGTTCCACTTTGACCAGTCTGTGATTTTCTCGCTACTGATGTTTCTTCTGCTCACACACTCGAATCATACACTCAACAGTGTGAACCTTTACTCACGCATTACACTTCATTTTGCTGCGGTTTCTGTGATATGGTTTATGGTTAAATCAATCCTGCCTGATTGTATGCTTATTCTGTGTATAATTAGGCAGTGTTTTATCAGCAGATAAACAGAGGCCTACAGGTCTGATGTCTTAGGCCCACCAGAAAACCAAGATGGCGGCCATATTATTTTGTCTGGGTGCCATGGGTGTAGTCAAGAAACAAATGTGGGTGGTCCGGCAGATGTCCGTCCAATGGGTGCACATTTGAAAAATCAATCGTCAACAACAACAGAAACCTCAACAACCATGCAGAGCTCTTGTAGACTTGTGATATGTGTGATGCAGGTACAAATACAAGTGATAATGTAAGGCCAAGACAGATCTGAGCTTAAAAAGTAAACAGGTAATACCTGATGTAAGAGGGTCATATATTCACAGAAACAGCTTTAGCCATTTCATCTCCTTCCAAATGATCTATATCTCAGCCAACTGGGCAGTAACTAGTCGTCGTAATTCATTAAGATGTCATGGGTGGAATAAAGAGCTGAATTATTTATTAATTTATTGTAATTCGATTCAGTATACGGTTTGGCCTTAATCCAGCTAAACATCCCACTTCAAGTAAAAAAGAACTGGAAAAAAGCCTTGGAAAATATGAGAAATCACATTGATGAAATATTTCCCCCAAAATGTAGGAAATGCAAGGAAAATATGAAAATTTTCCTCGAGGCCGTGTGTGTCTGAAATACCTCCTTCCTCAAGCCTTCTACAACTCATTCAAGAAGAGTGCAAATCCAATAAATATTCCCACAGTTATCACTGGCACAAAGAATAAAGATTCAAGTTATTTTACCTCACAAATAATATTAAGTCACTCCGGAAGGTCATCCTAAGGTAGTAAACCAAAATGGCCACTGCAGGAGTAAAATTTTTGGTAGGGAAAATGAAGAATGGACTAAAATAATAATCTATTCATATTAGTTTTAAACTCGGACCTCCATAAAGATATGAGATAATACGTTTACCAGAATATATCATAAACGAGGAGAAAAAGACATAAGATGTCATCGCCCCCATGGTTTTAGCTATTTTGCTGCACGGAGTTAAAGGCCGCCAGTCGGCCATCTTTGATCAAATTACAAAACAAAATCTTCTGCATATGTATACTCTCATGTATTGTCTTTGTGCCGAGTTTGAACAACATTGGTCCATGTATGGCCGAGAAATGCTTGGGGCACGTTTAACTACCGCAATGGCCGCCATTCGGTCATTTGTATCTGATCTCGGAAAAAATGGCGTGCTTAATCTGGCCTCCAAAGCTAACATTAATTATTTATTTGCCAAGTTTGAACAACATCGGTAAGTGCATGTCTGAGAAATGGCTAAGGACGTGTTCTACATCCGGTTTTTTACAACTAAAATGGCTGCCAGTCGGCCATCTTTGAACGTTTCGTGAAACAAAATGATGTGCATATGTGCACCATCATGTATTGTCTTTGTGCCAACAAAGTTGGTCCATACATATCTGAGATTATGGTGGCGGACGCACCCATGTACGGACAGACGAGCGGACGGACGAGACCCAATCAATAAGCTCCTGTTTCGGACTAAGTTCAAAAGGCGCTAATAAACGGTTTTCTTACCATTGTCACTAGCGAGGTGTGCAGTGACGTCATGCGAGTGAAAATGGCTATCTTGGGGAAGGATGTTTAATGGTCAAAAATGACCACCTAACAATGATCGCAACTGACCAAGAAGATTTCAAGAAGATTCATGATCATTAAATTAGCACATGGGATGACCAATCAGCTTTTACCATTGGCGTACATTGAGCAATGGACAGAACCAATCCAGTTTCAACAAAATAAACTACTTCATGAAACTACACACTTTCACAATCTTGGTGTCTTCCGCCAGGCTGAACAGTTTACGTTTTGTATCCCACTGATGGGTCGGATCTGGATTCTGACCTGAACCAAAATCTAATCGGCTTGTTCTTGTCACCGAACCAACTCGTCCACCAAGTTTTGTCATAACTCGTCCATAACTTTTTAAAATATCATGTTATTTATCCTTTTTGTCCCTATCCCTCAATGGTAAAGAATCACGTGGAAATTAAATAATTCTCGCTTCCAGATCCGTATTCAGATCTTCACCAAAATCAAATCGATTCGTCTTTGTCACACACACAACCTGTCCATCAAGTTTCTTCCAAATCCGTCCATAACTTTTTGAGATATCCTGGTATGTATCGTTTTTGTCCTATCCCTCAATGGTGAAGAATCACTTGGAAATTAAATAATTATCGCTTCCAGATACGTATTCAGATCTTCACCAAAATTGAATCAGTTCTTCCGTGTCACACACTCAACCTGTCCACTATGTTTCGTCCAAATCCGTGTTCAACTTTTTTGAGACATTGCGCTGCATGTGTATCGTTTTTTGGCCCTATCTCTCAATGATGAAGAATCATTTAAAACATTCTCGGATCAATATCCAGATCTTCACCAAAATTTGGTCATTTCGTCCTTATTACATACCCAACCTTTGTCTGAAATCGTCCACAACTTTTTGAGATATATTGTTCACAAACAAACAGACAAACAAGACAGGGGTGAAAACGTAACCTCCACCCACCTTCGGTGGCGGAGGTAATGAGAAGGCCAATTTTGATGAGACTTCCCAGGTGGATTCGGCTTGAGCTGATGATCAAACCATTTAATTTTCTCATTTGTAGGTCAATGGTAAAAGTCACAGCTTAAGATAAAAAAAAAATTGTGCAATGCAATTGAAATGGCAAAGACGGACTCAGTTACTATTATATGGCTGTGCGTTTGCAATGAAAGTAAATATGTAGCAGGTAGTAGACGACCATTAAACAATTTCTTAGATTCTGGTGCAGACAGGTCAAAGGTCAAGGTCACAGTGGACAGTACAATTTTTTTTGCAAAAAGTTAAGTGAAAAGGCCACAACTGAAAAAAATTGAACGAATCTGCTCTAAACTTTGTGGATGTATTAGCTTTTTGGCAAGATCGTAGATGTTACTGTATATGTTGTTTTTTTATGAATCTGTGTGTCTGGATTTCCTGTTGCGGATGCAAATATGCCATATTGATTGCTTATTATGAAAGTTTCACATTGCATATGTATGTACACTACATTACACTGACGTTGCCCAGCAGTAGCAGTTTGTTGACGGACTCAGACTCAAACCATGCTCTGCGAACTTTTGAGTTTTTGGTATTGGAACAGGTAGAACTGTTGTCTCACCAGTCTTAGTGGGTACACCTGTCAGTAAATGTCCATACATGTATGTGTTTTTGCATGATAGCTCAAAATATGCTCATTAAACTCATTAAACTTTCCATGAAGAAGCTGATTGTGAGGGCCTTTCACTCACTCACCGCAGGCAGGTTGGTGGTCTTTCTGTCTTCTACCGACTCCTCTCCGGCCGAGCCCCCCCTGCTTTATCTGTGCTGTGTCGCCAAATATTCCTTCTAGTGTGGTCAGATAAGGGAACAATATTTACCTGCTGGACAAAAGTACCATTTTTTGTGTGTGGGTTCCTTATCATGCCTACAAGCAATTTCAATGAGGAGACAATCGAGATCGGTTACTATACGCCCACAAGAGGGCGCTATGTACGGTAGGGGAAAATGGGCGTCGCCGCAGTGCGGAACCGACGGGAACGCCCTTTTCGTGCTTCATTTTCCGATGGAGGCAGAGCATTTCTTCGCAAAATGTCAGCGGGTAAGTGCGATTTTGAATAATTTTGAATTGTTTTGAGTATTTATTGATGCAGTTGAGACATTTTGAAAGTTCAGATTTCGTAAAACTAGCTGTTTAGCTGATGTAGCTGATGTATTACGTAGTATTTGTGAGTCTTAATCCTAAATACACATCTGTTGTGGGCAATATGTGACGAACAAGACGTTTTTTTTGGTTGGATTTTTTTCTGTTATTTCCGAAAAGAAACGATGTTGTTACACCCATAGCGAGCGGGTGTGGGTAGCAGGGAAGTAATTTGGCGAAAAGGGTCTGCACATGAGCCATTTCAGCTTTATAATATGCCATTTATGTGCTCTATGTGGAGTTATTCTCTGTTAACCTCCCTCCCAACACGATAAATTTTGGGCCCGAATGTAAAAAAGGGAGGGGTAAGGCAAGTCATCCTACCATTATTTATTGCTCTCGCGACTCTCCAAATGGGGTTTTGAAAAAAATACCATCCCCAGAGAAAAATAGACTGAATGCTTAGAACACCCATCTTTCTCCTAGGCAAGCCTGCTGTGTATTTAGTAAAACAGACCATCCCTGTTGTGACAGCAAACCTGACAGAAATTGCTTTTTTGATGGATATATTCTATATAGCAATTAGCTATTTCAAGTGAAGTAGTTAAATTACATAATTACATATTTCTATCAATTCTTCAAACCTTTTCATGGGTGGATAGGAACTTTTTATTATGAGGGGTGGCAGATATTTTAGATGAGTAGGTCAGGGCGCCTCGAGCTGCTGGGGTTCGGGGGCATGCTCCAGAATTTTCACTATAACAAAACAAGTATTTTATGAAACAATTTTTTTTGGGATACAATTCTGTATTGAGATATTAATTGTATCTTTTGGTCTCTTTCAGTTATTCGCTGAGGCCGAGACCAGCCGGCCTACCGACTGGAATAAGTGCCTGATTTGTCAGAAGATAACTCAGGAAAATCTGAGATGCCCGCTGGATGCGTTCAACAGAAGGGATGAAAAGTCGGAAGCGTATACTAAATTCCTGGAGAACGTTTGCGCCAGGAAATTCCGAGAGCTTGAAGCTATGCCAGTAAATGTGCCCTTCATCCCGGAGGACGTTAGCAAGCTGATCTCAAACACCGCGAAGTGGCACAAATCATGCTACTCAAAATTCAACGATCAAAAGCTTGAACGAATTCGGAAACGGGCCAGCCTGGACTTCGACGACGCCGCCGCAACTGCAAAACGTAGCAAACGTCACGGGTCTGTGGATGACACAAAGCGACAATGTTTGTTATGTGGCAGGGACGGTACAGTTGGAACTGATCTTCACGAGTGCATGACTTTTGGTGCTGATAAAAAAATTCGCCAAATGGCCACAGAATTGCAGGATGGCGATTTATTAGCTAGATTGACTGGAGGTTCTGATTTGATTTCAATCGAAGCAAAATATCATTTCGATTGCCTCACGAAGTTTTGGAATCGCCATCGGTCGCTGAAAAGAAACGAACAAAAGACATCGGCAGATGAGTCGGAAATGATGTCCCAGTCACGAGCTCGTGTTGAACTTTTCACGTATGTTGAAAACTCTGTTATGAACGGTCAAGTTGTGTTCAAACTCAATGAATTGTATGACTTGTATCAAGCTCGCCTTAGTGACCTTGGTATAGACAAGCTGACAAACCGGAGCAGACTAAAGAATAAAATACTGGAATACTTTCCGGAAGCAACGACAGTTTCTGAAGGACGCAATTTGTTGATAGTTTACAGAGATTCGCTATCGTACTTTCTGAAGGACCATATGACGTCACGGGACTATGATGAAGAAGCACGTACACTCATGAAAGCTGCCAATATCATTCGCAGAGACCTGTTCGAACACAAGAAATTCACCTTTTCTGGAAATTTTCATCCGGGATGCCAAAAGGAAGCCATACCCACGTCTCTTCTGTCAATGATCGCAATGATCTTGAATGGGTCGGACTTGAAGGACCAAACTAAAGTGGAGTCACAAGCGTGTTTGACCGCGTGTCAAACAATACTTCTTAATGCTAAGAAAAAGGGAACTGACACAGATCACGGCCACAGGCACACGTATCCTCCACCGCTGCCGATCTATATTGTCCTGAGAATTCACGCACAGTTTCGAGACAAAATACTCATTCAGGCCCTCTTCAAGTTAGGGCTCAGCATTTCTTATTCTCGTGTCCTGGAAATAGAGTCGGCAATGGCTGTGTCTTTGAGTGAGCGATTCATTGAGGACGGTGTCGTGTGCCCAGTTCAGCTCAGAAAACAGATTTTTACTGTCGTGGCTCTGGACAATATTGACCACAATTTATCCTCCACATCCGCTACATCTTCATTCCACGGCACTGGTATTTCATTGTTCCAGAAGATTTCAGAAACCAATCCCAGTGAAGTTAGAGAACCGATAGGATTTCCACCAAAGGGTACCCAGCCGCTGATGCTCAAGAGCTATCATGATGTCTTGGAAGTGCCAACAAACGTAACAAAATGTGAGTACATGCCTCCCGCTACCCAGCCATCTTTGACGCCTGCAGAAACGGAAACAGTTGGCAAAACCGCACCAGAGCTCAGCAAGTGGATAGATTACTGCATCCAAAAAATGCGAGAATGCGAAATTTCTCAGGGAGATATGGTAACATGGTCTGCCTAACACGCCGCTCTCCAAGACTCCATAAATTGTACAACGATATCAGCTATGCTTCCACTGTTATACGAAAAGTCTGCAACACCGTCGATAATCAAAAGAATGGTACACGGAATCTTGTGGTGAGGCTATTGCCCAGAAACAACTTGCTTTCGGCTCCTGGAAAGCAAATCCAACGGAAGGAAATCTCATTTCCTTTCACAAAGCCCGAAACAAGTGTGTGTCCACCCTCAGGAGAGCCAGGAAACAATATCTCTCCGTTCTCAGGACCGAACTCTCTTATCTGTCTCCCTCTTCCAAATCCTGGTGGCGTCTGGTCAAATCTGTTTCTGGTGTTTGTTCCCCCTCCATCCCCTCCCTCAACTCAACTGGCCACACGGCTGACTCCGCGCGTGAAAAAGCTGAATGCCTCAACTCTGTGTTTGCCTCTAAATCTTCTGTCCCAAACCCATCCCTCTCTGTACCCACCGTACCCAGTCGTACCCAGCTGCTCCTGGACTCTGTGTCCTTTCCTCCTGACAAGGTGGAAAAGTTTCTGTCAACCCTCGACTCGGATTCTGCAACTGGACCTGACGGCATCAGCCCACGGGTCCTAAAATCCTGTTCTTCCGCCCTTTCACTCCCTCTCTCTGTTCTCTTCACCCTCTCTTTTGCTCAAGGTCATCTTCCATCTGCTTGGAAATCTGCCAACATCACCGCTTTGCACAAAAAAGGTGCAAAAACAGATCCCAGCAACTACAGACCAATCAGCCTTCTCCCAATTTACAGCAAAGTCATGGAATCCATCATTGCTTCAGATATGAAATCTTTCCTCTTCTCCAATGGCTTGATCTCTGATCATCAATTTGGTTTCAGACCTGGACACTCTACTCTGGACATGCTGCTTCTGCTTTCTCAATAATGGATGGAGGTCCTCAATGCCAAACAGGAAATTAGAGCAGTCTCCCTTGACATATCACGTGCCTTCGATACGGTCTGGCACCCCGCTCTGCTCACCAAACTCTCCTCTTTTGGTATCAATGGAAATCTCCACGCATGGCTGGCGGACTTCCTCTCTAGTCGTAGTCAACGTGTGGCCCTGAATGGGTTTCTCTCATCTCCTCTTCCTGTTCAGGCTGGAGTTCCACAAGGCAGTGTTCTGGGCCCTGTGCTTTTTCTGGTCTTCATCAATGATCTCTCTGACTCTTGAAAATCCTCTGTATCGCTTTGCTGATGACTCTACTCTCTGTCGCTCCATTCTTTATCCCTCAGATCGGCAGTCTGCTGCCTCCTCACTCTCTGCAGACCTGGACAAAATCACAGACTGGGCAAACAAGTGGAACATGTCTTTCAATCCTGACAAATCTCACACTCTTACGATGTCTCCCCGAAAAGACCGACTGGACAACCCTCCCATCCACTTTCTGAATAATCCTCTCCAAGAAGTTCTGTCACTCAAGCTTTTGGGTCTCACTATCTGCCATGATCTTTCCTGGGAAAACCACATTTCAAATCTGGCCTCCAAAGCCAGTCGCCGACTGGGCATCCTCCGTCGTGCAAAGTCCTTCCTTGGTACACCTGAGCTCCTCACCACATACAAGGCTTTCATCCGCAGCTCAATGGAATACTGCTCTCCCCTCTGTGCTGGTGCTCCTGCCTCACACCTAGCTCGTCTTCACGCTGTTGAAACCAAAGCATTCAGAATCATTGGAATCTCCCGCGATGAAGCTAACTCCAAGGGCCTCTCACTCACTCACCGCAGGCAGGTTGGTGGTCTTTCCATCTTCTACCGACTCCTCTCTGGCCTTGCCCCCCCAGCTCTCTCTGGGCTCTGTCCCGCAAATATTCCTACAGGTCGCACAAGATCTGCCTGCAGCCCTCTTATGGTCAAACTGCCAAAATCAAGACTCTCTGCTCACCTTCACTCCTTCATTCCTCGCTTCTCCCGCCTCTGGAACAAACTCCCTCACTCTCTTCAATCCCACTCCACCCTCCAGGTCTTTAAAACTGCTGTTCACCACCATCTCTTATCTTCCCCCATCCAAAACCTTGATCTTTTCTACCCCCGCTAATTTCACCCCAATTCCACTTTTTTGAAATACCAACTTCTGTCCTGGAAGTCCTTGGTGTCCTTGTGTTTTATACTTCTCCCTCCACCCCCCCTCCCCCTTCCCACGCCTCCTCCCCCCAAGCCCTCTCCCTTCCACACATCTCCCTGCTCTCAAATGTTGTGTTTGTGTGCTTCCCCTTCTCTCCCCATCTTGTTTTCCGCTCCCTCTTTTTGTGTGTTTTGTTTGTCTGGTTGATTTGTTTGTGAAGTAAATGTTAGCTTTCACGAGCGTCGATTCAGTATACAACAAAAAAAAAACAAACATGGTATGGACGTCGTTAAAACGGCCATCAATTTCTTGAACCCTGGACAGGTCGCGGTTCTTACAGTCGATCAGCCACTCTATGCCATTGCCAAGTCAATACAATGGAAATGGCCTCTGGAATACGGTGCGGAACATTTCGTCGTCATGCTGGGAGGGCTACACATAGAAATGTCTCTCTGGAATATCGCAGGAAATCTCCTTGACCATTCTGGGTGGACAGACGCTCTGACGAAGGCAAACATCACGGGGTCCGGTACTGCCGAGTCATTCTTGAATGTCTCTCATCTGAAGAAAACCAGGTGAGTTTGCTTTGAGTATGTAGTTTGTAAAGTGACGACACTGACGATTTTTTTCATCTTAACGATTTTTTCTATTATTATGAACACATAATCAATTTCCTCATCTTTATACTTACAGACACGCACACCAGGTTACTGTCATCTGCTTGTCTCTGCTGGAACAAGACGCCTTTATCGCTGACGGGGCTTCGGACGACGACACGATTACATTGGAATCCTGGCGAAAACTCATGTGCAGGCAGCACCCGACCTACTATTTCTGGGATTTGGTCCGACGATATGAGGTACTCGTTTTGACCATGGTGAAGGCGCACAGGGAGCGTAACTTTCAACTCTTTCTGAGAGTTTGAGGAGGTAATCCCATTCGCTTTCGCATTCAATCATACAAACTACACTCGGTGGTTGCCCGTGTATCTGAAGGACATGAAACTGCTGCCGGACGAAGTAGCGACGGAATTCCAGAATGGCGGATGGGTGATTGCAAAGACTTCGAAGAAATTTTCAACAATCCTGATCGACGAGGCGCACGAACAAATGAATAAAATCGTGAAGGGATGTGGCGGTGCCATTGGTCTCCTTCAGAACCCGGCAATGTTGAGACAATGGCTCTTGTGTGCCCCGGAACAGTCACGCTTATTAATGCAATTTGAAGCGGATCTGGGACTGACTACGGACTTATCAGATGAGAATTACGATTCTGGATTCGCCAGTCAGAAAACTTTTCATAGACAAGTTCGGCTTCTGTACCGAGCTTTTGCAGATATGGGGAATCCGTTTTCGGACCATTTCCCTGAGCTGATCATTCTGAATCGAACATGTGCCTCGGAGACCGCCATTGACTGCCTACGGACGCTAGAGAAGATCGGAACTGAGAAATTCCAGTGTTTCGTCAAGGATGTACTCACCGAAAAGTCGACATCTATTCATCAAACCATCAAGAGGAATAACATCCAGCTCTTCAAACCTACACCGAAAGCGGCTTCCAAGACAAAAAGAAAGATGGCAGAACTGAAAGATGATATTTCTGTGTTTGGACAGTTGTACGTGTCAGTCCAGAATCGATCAGGCAACATGGCGGAATTTTTTTCGCATGAAAGCAAATCCTATCCTCCTTCGATATCTGATCAGGGTAAGATGTTTTTTACCACTAAATCCCAGCTTCTCGAATGCCTACTACCGAAAAATGACAGTGAGGAACCACCGAGCGTCTATGATTGCAAAATAATCGATGGAGCCGTAATGATTCATTCGCTACCCAGAAAATCGGCGTCAACATTCCAAGATTATGCTCAGTACATATTCAACCCATATCTATGTCAACAACTCCGTACATCCAACCGCCTTGACGTCGTTTGGGATAGATTTCTTCAAGACAGTCTGAAGGAGGCAACTCACGAGAAGCGCAGTACAGGCTCCCGACTCAAAGTTGGTAACCAGACTAAGATTCCCGCCAAGCGGGAGGAATTCCTGAAAGTTTCAGAAAACAAAGAGGAACTATTTGCCTACCTCATGGCTGAAGCTACGAAGATGGCGCTTCCACCTGGAAAACGACTTGTTATGACAGGTTAGGAATTCTGATGAGAAACCATTATATGATGATTTCCTACCAACTACATTTTGTGAAAGCGTTCTCGTTTCTAATTTTGCATTTCTGTGTTCATTTCAGGGCAAGATGCTGAAAGCGATTTAGCCAGATGTGATCATGAAGAGGCCGATACGCGCATTGTGGTTCACATCCTGGACGCCCTGCAAAGTGGACACAGCCTTATTCAAGTACGCTCGGTGGATACGGATGTGGTTGTGATTCTTCTTGGCGTGTACAGTAAACTGCGGTCTCAACACAATGACCTTCAGCTCTGGGCAGCATTTGGCATGGGTGCCCACTACACTTGTGTGGACATAGGATCGCTCTCTGCTACTCTCGGAGATCGTGCCGAAGCGCTTACAGCCTTCCATGCCTTTACTGGATGTGACACCACTTCTGGGTTTCACTGGTCGAGTAAGAAGAAAGCCTGGCGCATATGGGACATGCTACCCGAATTGACTGATGCTTTTCTGGCTATAGCACGAGAACCGTTTCTGAATGTGACAACGGAATCGCCGGTCTTTGCCGTCCTGGAAAGGTTTGTCGTCTTATTGTACGACAGCAAACTCAGTACAACTTCCATCAATGAAGCCAGGATGATGATGTTCAAGACCAAACCAAGACCACTGAACAAAGTGCCACCAACACAGGTAAGATTGAAACTATCAAGACAGCGACTAGACTGACGCGTAATGAATCCTCAATTTTTCGCATGCGCATTCTCAATTTCATTTCACTTTCTGACTTTCTTATCTTCATTGCCTCTTTTCAGAACGCGTTGCTACACCACACCAGACGTGCCGTATATCAGACAGGTATATGGACAATGAGCACAACCCCAACAAGACCAACAACGTGCCCCTCGGAATTCGGATGGGTCAGGTGTGATGGCGGGTGGCAGCCTCTGTGGATGACGCAGCCCGAGGTCTCCTTGGCATGTCGGGAGTTCATCAAGTGTGCCTGTGCTATGCCATGCAAAGTCTGCCGCTGCTTCCGTGCTAATTTGAAGTGCACCAGTCTCTGCAAATGTGCGTGCCAAAAATGAGTCCTATTGCATAATTGCAATATTCCTCAAGCATCCAGTCTTGTGGTATGTACAGTAAAACTCGCCAAATTTCACCTTATTGCCTGTTAAACCTCATGGTGAACACCGATTGTCATGTACGAAACATCTTGTAGCCACTCATGGCTTTGGAGAAACATTTCGAGAAAAGTAGACTTTTTCGTCGGTGACGTAACGTTTTTTCAATTAAATTGCCATCTTTAACTGCTCACAAATGAGCAATAACTAATTAGATTTTGTCAGGACCTTCGTTTTTTGAAAGACCCGGTTTGTGGCTAATGAATAATACGTTTCTTTGAAAACGACCAAATTTGACCTTGACCTTGACCTTCACGGTCAAGGTCGCGATTGTCTCCTCATAAAAAATTATTCTTGGGTACATATAGAAGACACATGCCAAGTTTGGTGCTTTTGGCCAGCAGGTAAATATTCGTTGGGTATTTTGCCATAACTGACCACACTATACAGGTCGCACAAGATCTGCCTGCAACCCTCTTATGGTTAAACTGCCAAAATCAAGACTCTCTGCTCACCTTCACTCTTTCATTCCTCTTTACTCCCACCTCTGGAACAAACTCCCTCACGGTCTTCAATCCCACTCCTCCCTCCAGGTTTTTAAAACAGCTGTTCACCACCATCTCTTATCTTCCCCCATCCAAAACCTTGATCTTTTCTACCCCCGTTAATTAATCCCAGATCCACTTTTTTGAAATTCCGACTTCTTTCCTGGAAGTCCTTGCAGTGTCCATGTGTTTTTTTGTTTGTTTTGTTTTTACCTCTCCCACCGCCTTCCCGTGCCTCCTCCCCCCCAAGCCCTCCCCCTCCCACAGATCCCCCGATGTCCCTGCTCTCAAATGTTGTACTTCTGTGCTTCCCTCTCTCTC
Source organism: Myxine glutinosa (assembly GCF_964187855.1). Taxonomy (NCBI): domain Eukaryota; kingdom Metazoa; phylum Chordata; class Myxini; order Myxiniformes; family Myxinidae; genus Myxine; species Myxine glutinosa. Next base: position 175,377,238 of record NC_136266.1, on the reverse strand, counting down.
CCCCATCTTGTCTCCCGCTCCATTTATTGTATGTTTTGTGTGTCCGTTTGTTTTTTGATTAATGTTAGCTCTTACACGAGCCTTGATCATGTAAACCCCCTCCCCCCCCCAAAAAAAAAACCTCATGATAATTGCATTTCAATGACTTTGAATAACACAGACTGTTTGGGATCCAAGTAATGCATGTAACATCTTCCCAATGTAGGAAATCATGAATTAATGTATCTTGGTGGCATTGTGCTTAGAACATCCTCTTTGAGTATTGGAGGTTGGCCACTCGATACTGACTTTGCCTGAATCAGGCAAAAGACTAAATATGTTTTTGTCCTTTGTACGTGCTGCTTCCTCCCTCGATGCTCAGCATTTAGAGGTTAGAGATGGGATAAACACCACTGCTCGGAATCCCATGGGTGGGAGGGTCGGGAGGGCCGGGTGCAGATGTCCCGCTGACTATGGAAAGAAAACTAACACCATTAGAAGGCATCTTCGTACCCAAAGTGCACCAGGAAATTTCTTCGGCCAAGGTCATGGCTGTTTTTTTCTCTCATGCTGATTGTCAAATCCTGCGTTGTCTAAGTGTCTTTGCTTCAATGTGCGTGCATGATTTGTGCGTGGCAGCTCTTCGATGATCCTTATAAACTGTAGGGAAAAACAAAAACAACTGTGCTCAGGTTTTTAAACACAGAGAGCTCAAAAAATATGCAGACACACAAAAAGGAGATGGACATGAGGAGTTTCTTTCTTCCTAGTTACCTCCGCCACCAAAGGTGGATGGAGGTTATGTTTTCACCCGTCTGTCTGTCTGTCCGTTTGTGAACAAGATGTCTCAAAAATTGTGGATGGATTTGGACGAAACCTGTTAGACAGGTTGTGTGTGTGTAACAAGGAAGAATCGATTCAATTTTGATGAAGAATGTTTCTACATCATCATACTAAAATACGCCATTTGTATCTGTCCGTCTGTCTGATGAATTTTTGACGCCAATACATTCCGTCGTTACTTATCCGATCTCAAACAAACTTGACAGGATGACCAAGGGTTACATAATGAAGGTTGTAGCACATTCATTTGCCCCCCTCCCCAAGGGGGTTTTCTTCCCCGAGCGGATTTTCCCGCCATTGCCATCAATGAGGTTGCGTGTTGAGGTGTATATCAATGTTAAATTCGCTTTATCGTGGCGTTTGTCCAAAGACGCTTTTTATAACAAAATTAATGATAATCGCATATTATTAATGTTATGACAAAACAATATTAATACTAATAATGTTCCACTTCCACAAGTTGTTTTTCCTGACGTTTTTCCCTGCAGTGATGACGTGTTTAAATAGTTTATCATTGTGGGTGGGGGCGGAGTGACATCACTTCCGCTTAGTAACGGCGTCACGTGCCCTATAGCGATGAAAACAATCACGCCGCGCGCTTGCAGTGTGTGTGCTTTGTGTTTGCAGACTCGCGCAGGAAAGTGCTAGATTTTGTGTTGTTGCAACGGTTTAACTTACGACTTTCGTCACATACTATGGCCACTTATATCAGCATGTCTTACAACTATTTTGACAATCTTCCAAGCGAAGCTAAAGAGAGATACGAGACCAAATTATCGGCAATTGGCCTTGCGATTTGTCCGTACCGGTTACCGGCAAGTGCGTCGATCAACGACCCAACGGCCTGGCCGGATGCTCTGTTCGCGGATGTGTACATGTACCTCACGAGCACACCAGGTATGAAAGTACATCCGGCTACTTTCACTCTCTGACACCTGACAACCGAACGGCCGATGAAAGCAAACATGCGTAGCAATGCGTGCGTACATGTTTATACATGCGCGATACACACAACAGTTACTTACTTATATTTTCAGTAGCTGTGATGTCATGAAAATACTAACTGAAGTCAAAAGTAATAGTTTATATTTAAACTTACCCAGCCATGCAAGTGCAGTGGGCGGGCAGCTTACAGCAACAGCTATACAAGTTCTATACAGCAACAACTTATAGCTTACAGCAATAGGCTTTTAAGTCACTGGAGGCCCATCGGTACTTCACTGCTGGCTTCGTGCAGATAGTACATCATGTCAAGTCTGCAACAGGGTTGATTATCTTGAAAGCTGATGTACGTCCATCACAGCGGGCTAATGACCCTTGTTACGTTGGTCCTCCCGGTAACTACCTGGTCTTGGTGACCACCGGACCGTGGGAGGAACCCTGCCAGAAAGATATATGATTTATACGCTTTCGTAATGCAATCAATATGAAAGACAAACAATTCAGGTCAATAAGCAACCCCACACCAAGGATCCGGATTAATTAATAATATATTCTCAATCCATCATCAACAATCAATCAACAATATTACTAAGATAGCCATCTCATATATTTTCCCCCCTTGCCCCACTCACGACCCTCAATAGTCACTGTCCCTCACAATGTCTCTGGGCCCCTCCAGACCAAGGGGGAGGTCGACTTCTCCGCACACGGGTGGTTGAACGGACCCCTGGCTGGCGCACTCCAACCGTGCACGTCCCGTACAGGGAACGGCTGTTGTAGCGGACACCTCCTTGGCAGCCCACCGAGGTCGGTGCTCGTGATCGCGGCTTCGGGGCTCGCAAAGCGCACGAGGCCCAAGGCGCCTCCCGTACGCGTCCTTGTAGACGTTGAGGCGAACTGTGCCGGACACTTGGTTCCGTGCAGGAACCCACGGCAACTTGACGCGTAACCGGTAATTACCCTGCGCAGGTAACTCCTCTCGCCAGACGGGCTTTTCAAACTCCGCGTTCCAAAGCCGGTCAAGATCGACTCAGCGCGCGTCGGAGCTCGGCGAGGAAGAAAAAGATGGCCACTCTCCCGGACCTCGTCTCCCTTTTCCTTCCGGTTTTCGATCCCGTTTCTCGTCTTATTTTTACCAGAAGGGTTCCTAACCCTTTTAACCACAACAACCTGGAATATAATATCCATTAATAAGAAATGACCCGGAATTCGTAACACCCTTCAGATCGCCCATGGCTAGCTACAAACAGTGACGGAGTAGTGCAAGCTGCCCACTGCACTTGCATGGCTGGGTAAGTTTAAATATAAACTGTTACTTTTAACTTCAGTTAGTATTTTCATTACATCACAGCTACTGAAAATATAAGTAAGTAACTGTTGTGTGTATCGCGCATGTATAAACATGTACGCACGCATTGCTACGTGTGTTTGCTTTCATCCGCCGTTCGGGTGTCAGGTGTCAGAGGGTGAAAGTACCCGGATATACTTTCATACCTGGTGTGCTCGTGAGGTACATGTACACATCCGCGAACTGAACATCCGGCTAGGCCGTCGGGTCGTTGATCCACGCACTTGCCGGTAACCGGTACAGACAAATTGCAAGGCCACTTGCCGATAATTTGGTCTCGTATCTCTCTTTAGCTTCGCTTGGAAGATTGTCAAAATAGTTGTAAGACATGCTGATATAAGTGGCCAGTAGTATGTGACGAAAGTCGTAAGTTAAACCGTTGCAACAACACAAAATCTAGCACTTTCCTGCGCAAGTCTGCAAGCACAAAGCACACACACTGCAAGCGCGCGGCGTGATTGTTTTCATCGCTCTGGGGCACGTGACGCCGTTACTAAGCGGAAGTGATCTCATCTCCGCCCCCACCCATAATGGCGTTTTCTGTGGGAGCAACGGCTTCTTCAGGAAGTAAAAATATTATAAACCACAAACACGTATGATTTGCTTTTTAAACAGTCGCTCATGCTCTTTATAACACTAAATGAAGAAATTTGGAGGAATCCCGACATCTATGAAGTAAAGTTTACTTGCAGAACTGAGCGAATATCTACAGTACTCTATATAACCCACAAATGTTGAGTTCATAACATGACCCTTTCTACCACTACCGTGGCATTTTTGGTAGCGAACTTTTGAAACTCGCTCCTGCTGTTTAATACGAAACAAAGGGAGGAAGCCCGGGTTGTGCTCCTTTACCAAGCAGCTAACTAGCGCTTGCCAAGCCAGCCGTTCCTTACCGGTTTTGAATGGAGTGCTTACTCGAATGCTAAAACCACTTTGCGATCTCTTCACAAGAAACTTGGTAAATGAACACACCCAATGTTCTTGAGATCCGTCCATAGATCGATTGTAATCTATATACCCCAAAGAGGAATGACCCTTTTCCCCCTCCCGAAGTGTGCGGGTGTACTAGTATTAGTACCCTACTGCAAAGTCGCAATGAGCCAGCGAAGCTAAAGCCTCTTGCCACTATTTTACCCATCACTATGGCATAAGTAGGTTAGGTAGTTGGTAGTAGGTAGGTGTAGTAGGTACTGTAGGGCAAAAGGGGGCATTAAGCTCCAGGGGCATTAGGCTCCACGACATTGTAAATCTTGAAGGTAAATATAATGCATTTACAATGGAGTGGAGCCTAATGCCCCCCTTTGCCCTAACTGGCAAGACTTGGTAAAAGAGAAGATCAGACAGTCCTCCCCAATACCTACATACAATAAATGTCACAAGAAGCTTAAGGAAGTAACTATACGATGTGCTAGCTTAGGGCCTATTTTAAGAAATTTTAACTGGGCTTAACATACGTTTTCACAGTATGTGTGTAGTCTTCTAACTTCAGTCGCTGTCAGGGCTGGTTTTCTCCCGGCACTGCGGCTGCCTCCACCAGAAGAAGTTAGCTTGCAGTAAGATCAGTGCCGACAGATCAGACGATAGCGCCGTTTCAACGGCAATGTGTGACTGTCGTTAATCAAACCGAGCTTTCTTTCTTTATGTAAACCGTTTATACCGGTAGGTGCAGGACAACATCATAAATCGGACAAACCTACTGAGCATGGGAGCATGGGATTGAAGCCAAGTTCGGCTTTTTAGGTCCACCACTAAAGAAGAGAAAAATTTCGAAAATGCCCGAGAGTCGCTACTGTTGTCGCGAAGGGTGCACTAACCGGAAGTTATGTAGTTCCGCGGGCGCCTATTGAACTTTTTCGCAATTTTTTATGCATACTTCCGCATCCGCAAGATGGCGGCCTCCATGGAGCGATTTGGTGCGTCAAAGCTTCGAAATTCTCAAAGGGTCCATCAAAATCTGGCTTTTCAACATAAGATTGTGAATCACAAAAAGATGGATGAAACAAACTCCTATTGAACTTTTTCGCAATTTTTTATGCATACTTCCGCATCTGCAAGATGGCGGCCTCCATGGAGTGATTTGGTGCGTCAAAGCTTCGAAATTCTCAAAGGATCCAGCAAAATCTGGCTTTTCAACATAAGATTGTGAATCAAAAAAAGACGGGTGAAACAAACTCCTGTTGAACGTTTTCGCAAATTTTTATGCATACCTCCGCATCTGCAAGATGGCGGCCTCCATGGAGCGATTTGGTGCGGCAAAGCTTCGAAATTCTCAAAGGATCCTGCAAAATCTGGCTTTTCAATATAAGATTGTGAATCAAAAAAAGACGGGTGAAACAAACTCCTATTGAACTTTTTCGCAATTGTTTATGCATACTTCCGCATCCGCAAGATGGCGGCCTCCATGGAGTGATTTGGTGCGTCATAGCTTCGAAATTCTCAAAGGATCCTGCAAAATCTGGCTTTTCAACATAAGATTGTGAATCAAAAAAAGACGGGTGAAACAAACTCCTTTTGAACTTTTTCACAATTTTTATGCATACCTCCGCATCCGCAAGATGGCGGCCTCCATGGTGTGATTTGGTGCGTCAAAGCGTCGAAATTCTCAAAGGATCCAGCAACATCTGGCTTTTCAACATAATACGTATGCGTTCATTCACAACACCGGCTTCGCCGGCTACTAGTACCCGACTGCAAAGCCGCAACGAGCTGGCGAAGCCAAAGCCTCTTGCCACTATTTTACCCATCACTATGGCATCAGTAGGTTAGGTAGTTGGTAGTAGGTAGGTGTAGTAGGTACCGTACCTAGTTCAAAATGACACCATTTGCATTCTGGATGAGATTAAAATTTATAAAATTTCCTTCTTGATTAATTCGGTGAATTCCGTCTCAACTTCGGATATTTCCGGCCATGAAAAACTATCCCCAACGGCCGCGAGATTTCTAAAAAATAATTCTTCGTCAATTTTAGAATATTGGATGCCGTTTTCAGCCTCCGAAACGCGGTAATAAGCTTTGTTGAAATATTTTTTCAAATGCTCGAATCTCATTGGTTCCGGTGTTTGGTGACGATTTTCGTTGAAGATAACCAAGGCCCATACGGGTCCGGAGAACGAGGTTGGTCTTAATGTATTTTAATTACAAATTAGAGGTGCATAAGATGGTGAATCAAACAAATACGGGTGAAACAAACTCCTATTGAACTTTTTCTCAAAATTTTATGCATACTTCCACATCCGCAAGATGGCGGCCTCCATGGAGCGATTTGGTTTTTGAAATATTTTTTCAAATGCTCGAATCTCATTGGTTCGGTGTTTGGTGACGATTTTCGTTGAAGATAACCAGGGCCCGTGCGGGCCCGGGGAACGAGGTTGGTCTTAATGTATTTTAATTACAAATTAGAGGTGCATAAGATTGTGAATCAAAAAAAGACGGGTGAAACAAACTCCCATTAAACTTTTTCGCAATTTTTTATGCATACTTCCGCATCCGCAAGATGGCGGCCTTCGAGATTTGGTGCGTCAAAGCTTGAAAATTCTCAAAGGATCCAGCAAAATCTGGCTTTACAACATAACACGTACGCATTCATTCACAACACTGGCTTCGCCGGCTATTATATTGCGACTGCAAAGCCGCAATGAGCCGGCGAAGCCAAAGCCTCTTGCCACTATTTTACCCATCACTATGGCATCAGTAGGTTAGGTAGTTGGTAGTTGGTAAGTGTAGTAGGTACCGTACCTGGTAAGACTTGGTAAAAGAGAAGAGCAGATAGTCCTCCCCAATACCTACATGCAATATATGTCACAAGAAGCTTAAGGAAGTAACTATACGATGTGCTAGCTTAGGGCCTATTTTAAGAAATTTTAACTGGGCTTAACATACGTTTTCACAGTATGTGTGTCGTCTTCTAACTTCAGTCGCTGTCAGGGCTGGTTCTCTCCGGGCACTGCGGCTTCCTCCACCAGAAGAAGTTAGCTTGCAGTAAGATCAGTGCCGACAGATCAGACGATAGCACCGTTTCAACGGCAATGTGTGACTGTCGTTAATCAAACCGAGCTTTCTTTCTTTATGTAAACCGCTTATACCATATTTCTGGCCGTGAAAAACTATCCCCGACGGCCGCGAGATTTCTAAAAAATAATTCTTCGTCAATTTTAGAATATTTGACGCCGTTTACACCCTCCGAAACGCGAAATAAGCTTTAAAAAAATATTTTTTCAAATGCTCGAATCTCATTGGTTCCGGTGTTTGGTGACGATTTTCGTTGAAGATAACGAGGTTGGTTTTAACGTATTTTAATTACAAATTAGAGGTGCATTAGATTGTGAATCAAACAAAGATGGGTGAAACAAACTCCTATTGAACTTTTTCGCAATTGTTTTATGCAAACTTCCGCGTCCGGTCGATGGCGGCCTCCATTGCGTGATTTGGTTTTAGAAATATTTTTTCAAATGCTCGAAGCTCATTGGTTCCGGTGTTTGGTGACGATTTTCGTTGAAGATAACCAGGCCCGTGCGGGCCGAGGTTGGTCTTAAAGTATTTTAATAATAAATTAGAGGTGCATAAGATTATGAATCAAACAAAGACGGGTGAAAGAAACTCCGATTGAACGTTTTTCAATTTGTTATGCATACCTCCGCATCCGCAAGATGGCGGCCTCAATTGCGCTTCGGAATTCTCAAGCCATGGCATAATCTGGTTTTCGACATAATCTGTACGCGTTTATTGACAACACCGGCTTCGCTGGCTATAAATTCTGTTTTGCGATTTTCTGGTCTACTCTGGGAGAAAAAACGTAAACTGTTTATCAGGCGGATGTATGCTCTCTCCAGAGTGCCGTTCTCGCTTTTATTGTCGTCTAAATATTGTGGATTAGCCGCAGCACAAATCATGCACATTTGCGAATAAATACATCAGACAAACACAGATACTGAGCTTGGGGGAAGTGACGTAACTTCCTGGGCCACTTTGCACCATGCAAAGTGATGTATGAAAATGCTCGGTGTGTGTGTGTGTGTGTGTGTGTGTGTGTGTGTGTTTGTGCGTGTGTGTGACCCACTCCCCTGTGTGTGTGTAACCCACTCCCGTGTGTGTGTGTGTGTGTGTGTGTGTGTGTGTGTGTGTGTGTGTGTGTGTGTGTGTGTGTGTGTGTGTGTGTGTGTGTGTGTGTGTGTGTGTATAAAGGTGTATATATTTGCGTATATATATATATATATATATATATATATATATATATATATATATATATATATATATATATATATATATACACACATACAGGCACGTGAAAAAGTAAGTACACCCCATGTAAAGTTTTGACTTTTTCAACATATTTCAACATACAGCTATTTGATCTTCATTTCAACAATATTGACAGATAATGGTGATATAATATAACAAATATCATGAAACATTTACATTTTGTAGTCCATTGTATAATTTAATTAAACATAAATACAAATTTCTCACGTGGAAAAAGTAAGTACACCCTTGGCTCCAGTAGGTGGTATTGACCCCTTTGGCAGAAACAACCTCAAGTAGGCGTTTGTTACAACTGTCTACCAGTCTCTGACATCGACTGGGAGAAATTTTTGCCCACTCCACCATGCAGAATTCTTTCAGCTGTGCGATGTTTGAGGGGTTTCTTGCATGCACAGCTCGTTTCAAATCCCCCCACAACATCTCGATGGGATTTAGATCCGGGCTTTGACTTGGCCATTCCAGAACCCTCCATTTCTTTCTTTTCAGCCATTCCTTGGTGGATTTACTTGTATGTTTAGGGTCATTGTCATGTTGCAAGGTCCACCTTCGGTTGAGCTTCAACTTTCCGACAGATGGCCTCACATTATCCTCAAGCACCATCTGGTACAATGAAGAATTCATAGTGGATTCAATGATGGTGAGCTGCCCAGGCCCTGATGCAGCAAAGCTGCCCCAAACCACAATATTTCCACCACCATGCTTCACAGTTGGTATCAGGTTCTTGTGGTCAAATGCTGTCTTTGGTTTTCGCCAAACATGTCTTCTGGTACTGTGACCAAATAGCTCTACCTTTGACTCATCTGTCCAGAGCACATTGTTCCAGAAGTGCTGGTCTTTGCCAAGGTGTTCATTGGCAAACTTTAGTCTTGCCCTGATGTTCTTTCTGGACAGCAAAGGTTTCCTCCTGGCACACCTCCCATGTAGATCAAATTTGTGCAGCCTCTTTTTAATGGTGGACTCGAGCACTTTGACATCAACAGTGGCAAGAGCTACCTGTAGGTCCCGTGATGACATTCTGGGGTTCTTCGAGACTTCTTTCAGCATCTTGGGGTCTGCTCATGGGCTGAACTTGCTTGGGTGGCCTGGCCTGAACAAGCTGGCGGTTGTTTGGAATCTTCTCCACTTGTGGATGATGTTACGGACAGTCGAATGATTGATTTCAAATTGTTGGGAGATCTTTTTAAATCCCTTCCCAGACTTATAGGCATCTATAACCTTCTTTCTGAAGGCCTCAGAGAGCTCTTTTGATCTAGGCATGGTGACGCCGCACACTTCAACAACAAAGAGCAAACCAAACGAAATGTCTGAAGTTTAAATAAGACAGGTTCCTCCAAGATCCTCTCCAACAATGTTCTAATCATTTGCACCTGAGCTGGTGCACCTGATTCTAATTTTATGTATTTGAAGTAGTGATAAATGTAGGGGTGTACTTACTTTTTCCACATGCGAAATTTGCATTTATGTTTATTTAAATTATACAATGGACTACAAAATGTAAATGTTTCATGATATTATGTTATATTATATCACCTTTATCTATCAATATTGTTGAAATGAAGATCAAATAACTGTATGTTGAAATATGTTGAAAAAGTCAAAACTTTACATGGGGTGTACTTACTTTTTCACGAGACTGTATATATTGTTGCGAATATGGAATTTGGCCTCCATATCCGCTTGTAAATATTCCCCTATTTTCCCCAATACTCCCCAACTATCCCCAATCCCCCATTCCCTAGTCCCATTGTCTGTAAACAACACTCTGTAGAACCGACCTTCCCCTTATTCCCCCATTAAATGTCGTGCCCAGGTCCACCGCACCACACGTAGACAACTTTCGGACATCTTGCTAGTTATTCTTAGTCTATGTCAGTTAAGGCCTCGTTTCCATTAATTATGACTCTTCGTTGCACCAGAATGTGATTATATGGCACCAGTAGTGAGTTTAGGACCTTTCCCATACCTCCTCCCATCTTCTTCCCCGTCTACAACAACAGAGGGGCACGGCGCTGCGCGGGGGGGAGTGTGCGTCCTCCCACCGGCTCGGTTAGCCGCCATCGACAATGCGCTCCAGACAACGCGCTCCAGACCATGCGCTCCACGGGGTTACCACAAAGGGGCTCCTTGTCAGCTCCTCGTCAAGGGCGGAGCCGGTAACCCCCCCGCACGCACCCAATGAGAAGCAACGTGCCGATTCCACGAGGCGGAGCTAACGAGCCGAGGGCGTGTCACTCCCCGCCGGATATACGCGGCCCCGCGCCGGATGTGACGTCAGATGCGCCCCCAGCTTGAGACGACAAGACGCCACCTCGAGCGCTGTGAAACCTCCTGCATCTACTGGACCGTACAGTACCCTGTCCTTGAGCCAAGAGTGCACCTTGAGCCATCGATTCTGCCTTTCCTGGCCATCAATCCCCGTGTGAGTCAGCTTTGTCCCGTTTATCTGTCGTCTGTTGGGAATAATATAAGATTGTGTCTAAGTGCTTGTCTTTCTATGTTGTACCTCTCGTCCCTGTAATCTGACCTTCCGAACGAATATAATCTCCTCCGGAGGTCTTGAGAACTGAACCCTGGGTGTCGTGTCATTTGAAACCCAGCCGTGTGTCCTTTTCCTTTATTGCCTTTATTGACCTAGCGTAGCGCGATTAGTCGACGTTCGAGTATAATCGGGTAACTTGTGCAGACGTGGTCATCCCAAAACCGCTCGGTGAATAACATCCAAGCCACGTCTGTAACAATTGGTGTCGAGGAGTGGAATTCGAACCCGGGACTAAATTTATTAGGCCCAAATTTGTAACAAGTAGAATCGATCCGGAGCGCGTTTCCCGCGCGAAATTATAACGGCGAAATTTGAATTTGTTTTACGAAAATAAAAACCCGAATTTTGAAAGTCGCGCTATGGCAGACCAAGACAGCTGGGGTCCGGTAGGGGAGAGTGAGACAGGGTCGGTCCAGGACCAAATTGAGGGACGCGAGGAGAGCGAAGCAGTGAGGGTAGCAGGTTCGCAAAATAGCGCCGTCACGCACGAAGTAGCGGGCGCGCAAAATGGCGCCTCGCAGATGGCCACGGCGTCCGCGACCGTGGCAGCGCCCCCGGTGGATTGGAACTTGTTTTTCATACAAATGAAGGCCCTTATGGCCCAGAATAGCGAAGAAATGGAAAGCAGAATGATGGGGGTAATGGGGAACCGGATGGATGCTCAGAGTGAGCGATTGAAGGGCCAATTAGGGGTAATGGGAAACGAAATAGGGGTAATGAGGGACGAAGCGAGGGGTACCAGTGAGGGATTAGACAATAATTTTAAGGGATTAGACAATAATTTTAAGGGATTAGACATGAAATTTGGGAAATTAGACGATAGATTAGGGGAAATACAGGAGGGGTTAACGGGGGTAGAAAACAGAATGGCCGCTCAAGAGAATCAAATGGAAGGGATGCAAAAAGGGTTAGAGGGGTTAGAAAACACCATGGAAGGCAAATTGAGGGACATGAGGGACCAAGCGGAAAGGGAAGTTAACCAAATGGGGCAGCAGATAGAGGGGGTCAGAATGGGGGTAGAAACCAAACTGGATGCTCACAGGGAGGAAATGGAGCAGATGAGGGTGGCATCTGGGCAGGAGATGCAAGTGATGGGAGAGGAGATCAGAAGAGGAGTGAGTGAGGAGGTCGGAGGAGTGCGCGAGGAGGTGAGGCACTGTAAGGAGCACATGGAGAAGGAGGTGAGAAGGGGGACTGTAAAGTTACAAGGGGGCATAGAGGACCTGACGCAGGAGGTGGAACAGCTGACGGAGGGACAAAAAGGACTAACGGAGCAGGTTCAAAGGAACACTGCGGTATTAGGTTTAAAAGCGACACAAAACGACAAAAAACGACTTAATAGCGACAAAGAGGGAATGTCAGATGGTACGTGAGGGACTGACAACGAGGTTGGACGAGGTGATAGAGGTAATGGAGACGACGGACCGGCAGGTGAGGACGCACATGGAAACGGTCAAGGTAGCCTTAGAGGATGAGCTTGAGGAGACGTACCGGGGAATAAAAGAGGTGAAGCACAAATTAGAAGAAGTGGAAGAAGGGGTGGTGCTTGATGCTTGGAAGGGGTGCTCTGCACGTTATTAAAGGCCGTCGGCCACAGAGCACTCGTGGGTTGGTGTATCGATGCTGGCATGCGTGCGCTCTCTATGCATAACATCTGCATGTGTTCCTCCAAAAACAGGTCCTGGATCGTAGTGTAAATATCAGCGTAGTCTTGTGTAAATAATGCTCCCTACCGGCTGTATGTTTAGTTTGAGGATTATTTCCGGATTCGGTTATCCTGTGGGTGTGTATCTGTGAGGAGAAGGGTGCAACGTCGCAGGGGGACATATTTACTCATTTGTGAATATCTGTAAAACTGTCGCACTCAGGGTAGAGTTAATAGTAGAGGGAACTACATTGCGTGCCACACTAAAGTAGGTAAAAATTTATCGGGTCGGGACGCCCCGAGGGTAGAGAAGGGTGCAATGTTGCGAATATGGAATTTGGCCTCCATATCCGCTTGTAAATATTCCCCTATTTTCCCCAATACTCCCCAACTATCCCCAATCCCCCATTCCCTAGTCCCATTGTTTGTAAACAACAATCAGTAGAGCCGACCTTCCCCTTATTCCCCCATTAAATGTCGTGCCCAGGTCCACCGCACCACACGTAGACAACTTTCGGACATCTTGCTAGTTATTCTTAGTCTATGTCAGTTAAGGCCTCGTTTCCATTAATTATGACTCTTCGTTGCACCAGAATGTGATTATATGGCACCAGTAGTGAGTTTAGGACCTTTCCCATACCTCCTCCCATCTTCTTCCCCGTCTACAACAACAGAGGGGCACGGCGCTGCGCGGGGGGGAGTGTGCGTCCTCCCACCGGCTCGGTTAGCCGCCATCGACAATGCGCTCCAGACAACGCGCTCCAGACCATGCGCTCCACGGGGTTACCACAAAGGGGCTCCTTGTCAGCTCCTCGTCAAGGGCGGAGCCGGTAACCCCCCCGCACGCACCCAATGAGAAGCAACGTGCCGATTCCACGAGGCGGAGCTAACGAGCTGAGGGCGTGTCACTCCCCGCCGGATATACGCGGCCCCGCGCCGGATGTGACGTCAGATGCGCCCCCAGCTTGAGACGACAAGACGCCACCTCGAGCGCTGTGAAACCTCCTGCATCTACTGGACCGTACAGTACCCTGTCCTTGAGCCAAGAGTGCACCTTGAGCCATCGATTCTGCCTTTCCTGGCCATCAATCCCCGTGTGAGTCAGCTTTGTCCCGTTTATCTGTCGTCTGTTGGGAATAATATAAGATTGTGTCTAAGTGCTTGTCTTTCTATGTTGTACCTCTCGTCCCTGTAATCTGACCTTCCGAACGAATATAATCTCCTCCGGAGGTCTTGAGAACTGAACCCTGGGTGTCGTGTCATTTGAAACCCAGCCGTGTGTCCTTTTCCTTTATTGCCTTTATTGACCTAGCGTAGCGCGATTAGTCGACGTTCGAGTATAATCGGGTAACTTGTGCAGACGTGGTCATCCCAAAACCGCTCGGTGAATAACATCCAAGCCACGTCTGTGCGTATCACCAGGCGTCGGCGGAATGAGGTACCTCGCTGCCCTTTCTCCTGGCAGTTCGTCCATCCTACGCTCACACTCGGACAAGCTCGAGGGACTGTTGCGATGGAAGCCTACCGGCGGGCTTAGAATACTCCGGGATGCTTATGAAGCGAGAGTCGCGAAATGGTGCCCTGCCTTGGCGGTTCGTAACCATGACTCTCATAAACTAGCCAAATGCCTCGTCATCTAACTAGTGACGCGCATGAATGGATGAACGAGATTCCCACTGTCCCTATCTACTATCCAGCGAAACCACAGCCAAGGGAACGGGCTTGGCGGAATCAGCGGGGAAAGAAGACCCTTTTGAGCTTGACTCTAGCCCGACTCTACGTCAGAGAGCTCTTTTGATCTAGGCATGGTGACGCCGCACACTTCAACAACAAAGAGCAAACCAAACGAAATGTCTGAAGTTTAAATAAGACAGGTTCCTCCAAGATCCTCTCCAACAATGTTCTAATCATTTGCACCTGAGCTGGTGCACCTGATTCTAATTTTATGTATTTGAAGTAGTGATAAATGTAGGGGTGTACTTACTTTTTCCACATGCGAAATTTGCATTTATGTTTATTTAAATTATACAATGGACTACAAAATGTAAATGTTTCATGATATCTATATTATAATAGCCGTAGATGATTCTGTCTGTCTGTCTGTCTGTCTATCTGTTGGGTGTCTGTCCGGGGTGTGGCTTACTCGGTTTGCAGAGTAGCTCCACCCATAGCTCCACCCATTCTGGGAGTGGCTATAAACAAATATCCACCATTTTATTAACTCGCATAGCTTTGAGTCCTGTTTTGTAGGCCCGTGGTGTCTTGCTCTCCCCCAGTTTTATTTCAAATCAAATTCGATAAATCATTTCATTTTTCACAGTCGCTAACATAGTTTTAGACTCGGTTGAAAAAAAACGGGAAGAAAATCCGATGAAAGTTGCCGTTTATAGAACGAAATGAATTCTCAAAGGCCTGTAACTTCAAGGCCATTGAGTCTCTCTCACGCCTTTATCTCCAATCTAACTCACCATATGATTTCATTTTTATCGATGGTTTTACTTTTAGACTCGGTGTCAGCAATAATTGAGAACAATCCACACACGCGGGAAAATGCAGAGATATATTTTTTAAAATCGCGTCATGGTGTATCATACACCGCCCAACATGACACCGCCGGCAACGTGTCGATATATA
>NC_136266.1:175199546-175357046 GCF_964187855.1 Myxine glutinosa | reverse complement strand
GAACTGCCTGCAGAGCTCAGAGACAGGATTGTGTCGAGGCACAGATCTGGGGAACCCTGCAAAAAAAATTTCTGCTGCATTGAAGGTTCCCAAGAGCACAGTGGCCTCCATAATTCTTAAATGGAAGAAGTTTGGAACAACCAGGACTCTTCCTAGAGCTGACCGCCCAGCCAAACTGAGCAATCGGGGGAGAAGGGCCTTGGTAAGATAAGTGACCAATAACCCGATGGTCACTCTGGCTGAGCTCCAGAGATCTTGTGTGGAGATGGGAGAAGCTTCCAGAAGGACAACCATCATTGCAACACTCTGCCGATCTGGGCTTTATGGCAGAGTGGCCAGACGGAAGCCAAACAGGTCAATCTTGGTTTCATCAGACCACAGAATCTTGTTTTTCACAGTCTGAGAGTCCTTTAGGTGCTTTTTTGCAAACTCCAAGCGGGCTTTCATGTGTCTTTCACTGAGGAGAAGAGGAAATTGAACAGCATCCTCCTCATGTCATAATGTGGGCAGCAATTTCAGAATATCACTTGATAGGTTCATATTTTTTTGATACAAGTGTCAATCACACTGCTTATTTGAACATGCTTCAGACGTGGTTTGTTCCACAACTGTGTGAGAGAGGTCTCGAGGAAACAGCTATCCTTCAACAAGATGGCGCACCAGCACATTGTGCTCTCACAGTTAGAGAATATCTCGATGACAAATTCAGTGGACGATGGATTGGACATGGATCTGAGATAGTGTGGCTTCCTCAAAGTCCAGACTTGACAACAGGTGACAACTCGCTTTGGGAATTGTGAAAGAGGAAATGTCTCATCTCCGCCTAACAACCATTGAAGACCTCAAAACAGTCTTTTATGACCTCCAATCCTTAACATGGAATAAGATGTCCAGAAGAACATGGAGAAAAATTCAAATTTGTGTGGAGAATGGAGGGGAGCATACAGATAAATTCTAACTGAAGTCTAACTGTGTGCAGATGGACTTTGTGGCCACTGTGTGTGTGTGTGTGTGTGTGTGTGTGTGTGTGTGTGTGTGTGTGTGTGTGTGTGTGTGTGTGTGTGTGTGTGTGTGTGTGTGTGTGTGTGTGTGTATATATATATTTTGTAACGGATTTGAGAAGTGTAACAATTTTGATAAAATGTAACGAATGTGAAAAGTATGGTTTTGTTGTGTGTAACTGACCCTCGTAATGTAAAGAATGGTCGCAGCTCGTCCTCTTAGTTAATTCCATAAACCTACACACAGGACACGATATATCCTTTTAAATAGTTAGTCCCTTATTCTCTGTGTAGGCTAAGGATGTGTTTCCCACTAGTTTGACTCTTCATTGCACCGAATTAAATAAGAGTAGGCCCTCTGACGCCCCATGGCAGCTTCCAAGTGCCAGGTTTGCCACTTTGCTGGAATTGCCTCTTAAGGCACTTTGCTGCATTTCCATCTGCCGTCCACTTTGCTGCATTTGACTCCATTACGCACGAGGTAATGCCGAAGAAGAAAGGCGGGTCTCCACCTCGTCATAGAGGGGAGGAGTAAGTCGGCCCCGCTCATCCAACCCAGAACGAGGGGTTTGGCTTGAGAGGGCGGAGAGAGAACGTTTGGGGGAGGTTCGCAAAGGGTGAAGGGCGGGGCCTATATAACCCGCCGCAGGACGCTCCCAAGAGATACGAGATGAGCTTTTACGGAGATGGGTCCAGGAGATGCGCTGGAGACGAGCAGGTGTGACCGAGCCGCCGTGAAACGTGCCGCGCTGCAGGAAAAGCGGACCGGAGCAACGCAAGGAGCGCACGAGGCAGCAGTACAGAGAAAGGAACTTCGCCTGCGCAGTTTGGGACCAAAGCTCGGCTTCTTGACGGCGGTGCCTTCTGGCCCGACCGTGCCCAGTGCCCGCTGAACCTTCCTTGCCTCTAAAAGCCACACATCTCCAAGCCATTCATTCCTGCCTGCATTTCCCCGTGTAAGTGTGATCGTCCGTCTGTCTTTAACGTTGTCCTGGGGTTTATTAATTAAGCTTGTATAGGTAAGCTAAAGATTTCACTGTGTGCCTGCTCCTTCCATTTTCTGTATATAACCAACTGCTCTCTTTGCTTTGGCTTGTGAAAATAATTAATAAAACCTGTTATTCCTCCGTACGTCTTCTTCTTCTTCCTCTTTACATTCGGTCGCTTTAGAGGTTTCCATATTGAATAGCTGTGGCGCGATACGGCCAACGTCTGGGTGAATCGGGTGAATCGGGGAAAACTGTTAGGTCGCGGGGCCTCCGCTCAGCAAATATAACATCCTTAACCGCGAACCGTAACAATATGTATATATATATATATATATATATATATATATATATATATATATATATATATATATATATATATATATACATATATATATATATATATATATTATATATACTAGGGCGTGCCCGTACGTGGGTGCAAAAAAACATGCGTGCAAACAACAACAACAAAAAAAAACTTTGAAACCACGTGGCAGTAACGACCACAGAACCCCCCCCTCTATTTACATGAAATGGTTTGGTCCATTCGCAAAGCCAAAGCGAACGGCTTGCGAGTACGGTAGAACCCCCCCCCCCCTCTATTTACATGAAATGGTTTGGTCCATTCGCAAAGCCAAAGCGAACGGCTTGCGAGTACGGTGACCATACCTTGGGAACCACTTGTCCGATTAATTTCAAACCTTGAAAAGGCACATCCTCAGGTCCCCAGCAATATACCTGGCAAGTTTCAAGTATATCGGACCCGTGGTTGTCGAGAAACAGCGGTCACAGACAAACACACATACACACAGAGATTACTGGAATTATAGATAGATATATATATATATTGTAGCGCAACTGTGATTGACATCAGAGTTGCGGAGGCTGATTATGAGGCTTTAACTCCAGAGGCGAAAACTCAATAGCGGATTCCAAAGCCCAAAGCGCGCAGGATGGAGGGAAACGGCAAGATCCCCACAGCCTTATCTAATACAATCAAACAGGAAACTGCGTTCAGGTATATACAGAAAATAATACAACGATTTATTAAATGAAAAGCAAAGACAGTGAAAAACATGCGCCGGTAATAAAATGTCCTAATCGGGACGTCCCCACACACACTTCAGATACAGACGAGGGAATATGAATACGAAATAAAATGTCTCGTCATGTAAAGTGTAAACGCGGAGCTCGGGCTTATCTGGCTCCAGTCGACTTCAGTGTAACATGGCCCCGTGGCCCTCTCCGTCCGCCTCCGAGCGCCACCAGGCCTCGTCAGTTCAACGGCACACCACGAGCTCCCTCGCTCCAAAGGTCCAACGTAGGGCTGCACAAAGCAAGCAAACTCCACTCGGGCTGCCGGCCGGGACTAAAGCTGCTCGAGCTGCAACTCTCCACTCGACCAGGGACAGGACTCTCCAAACTCGGGATCCCACCGGGAGTGCCAACTCAAGCCGTGAACTGCGAACCGAACTGGTCAACTGCAACTGCCAGGGTTGGGAATCTCTCTCTGACTCCAATCTCCAAGAGTCAAGCGGGAAGAAAAACGAATGACGTCTAAGCCACGAAGGAAGGGCAAAAAGAGAGCTCTCTCTCGAAGACTCTCCGTCTCTCTCTCTCGAACCAACTGCTCTCCCTCGAACCAACTCTTCTGCAGAACTCTTCTCAACTTGGTTCAGCGCACCTCCGAACTGCACTCAACTGCAGAACTCCTCTCAACTGAACTCGGTTCAGCGCACCTCCAAACTGCACTCGACTCCCGACAATGGCGTCCGACCCTCGGTAATATCTCTGGCCGATGACGTCACATTGGCGCACTGCTCTGCCAATCAGAGCCTCCCACGACTCGCCGGCTCGTCCAGGGGAACGCCCACTGCGCCACTGCAACTCTCCCCACTCCTCGACCCCGTGGACCTTGTGTTATAGCACGTGCTATGTGAGGTGGGTAGGCCTTTCGGAGGTGTAAATGGTGGTGGCCAATTGTGGCGGTGTTCCAGCCCGATTTCTTCCTAAGTCATGTCAGGGGGAAGGGCGTCATTTAGTGTTGTACTAAAGGTCATAACTAATGTTTATGTGGTTTGCAGTGCCATAATGGACAAAGGTTTGACTACTCGGTGAGACATACAAGGGCTATACTCATTATTCCTGAACTAACTATCACACGAATCTCCTGGTAGATTCACAATTATACACCTTAACCGACAAAACGCCGAAACATGGACTTATAACAGGAAGTGTTCCTTATCGCGACATCTCGAAGCATGTTACCTACTCAGATCTACCTGGCTCTAGATATTGCTTTACCCCTCAGACATAACAATATATATACATAAAATATACATACATATTTATATATATATAAATATACATACATATATATATATATATATATATATATTTAAAAATAATAAATAAATTAAATTATATATATATATATATATATATATATTGTTGGGGATTTGGGAATTGTGTGTGTAATTGGATGTAAATTTTCCCCTTTTTTGTATGCTGTAAATCCTGTAAATATCACCCTCCAAGTATCAAAGATCAAAGGTCGTCTGTAGTTAGGCCATCGCACACACGTAGCAAATCTATGATTTCCCTCAGTAGTTATGTCCTTAATATATGTCAGTATAAGGCTCTGTGGTCCACTAATTCATTGCGTTGCATCAATTAAATAAGATAGATCCCCTTTCATATCCCAAAGCTTCCATTGCCAACTGCATTTGGCGGTTGTCTGCAATTGCCGCCATTGAGCATGTGCTCTGTTCGGGGAAGAAAGGCGTGGCACCTCATCGTCATCAAAAGGTGGAGTCAGAGAGCCCTTAACCACCAATCAGCACCGCGGTGAGCGAACCGGTAGGCGTGTCCTCGTAGCCCGCGGCTTGATTCCGGGGAGGGCAATAAAAGGAGGAGTGAGGGACTGCTTACGGAGATGAGTAAGGGATCCCCACGATTAGATGCGTCAGGGAGAGAACCCGTCACGCAACGCCCCCACAAGATACGAGAGAGAAGGCAGATGAACCGGTGGAGAGCACGGGGCGCATGAGGCGGAGGAATCCCTGAAAGAGCAGCGGCACGCAGCAGCTTCAGCCACAGCAGCTTCGGGTTTCACCGGCAGTATCGACCGTGGCCGCAAAGGAACGTGCCGTGCGAGACCGATCAAGAGGGCGGCGGCTGCTCCCCCACCCGGCCCGACCGTGCTTCAGTCCGAGCTGAACCTTCTTCTCCCTCCAGCCAAACCAACCAGCAATTCCCCATTCGTGTGAGTCTGTCTTTGTTTGTTCTGTCTTGGGGTTTATAAGTAAGACTGTTTAATATAAGCTAATCATTGCACTATGTATACCTGCTCCTTCCATTGCCTTGTAAATCATACTTCCTTTCCTTTCTGCTTTAGTTGTGTGTAAATAGTAATAAATCCTGTTATTCCCTACTTTGTCTTTTTCTTCTTCATGCTCTTTCGGTCGCTTTAGAGATTTCCATCATTGCACACCTGTGGCACGATTTGGCCAACGTTTAGGGTCGGGTTTAGTATTGATAAATGGCTCGAACGTTGGGTTCCTAACACCGCTCGGCAATTATAACATCTAAAACCGGGGTTCGAGCGGTACTTGTCTCCCTAGTCTGCGGAGGGACGGATAAAGGTATTCGGGATAAACCCTGGACCCATAACCCTGATCCGTTCCATCCTGCGGGAGAGCGTTACAAGTACCAGGACCGGGGAGACAGCCAGCTTAACAGGACAAGGGGCTAATCACCCCTTGCTAACGGGAGAGCCGTCCCCCGTATCCGTAACTATATATATATATATATATATATATATATATATATATATATATATATATATATATATATATATATATACAGTCACGTGAAAAAGTAAGTACATCCCATGTAAACTTTTGACTTTTTCAACATATTTCAACATACAGCTATTTGATCTTCATTTCAACAATATTGACAGATAAAGGTGATATAATATAACAAATATCATGAAACATTTACATTTTGCAGTCAATTGTATAATTTAAATATACATAAATGCAAATTTCGCATGTGGAAAAAGTAAGTACACCTCTACATTTATCACTACTTCAAATACCTAAAATTAGAATCAGGTGCACCAGCTCAGGTGCAAATGATTAGAACATCGTTAGAGAGGATCTTATTTAAACTGTTAAAATCTTATTAAAATCTGTCTTATTTAAACCTCAGACATTATGTTTGGTTTGCTCTTTGTTGTTGAAGTGTGCGGCGTCACCATACCTCGATCAAAAGAGCTCTCTGACGCCTTCAGAAAGAAGATAATTATAGATGCCTACGAGTCTAGGAAGGGACTTAAAAAGATCTCCAAACAATTTGAAATCAATCAGTCGACCGGCCGGAAGATCATCTACAGGTGGAGAAGATTCCAAACAACTGCCAACTTGTTCAGGTCAGGCCGCCCCAGCAAGTTCAGCCCGAGAGCAGACCGCAAGATGCTGAAAGAAGTCTCTAAGAACCCCAGAATGTCATCACGGGACCTACAGGTAGCTCTTGCCACTGTTGATGTCAAATTGCACGAGTCTACCATGAGAAAGAGGCTGCACAAATTTGATCTACATGGCAGGTGTGCCAGGAGGAAACCTATGCTGTCCAGAAAGAACATCAGGGCAAGACTAAAGTTTGCCAATGAACACCGAGGCAAAGACCAGCACTTCTGGAACAATGTGCTCTGGACAGATGAGTCAAAGGTAGAGCTATTTGGCCACAGTACCAGAAGACATGTTTGGCGAAAACCAAAGACAGCATTTGACCACAAGAACCTGATACCAAATGTAAAGCATGGTGGTGGAAATATTATGGTTTGTGGCAGCTTTGCTGCATCAGGGCCTGGGCAGCTCACCATCATATAATCCACTATGAATTCTTCATTGTACCAGAGGGTGCTTGAGGATAATGTGAGGCCATCTTTCGGAAAGTTGAAGCTCAACTGAAGGTGGACCTTGCAACATGACAATGACCCTAAACATCTATCTATAATTCCAGCAATCTCTGTGTGTATGTTTGTATGTTTGTATGTTTGTATGTTTGTATGTTTGTATGTATGTTTGTCTGTGACCGCTGTTTCTCGACAACTACCGGTCCGATATACTTGAAACTTGCCAGGTATATTGCTGGGGACCCGAGGATGTGCCTTTTCAAGGTTTGAAATTAATCGGACAAGCAGTTACCGAGCTATGTCCAAAAAACGATTCAACCAATCAGAGAGCAGCGAGCTATCACGTGTGCCGAACGTGGCGAACAGACTCTGCCTCGGACGGCACATTTGAGAGCGTATTCATTTATTTCACGTTTGCAAACTATGTTGGCGCTATGTTGGCGTTAAACTATGTTTTAAAACTAATAAAAACTAATTTGCGATTCATCGTAACTGCGATATACGACCTTCCGGAGCTCCCGTGAGAGCGTGCGCCATTACGGATAGTAATTCAATTAAAAACATAAAAACATTGTCCCAATTCAGTCAGAGCGAAGGGCGTTGTTTTAAGCGAAGAGCGTTTTATTTTTCCCCTTAAATTCAGTCGCCGGACGGTGAAAGCTTTTTTTTGGGGGCAGCTACTGGCAGCGACGTACGGCCAATCACAGGACACGTTGTTGTGTCGACGTGCCGTGTTGTTTTCCCTCGCGGTTTGGAATGTTTTTCCTTTTCATTTCTTTTCTCTTCCTTACGGAAGTACGGGCATTTCCTTAAATTTGCGATTCTTTCGCTTTCCTGCGCGTTTGGGCACGCTATGGCGATTTCTTTACCAAACTCCGAAGCCGTTCGCTTTGGACCAAACCATTTCATGTAAATAGAGGGGGGGGATTGTCACCGTACTCGCAAGCCGTTCGCTTTGGACCAAACCATTTCATGTAAATAGAGGGGGGGGATATAATTTTAGATATAGATATAGTACGGGCATGCCCTAGTACCAGTAAATCCACCAAGGAATGGCTGAAAATAAAGAAATGGAGGGTTCAGGAATGGCCAAGTC
This sequence comes from Myxine glutinosa, assembly GCF_964187855.1. Lineage (NCBI taxonomy): Eukaryota > Metazoa > Chordata > Myxini > Myxiniformes > Myxinidae > Myxine > Myxine glutinosa. The sequence continues at coordinate 175,349,039 of NC_136266.1, read as the reverse complement.
AAAGCCCGGATCTAAATCCCATCGAGATGTTGTGGGGGGATTTGAAACGAGCTGTGCATGCAAGAAAGCCCTCAAACATCGCACAGCTGAAAGAATTCTGCATGGAGGAGTGGGCAAAAATTTCTCCCAGTCGATGTCAGAGACTGATAGACAGTCATAAGAAATGCCTAGTTGAGGTTGTTTCTGCCAAAGGGGGCAATACCACCTATTAGAGCCAAGGGTGTGCTTACTTTTTCCACATGCAAAATTTGCATTTATGTTTATTTAAATTACTAGGGCGTGCCCGCACGTACGTGCTTGCCCGTACGTGCGTGCAAAAAAACATGCGTGCAAACAACAACAAAAAAAAAAACTTTGAAACCACGTGGCAGTAACGACCACAGAACCCCCCCCCCCTCTATTTACATGAAATGGTTTGGTCCATTCGCAAAGCCAAAGCGAACGGCTTGCGAGTACGGTAGAACCCCCCCCCCTCTATTTACATGAAATGGTTTGGTCCATTCGCAAAGCCAAAGCGAACGGCTTGCGAGTACGGTGACCATACCTTGGGAACCACTTGTCCGATTAATTTCAAACCTTGAAAAGGCATATCGTCGGGTCCCCAGCAATATACCTGGCAAGTTTCAAGTATATCGGACCCGTGGTTGTCGAGAAACAGCGGTCACAGACAAACACACACACACACACACACAGACACACACACAGAGATTACTGGAATTATAGATAGATACAATGGACTACATATATGCAGACTTGGCATTTGATATGGAATATTTTTTTTCTGGGGATGAACTTACTTTTCAAGATGTCTTAGAACCAAAAGTTCATTGGAATTATGTTGAAATTATTCTAGATTTTGTTAATGTGACCTTTAAAAGAAACAAAAACCACATTTGACATTTCGAAACAAATAAATTGATCCTTGAAAGTGATGTAAACTGATATCGAACTCAATTCATGGACAGTACTGTGTTCAACTTCTGTACGTTTTCCAGAAGTATCTCTTTATTTTGCACATTAGCCAAAATTTTTTTTAACAAAAACAAATGTTAAATTACGACTGGGATTACGGACAGTAAAATTACAGTTCAGTACTTCGTGTAACCCCCACGAGCATTCAGGAGAGCACGTACACGTTAAGGCATGCTGTTCACGAGATTTGCCAAGGTTTGGACATGAATCGCTTGCCATGCAGTGACAATAGCCTGCTGCAATTCACGCACAGAGGTCGGCTGCTGGTCCAAGTGGTCGATTTGACGCGTTAATTCTGCCCACATGTTCTCTATCGGATTCATATCCGGGGACATGGCAGGCCACTCCATATGCTCTACACCACGGTCAGCAAGAAAGTGTTGGATCATGGGAGCCGATGAGGTCGTGCATTGTCATCTTGGAAGACAAAGTTTCCTCGAAAGGCTGCACGAGGAAATGGAAGCAATGTTTCTTCCAGAATGGCACTGTACTTGAACTGGTTCAGGTTTCCATTCAGAACAACCAGGTCAGTTTTGCCCCCTGCATGAAAAGCAGCCCAAACGGTCACCCCACCACCTCCAGCTTGGACTCTTGGCACCATACAATCTTTGTTGTTGGCTTCATGCACTTGTCTGTGCACTCGGACACGGCCATCTTGACGATAGACCAGAAATCTAGACTCGTCACTGAAGATCACGTGACTCCAGTGTCCTGGCTGCCATTGACGGCGCTCTCTGGCCCACTGCAATCGGCGCTGGCGGTGTTGTCTGGTCAGGCTTGGCTTTCTCAGGGGACGCCTGGCACGATAGCCTGCTTGAACCAGTCGTTGGTTGACTAGCCTTCTGGATACAGGCACATTTGTCAGTTGCTGCCACTCAGCCCTAAGCCGATTCGCTGACTTGGTACGGACATTGCGGACTAACCGGTGCAGCTGGCGATCATCCCTCCTTGTGGTTCTGCGGGGACGTCCTGGCCTTTGGAGTAGGGACACCCCTCTGAGCATTTCGTTTCAGGATCTTTGACACCTGACCTTGAGTGATGGCATACTGCCGAGCAATAGCACGCTGTTTCATGCCGTAATTTCGTAATGCCACCACTCCATGACAAACAGCATTGTCGAGTTGACGGACCATCTCCAGAGGAAGCGGCAATAACTTTTGGAGACGTGCAGCAGTTGTTTTCCACTAATACAGAACGCAACAACCCTTATATACCCGACTGTGAAGCCAATCATCAAATGCACCTGTCCGTACATTTTGCCACGCCACCTGTGATATAATCCTGTTGTTGACTTCTTGCTGTGACAGACAATCAGTGACATGGTTCTTTTAACAAATAAATCACCAAAGTGTAAAAGAAACTCACCAGATTGATATACTCAGTTCAGAAAGCAAACCCAAGTCAAGAAAAAAAAAAATCCATATTAAATGCCAAGTCTGTGTATATATATATATATATATATATATATATATATATATATATATATATATATATATATATATATATATATATATATATATATATATATATATATATATATATGTGGCAATGACGTGGAGTCGATTCGAACATGGTTTCTGAGAGCACAAGTCAAATTTGAAGACCAGGTGAGATTTTCAGCCAAATTTAGATTTTTCTTTCTTTTCCAAAGCAGTCTTTAATTTCGGTGTATTTTTAATGAGCTGGCTATCTGTCATTTGCCCGGTGCTGTTCTAATCGTGTTGGCATTTTGAAGAAATCAAATTTGGTTTTGTTTTCTATTTTTTTGTGTGGGCCAAAAACATTTCCCTACACCCACTAAGGAATGGGGTCAGGGATAATTTAATTTTACCTTTCACAGAGCCACAAAAACTTCGGCACTAAAGAGCGACTAAAAGAAAAATCCCCCAAAAAGTCAACGTTTTTTTAAATTTCAAAAATTTAAATTTTTTTTTTTTTTCCCTGAAACACTCCCAGGCACTCACCGATGAACCTTTGAAAGTTTGACGAAGATCCTCTGAATGTTTCAACGATACTTGTCGTAAATATGATGCACATAAATCTTTTTGTGGGTCTTCTTGCAAGTGCCTTATCTGAGAATAATGATTTACTACGCAAGACTGTTAGCGAGGTCTGGCTAAGTACCGAATGCTCTGGCTAAGATTTATTTGCATTTGAACTAAAACGAGAACCTTTTGTTGATGCTTGAACTGGAGGAATGTGTTTAAGTCATCCGTATGGATATGTCCATCCTCGTTTTAAATTCCCCACTAACCAATCAGACAGAGAGAACTCTGGTGAAGATGTTCAGTCGTTTGGGCATATATCCAAGACTGAGGTTGTTTGGTGGAGGTGTGTGGGTGGAGGGTGCTTGGGGAGGGGAAGGAGGAAGTGGTTGGTGCTGATGTTTCTCCGCTTCTCCCACGCATTAGCATCTTGCCCAAGCTGACTCTATATTCTTGCAAAGACTTCAACATTTTTGAATTTCAAAGCAGAGTATGTAATGCATTTTCCAGTGACTATTTTCCTGCCAGTTACGTAGTTCTTACTAGAAAAAGAGCTCTTTTCTCTGCAGTCTGCATATCGTTTCCTGCTGGGAAGGAAAACTTTGCAGGCATCTTCAAAAAACTTCAATAACCCTATGTAACCTCAAAATTATCATAAAGACAAAAATTGCTCCTCCTCCTTGGTTATGCTCAATAACATGTCTGCTCTTTTATCATTCTGTGTTTCCATGCTCCGCATGTGTTGTTGAAGCCCCATCTCATGTATGGGATTGGCAGGGTCTCAGACAATGGCAACCAGCCAGGTGGTTCCACAAACTTCTTGTGGAGCATTGTCTCATGTCAAAAGCTTTTCTCTCTCCCTCTCTAACTATCTGCACACCTGGGCCTGTTTAAGGCAGTAGTATGTTACTGAAATAGGCACTTTGAATGCACATATCTGTATCAAAGCACGAGACTAGTGTGGCTGTAACTAGGTCGGTGTTGCTTCTACTGGCAGCCCCGAACGTGTGCCCAAGAGGTGGGCACGGGCACGCACGCACTCCTGTACAAGTGCCGGATTTCATTCTTAAAGCCCCTTCCTGTATTATTTAAACCAAACGATATCCTGGCAAACATTGCCTCGATTTAACAATTAATCAGGCCAATGGATTGAACGTCTGAAATTGCACACTTGCAGTGGTGTAATGCAGTTGCCATTAAGGTTCCCATGGTGTGGTAATTACAATAAAAAGAGGGTGGCACACGAGGAGAGCGGGTGCTTTGAATTCCACCTTTTGAGGAGGCGGAATGCCTCAGCGGTACGGCTTTATTTCAGTTCATGCTCAGATTTTTGGTGATGTTCAGCAACACCAAGGGACATGTGTGTTACATTTAGAGGGTGCATTGCGCCGGATGCCATTTCCCCCTCGCATTACATATCTCCTCCACCACAATCCTTCTTCTCCCCTTCCCACACCTTTTTTCAATTCAATACTTTAGGCGTTGCTAATTTTTTTTTCTTTTAATATTCCGGCTGGTTCTCTCATGGAATATTCTGGAATATTATCTTTTTCTTCTCTTTTTTTTCTGGAATATTCTCTTTTTCACTTTTTTCTTCTCTTTTTTTCTGGAATATTCTCTCATGAGTCAAATTCATGGCGTTCGCTCATCCATATGATTCGTGTGGATCTTATCGTGTTCCCATCACTATCCATGATATTCTTTCTCTGAAAACTTTGATGAAACCCACCTGAAAATATACGATGTAAACATATGAAGCAAGAGCAATTTTCTTTATCTCGGCATAAATTAAAGCGGAAAATTTGTAATTGTATTTTTTTTATTCCACTGTAAATTTTATTATTGTTTATTTTAGTGAAAGGTTTATTATTCCTCCCATTCTCCTACAGTTGTGCGGATTTATAGTTTGCGTGCCTCTGCAGCCAAACACCGGAGGCGTTGTTTTTTTTTTTCCAGTTTCTTTCTTTTTCTTCCCACAAATTACCATTGCACACCATTTCTTCATTTCCAAAGCAATCTTCTCCAAAATTGGCACCGTACGTCAATTACACTCAGATCCCCCTTTCTTCTTCTTTTTTTTTCTATTTAGGCCCTATTTTTAGGTTTTAAGAGGTCAAAGGTGAAACACTAAAAACACACATTTTGCTTTACTATTCTTCTGTATTTGAGTCCATTTAGCACAAAGACGCTTTCAAACAACCCCTACAGGGACTTGGCGAAAAAATTCCGATTAGAGTCGTTTATGGGATTATGGGTCAAAGGTCAAAATTGGATTGGACAAGATTATGGTTTCTGGAATGCCAAGCTTTTATATTTAAACCAATCCAGACAAGACTGGCATAGTAGCTAAAATAAATGCGAAACAATACTATCCAGCACTTATGTGCCGAAAGACACGATGAGGATAAGTAACGTAAGTCGACGATGCTTGGTCCAAAGAATACTCTAGCACAGCCCAGACAGACGAAAGCAGATTGGCATTGGTCTGGGGTCTTAATTTGGCAAAGGTTTATGTGTTCACACAAAAGGTGATCTGATGCACATTTGCGGTGTCCCAGAAGCCGTTTTGCAAACGGTAGGTGATGCTGACCTATTTATGGCCTGATATAACCTTTGACCTATTATCGCTAACCGTTCCTGACAAGAGCATCTACCCCACCTTCCTCCACTCTGATTGCACACACAATGAGCATACATCTCCAGAGGAGAAAGGATTTTCTTTCAGCACTACGTCAACAAAGCTTAACAAGCCCAATGGAATACAGTACTTGTCTCTACGATGGCCAGTATTCCTCATCTTTTTGATGACCAGGTCTCTGTGGTCACTTTGATCTTTGACCTTTGCCCCAAACAATGTATGTTCTCCCTCCATCCACATTTAACCCTTGATCTTAGATAAAATCCCTTTGAACTTTGACCTCTGAAATTTGATCCAGTCTCTTACCTTGTATTCCTCCCTCCATCCATATTTCCATGTTTTACTCTGATAATGGGCTAATGCTCGAAATGTCAGTCACACCTCGTTTTCAATGGCGGAAAAATAGTTTTATCAACTTTAAGTTGATGAAAATCCATCACTCATAACAAACCGAGTTTTAAAACACATTTGAGCCGGTGGTCATCCCGAGGATGATCGTTTTGCATGGTTTTTGCCTTTGTGAAAGGAAAAATAAAATCCTTGCAATTCAACACCAGCACCCGAAATTGTTCCTCCGTGCAAGTGAGGCCAAGGAAGAAAAAAAAATGGGAAAAAAACCTGGAATATCAATAACCGTCATAAACTATTAGTCCAACTCGAGGCAGCTGAGCAAAGTAAAAGTTGGACACAATTCCCTCTACGTCTCGCCCCGCAATGACCTCTGCCTGTGGATTCCAGGCTCTTCGTTGGGATTGCTGTACTTATTCCTGGTCTGTGGATTATGAAGCAAGTGGAGAGTGCAGTGCAGCACCGAGAGTGTCCCAAGCTAATCAGGACATCTCAACAACGTCAAGTCCGAGTCACCTCCTTGCCTAGAGCTGCCACTGATTGCAGCGAGCTGCCTGCACCCAGGCCTAATGAGAATAGATGAGTCTTTCGGCAGGAACAACCGAGCTCAACCACACGCGGCGCGATTTTCCGGGGCCAATACCCTGTGGCTGGATGGTTCCTGGACATTGACTGGTAATGAATGCAATTTAATGAAACATTTTCACTGCAACATCTTGTGTGGGCTGTTACGCATCATCGTATGGTGGAACGACATCGGTTCGTTTAAATAAACTTTTCTTTATTTTACTTGTAATCTAGATTATAGCCGGCGAAGCCGGTGTTGTCAATAAACGAGTACGTATTATGTTGAAAACCTGATTCTGCCTTGGCTCGAGAATCCGAAGCGCAGTGGGCGCAGCCATCTTGCGTGGGCGGAAGTATGCATAATATAACAAATTTAAAACGTTCATTAGGAGTTTCTTTCACCCGTCGTCGTTTGATTCACAATCTTATGCACCTCCGATGTATTAATAAAATAATTTAAGACCAACATCGGCCCGCACGGGCCTGGTTATCTTCAACAAAACGCGTCACCAAACACCGGACCCAATGAGAGTCGAGCATTTGCAAAAATATGTCTAAAATGAAACCACTCACTGGATGGAGTGCTGGAGACAGCCATCGACCGGATGCAGAAGTTTGCATAAAACAATTGCGAAAAAGTTCAATAGGAGCTTGTTTCACCCGTCGTTCTTTGATTCATAATCTAATGAAACCTCTCATTAGTAATTAAAATACGTTAAGACCAACCTCGTTATCTTCAACGAAAATCGTCATCAAAGACCAGAACCAATGAGATTCGAGCATTTGAAAAAATATTATTACGCGTTTCGGACGGTGAAAACGGCGTCAAATATTCTCACATTGACGAAAAATTATTTTTTAGAAATCTCGCGGCCGTACAGGATAGTTTTTCACGGCCAGAAATATGGTATAAGCGGTTTACATATTTAGTTTAGAAATACGGATCGTTTTTCACGGCCGGAAATAACCGAAGTTGAGATGGAATTCACCGAATTAATCACTGCAAGCTAACGTCTTCTGGTGGACGAAGCTGCCGTGCCCGGAGAGTCAGAGAACCAGCCCTGGCGCCTGACAGCGACTGAAGTTAGAAGACTACACACTTACTGTGAAAACGTATGCTAAGCCCAGTTAAAAATAGGCCTTAAGCTAGCACATCGTATAGTTACTTCCTTAAGCTTCTTGTGACATTTATTGTATTGTATGCAGGTATTGCCATGGGGGAGGACTGTCTGCGCTTCTCTTTTACCAAGTCTTACCAGGTACGGTACCTACTACACCTACCTACTACCAACTACCTACCTACCTACTACCAACTACCTAACCTACTGATGCCATGGTGATGGGTAAAATAGTGGCAAGAGGTATGCAGGTATTGGGGAGGACTGTCTGCTCTTCTCTTTTACCAAGTCTTACCATGTACGGTACCTACTACACCTACCTACTACCAACTACCTACCTACCTACTACCTACTACCAAGTACCTAACCTACTGATGCCATGGTGATGGGTAAAATGGTGGCAAGAGGTATGCAGGTATTGGGGAGGACTGTCTGCTGTTCTCTTTTACCAAGTCTTACCAGGTACGGTACCTACTACACCTACCTACTACCAACTACCTACCTACCTACTACCAACTACCTAACCTACTGATGCCATGGTGATGGGTAAAATAGTGGCAAGAGGTTTTGGCTTCGCCGGCTCATTGCGGCTTTGCAGTCGGTACTAGTAATAGGCTACGGTGATTCTGTCCGTCTGTCCGGGGGTGTGGCTTAGTCCGTTTGCAGAGTAGCTCCACCCATAGCTCCACCCATAGCTCCACCCATTCTTGGAGAGGCTTCATGTAAACAAATATCCACCATTTTATTAACTCGAATAGCTTTGAGGCCTGTTTAGTTAGGCCCGTGCTGTCTTTCTCTATCACACAGGTTTATTTCAACTCAAATTCGATATGTCATTTCATTTTTAACAGTCGCTAACATAGTTTTAGACTTGGTTGAAAAAAAACGGGAAGAAAATCCGATGAAAATTTCAGTTTATAGAACGAAATGAATTCTCAAAGGCCTGTAAAATAAAGCCCATTCATTGAGTCACCCTCACGATTTTATCGAATTCACCATCTGATTTAATTTTTATCGATGGTTTTAGACTCGGTGTCAGAAATAATTGAGAACATTCACGCACACACGGGAAAATGCAGAGATATATTTTTTAAAATCGCGCCACGATGATACACGAAAATACACCGCCTGAAATAACAGTCGGGGAAAATGTCGACATATATTAAAAATTCGCTTTTGCTTTTCCGTTAAGATTTATTACTTTTCCGTTTGATGACAGTCGGCACAAAAACGTCAACAATGACGCCGACATATATTTCTTCGTTCTTATTTCATTCAACATTATTATCCGGAAGTAAAGGTTCACGTGTTCATTTCACGTGTGAAAAAACAAACTCCATTTCACGTGTGCATGGACGTGTAATTCACATTTGTAAAATATATAAATTAACAGACGGGAAATTGCTGAGAGAAATTTCTTCGTTTTTATTTTATTAGTTACGAGCAGAAGTACCCGGCGTTGCCGGGCGACGGAGGCCGGAGGCCGGAGGCGGTAGGGGCACGTACACTTTAAACATGTATATACATGTGGGATGTGAGATATTTATACATGTGCCGTGGGACATGTGTAGGTGTACGTGTGTGTGTGTGTGTGTGTGTGTGTGTGTGTGTGTGTGTGTGTGTGTGTGTGTGTGTGTTAGTGTGTGCGCGCGCGTGCATACTGCATATGCGCATATATCTGTGTGTGTATATGTATGCATGTGTGTCGGTGTACGTGTGTGTATATATATATATATATGTGTGTGTGTGTGTGTGTGTGTGTGTGTGTGTGTGTGTGTGTGTGTGTGTGTGTGTGTGTGTGTGTGTTTATGTGTGTGTGTGTGAGTATGTTTATATATGTGTGTGTGAATATATGTGTATGTGTGTATGTGTGCATGTGTGTTTGTATGTGTGTGTGTATATATATGTGTGTGTTTGTGTATGTCTATATAATAATAATTATAATAATTCATTTATTTTGTATAGCGCTTTTCATGAAGCCCAAAGGCGCTTTGACAGAGTGCAAAACATAATGCCTAACAAAACATGAAAACAACAATTGCAAAAAGACAAGAATCAATAGGAAAATATTTAAAGCAAAAGGAGGGAGAAAGAGAAGTGATAGTCAGGGGTTAAATGCTGTGGGTTGAATGTTGAATGCAGTGCTGAACAGGTGGGCCTTGAGTGATGTTTTGAATGTGGTGAGTGAGGAGGAGTCTCTGATGGTGTGAGGTAGTGAGTTCCAGAGGGTGGGAGCAGCGATGGAGAAGGCCCTGTCCCCCCAGGATCTGAATTTGGTCCGGATGGGGGGGGGGGGGGTCAGGAGGTTGGTACCAGCAGAGCGGAGGTTGCGGGTGGGAGTGTGTCTGGAGAGGAGGTCAGCCAGGTAGGATGGGGCCAGGTTATGGAGGGCTTTGTAGGTCAAGAGGAGGATTTTGTACTGGATTCTCTGGGAGATGGAGAGCCAGTGAAGCTTGTAAAGGACGGGGGTGATGTGGTCACGGGTCCGGGAATGGGTGAGTAGACGGGCAGCGGAGTTCTGAATGTATTGGAGTTTATTGGTGATTGTTGAGGGTGAACCATAGAGGAGGCTATTGCAGTAGTCCAGACGGGAGGTGATGAAGGCGTGGATGAGGGTTTCTGCAGCCGTGGAGGAGAGGGATGAGCGGAGACGGGCGATGTTTTTCAGGTGAAAGAAGGCTGTCTTTGTGATCTGTTTAGTGTATTTGTCGAAGGAGAGGGTTTGGTCAAAGATGACGCCAAGATTCCGGATGAGAGGGGAGGTGGATACTGGGATACCGTCGATGTTGAGGGCAAAGTTATGGGTGGATTTTGTGAGCGTTTTTAGGCCAATGATGATTATTTCAGATTTATCACAGTTAAGTTTGAGGAAGTTGATTTGAAGCCAGGATTTTATTTCAGAGATGCAGTTTGTCAGGATAGAGTGGGTGTCGGTGGAGACGGACTTGGTGGAGATGAAAAGCTGGATGTCATCGGCGAAGCAGTGGAATTGGAGACCATGACGGCGGATTAAGTGACTGAGGGGGGACAGGTAAAGGATGAAGAGGAGGGGGCCAAGAACTGAACCTTGGGGGACACCTTGCGGGAGGGGAGCAGTGGGGGATTTGCAGTTATTGATGGAGATGAACTGGCATCTGTCAGAGAGGTATGATTTAATCCAAGAGAGTGCCGGTAACGTTAAAGGTGGATTCAAGTCGGGTGAGGAGGATGGTGTGATCGATGGTGTCAAAGGCAGCGTTGAGGTCGAGGAGGACGAGAATGTTGAGGTTGCCAGCGTCAGAGGAGAGGAGAAGGTCGTTGGTGATTTTGAGGAGAGCAGTTTCAGTACTGTGGTTGGAGCGGAATCCGGATTGGAATGTTTCATACAGGTTATTGGCAGAGAGGTGATGTTTGAGTTGAGTGGCTACAGCGCGTTCCAAAACTTTCGACAGAAAGGGTAGGTTGGAGATGGGTCTGAAGTTGTTTAGGGTGTCAGCTTTTAGACCAGGTTTTTTTAGAATGGGGGTAACAGCAGCAATTTTGAGGGATGGTGGGACGATGCCTGTAGACAGGGAGGAGTTTATTGTTGCAATGATAAGTGGAGAGAGAGCAGGGAGGGAGGCCTTGACAAAGCTGGAGGGGATGGTGTCAAGAGTGCAGGTGGCAGTTTTCATTCCTATGAGGAGTTCAGAGAGGTCAGTAGGGGAGACCGGGGAGAATTGAGACAGGGGAAGGCAGGATAAGGGGGGGCAGGTGGTTGGAAGGGGAGCGGGTGCGGCGGTGGTCAAGCTGTTGTAGATGTTGTCAATTTTGCGTTGGAAGAAAGAAAGGAAGGAGATGCAGTTATCTACTGTGAATGACTGGGTGGTGGTGTCCAGGGGGCGGAGGAGTTTGTTTATTGTCGAGAAGAGTGCTTTTGGGTTTCCGGAGCCAGAGTGGATAATTTGAGAGTAGTAGGCGGAGCGGGCGTGGGAGAGGGCATCTTTGTAGTGTTGTAGGTGGTCCTTGTAGGCTTGGGAGTGAACTGTGAGACCTGTTTTATTGCGGAGTCTTTCAAGTTGGCGAGCACGAGTTTTCATCAGGCGGAGTTCAGGGGTAAACCAGGGAGCAGAATGGGTGAAAGAAACTGTTTTGGTTTTTACAGGCGCAAGCTGGTCAAGGCAGGAGGAGAGAGTGTGGTTGTAGTAGTCAGTGAGGTCGGAAGGGGTGTGGAGGTCAATGAAGGGAGAAGTGGACATTTTTTCAGAGAGGGTGGATGAGAATGAGGTAGGTGAAAGAGCGTTTAGCTTACGGAAGTTGATAGTGCGATAATGTCTTGGTGTTGGGGTGGGGATGTTGATGGTCATAGTGATGGCTAAGTGGTCAGAGAGGGTGAGGTCGGAGCCAGAGAGATGGTGCAAAATTAATCCAGTGGAGCAGACAAGGTCCAAAATGTGACCACGGATATGGGTAGGAAAGTTGACATGTTGAGTGAGGTTAAAGCAAGTGAGTAAATCAGTGAAGTCAGTGGTTATTGTGGAGTCAGTGGAGTCCATGTGGATATTGAAATCACCAAGGAGGAGGATTGAGGGGGAGAGGGAACATAGCTGGGTCAGAAAGTAGGAGAAGTCAGACAGGAATAATGGGTGTGGTTTGGGAGGGCGGTAGACGACAGCCATGACTGACTGCGTGCGACCAGAGAGTTTAAAAGCCAGGTGTTCAAAGGATGATGATGAGGCGATGGGGATGAGGCTGGTCCTGATGTCTTGACGGTGGATAACGGCAATTCCACCACCTCGGCCCTCCGAGCGTGGTTTATTGACGTAGGTATATCCATTGGGTGTGGTGAGGTTGAGCGTGTAGTAGTCAAGTGGTTGTTGCCAGGTTTCGGTGAGACAGAGAAAGTCCAGTTTGTTATCCAGGATGTAGTCGTTGAGGATGAGGCATTTGTTGTTGAGGGACCGGGTGTTGAACAGGGTGAGCTTGATGTTGTTTTGAACAGCGGGGATGAATTCAGGTGATTTCGCCAGGGTTCCCAGGCAGGAGGTGCGATTTTGTGCGTTGCCGTGATTAGGTGCGCTGGGACGATGAGTGGGAGTGCACTGAGCCGACCAGAGGACGGGGATGGAGTGACCTGATTGTACATATACAAACTTACGACCGGAGCCACGGTGAATGTACCTGGGTCGTCGGAGGAGTCCATTTGATTTGATGGCAGAGATGCATGATGGGGTGGAGCAGGTATTGAGCAGAAGGAGCCTTGCGGCGGTGTACCGCAGAGCCATGCCAGGCAGGAGCGGAGAGGCGAGCACGAGGCCAAGGTTGAGGAGGTGAAACAATGGTCCCAACCCACGGGAGCAGGCCCAAGGAAACGAAGGAGACGAAGGAGCCAGGTAGGTGAAGCCAGGAGCAGAGTCGGGACCAAGCAGAGGGCAAACAGGAGCAAAGAGACGATCACGAGGCCAAGGGTGATCACGGCAAAGCGGGAAATGCAGCGGCAATCAACCGCCGCCGCTACAAATCAAGATCACGGTGGGAAAACCGCCGCCACACCGCTGCGAGGACACAACCCACGAGAGCGTGCCCGAGGAAACAGCGAGCAGGCGAAGGAGCCGGGTAGGCGAAGCAGGGAGCAGAGCCGGGACTATGCGGAGGGCAGACTCAATGGCCAAAAAATCCGCACGACCACCAAAAAAAAGCAAGCCACAGACAGTGGCCCAGTCGAAGAAGCGGCGAGCATGTGACGCCTGCGTCTTCTTCAGACCGGACCGGAAGCCAATATACACACATATACACACATCTATCTATAATTCCAGTAATCTCTGTCTGTACGTTTGTCTGTGACCGCTGTTTCTCGACAACCACGGGTCCGATATACTTTTAACTTGCCAGGTATATTGCTGGGGACCCGAGGATGTGCCTTTTCAAGGTTTCATATTAATCGGACAATTACTTACCGAGCTATGTCCAAAAAACGATTCAACCAATCAGAGAGCAGCGAACGATCGCGTGTGCCGAACGTGGCGGGCACACTCTGCCTCGGATGGCACATTTGAGAGCGTATTCATTTATTTCACGTTTGCAAACTATGTTGGCGTTAAACTATGTTTTACAACTAATAAAAACGAATTTGCGATTCATTCGCTTTCCTGCGCGTTTGTGCACGCGATGGCGATTTCTTTACCAAACTCCGGAAGCCGTTCGCTTTGGACCAAACCATTGCATGTAAATAGAGGGGGGGGATTGTCACCACTCGCAAGCCGTTCGCTTTGGACCAAACCATTTCATGTAAATAGAGGGGGGGGGGATATAATTTTAGATATAGATATAGTACGGGCAATGCCCTAGTATATACAATACACACATATATATATACACACACGTATATATATATATATATATAATATATATATATATGTGTGTGTGTGTGTGTGTGCTTGTGTATGTATGTGTGTGTGTGTACGTGGATGTATATAATGTGTGTGTGTGTGTCTGTGTGTGTCTGTGTAAGTGTGTGTATATATGTGTGTGGGTGTACGTGTGTGGGTGTACGTGTGTGTATGTGTGTGGATGTACGTGTGTTCGTGTTTGTATATGTGTGTATGTCTGTGTGGGTGTGCACGCACATGCATTCACATGTTATCAGAAGTAAATACATTGTGTAGATTACATCATTTGTGCATCTGATAAATTGCCAGTAACCATTTTGTGAATCTGAATGTGCAGGTGCAGCATCTAACTCAATATGTCGAAATGTCACACACGTCCAATCGTCCATGCCCGTGGGATTCCCACGGGTGACCCCACTAGTCTTACTATAATTCACCAAATGTCTGTCCGTCCGTCTGTTCACAGGTACCGCAAAAATGGCTCAACCGATCGCAACGAAATTTTGGGTGGGTAATCCTGGGACCCCATGGAGTAAAATAGGCGATATTGTTTCTCCAATTCGGAATTGTTTTCAAATTTTCCAGTTTTTCCAAACACAATACAATAATATTTACCGATTATGAACAGTGATGTGGCTTTTATTGAAATTCTACAAATACTGTTTAGATTTTGATGATTTACGTGTGATATGATTTAACGGATGTTTATATAAATCGTTTAAAATTTAAAAAGCCTTCAATTTCTGATATTTTGCCTTTTCATTTGGGCCTCCCAATTGAAGCCCCGCCCGCAGGGCGGGTACCGTTGCTAGTAATATCAAATATCGTCAATTATACAGTATGAACACATTGGATTTGTTGGGCTGGTCAAATAATTAAAACAATTATGATTTGTGAATTTTCAGCCAAAAATAAAGTCACAGGGATTTTTTCTGAGGTTTACGGAAGAGAGGAGCTTCTTTACAAAATCCATGTAGGACAAAGACTTTAGAAGAAATCATTGTATCTAAACACATTTTATGCAATGACAACAGACAAAACATTGTGTATGGAATGTGTACTTTGGTGCTCTGCTTTATATGACGTCATGACCCAGAGGGTGAACCTGATTTCTCGATTAATACAAAGTTTTTTTTCTTCTCCTCTCATCCCTTTATAAGGGGTGAGGTCTAAGGGTACCAATCCCCTGCGCTGCCTCGACCACGATACTCATCCACTCCCCCCTGTCTGCAGCCAACTCTCTCCACCCTCCAACCACCTCCATCTTACTGATATCCTGCTTAATATGATCCTCCCATCTCAACCACGGTCTACCTCTTTTCCTCCTTTCTTGTTCCCTCAACTCATCCGCTCTTTTTGCCATTCTCTCTTCCCCCATCCGCACCAAATGTCCAGTTCCTCTCAGCCGCCATTTCACCAATCTCCCCGTCAAGCTCATCTGCACACCAATCTCCTTCAGCTTATCCATTCTCCTTCTATCCACCCTCTTCACTTCTGCAATCCGCCTGACACAGTTGTTCTCGCAATACTGCAGCCTCTGTTGTTTTTGCTCTGTCAGTGCCACCATCTCCAGACCGTAAAGGTAGGCTCGCATAACATAAGAAACCAAAACTTTCCCTTTATAAGGGGTGAGGTCTAAGGGTACCAATCCCCTGCGCTGCCTCGACCACGATACTCATCCACTCCCCCCTGTCCGCAGCCAACTCTCTCCACCCTCCAACCACCTCCATCTTACTGATATCCTGCTTAATATGATCCTCCCATCTCAACCACATTCTACCTCTTTTCCCCCTATCTTGTTCCCTCAACTCATCCGCTCTTTTTGCCATTCTCTCTTCCCCCATCCGCACCAAATGTCCAGCTCCTCTCAGCCGCCATTTCACCAATCTCCCCGTCAAGCTCATCTGCACACCAATCTCCTTCAGCTCATCCATTCTCCTTCCATCCACCCTCTTCACTTCTGCAATCCACCTGACACAGTTGTTCTCGCAAACCTGTAGCCTCTGTTGTTGTCGCTCTTTCAGTGCCACCATCTCCAGACCGTAAATGTAGGCCAGCGTTCACAAGACAAGACACCAAAACTTTCCCTTTCAATTTCCTTGACATATTTCTGTCTGTCATTACTCCCTGCAACTCTACATTTATGCGCACCCACCTGAATCCTTTTCCACACCTGTGCCTCTGACTTAATATCACCTGTTACTCTCAGGTACTCAAACCTGCGCCCCTGCCTGATCTCCTTACCCTCTAACCTGATATTAATTTCCTTTCTCTGCTGCCTGACCGACATCACTTCAGTCTTCTCCAAACACATCCTCAGTCCATGATTACAGAATTCCTCCTTCCACTCCCCCAGTATTTCCTATATTTCCCACTCTCTCTCTGCTACAACAGCCAGACCATCCACATACAACATCCTTCCAAATCATGTGATCTGATGTGCAAATTTTGGTGGTATAAAATAAAAAAGGAGAATTCCTCGTTCACAATTTGAGAAATTCAGGCATAGTTTCCAAACTTCTCCCTTGATTTTGAACTGCAGAATCAGAAGGTACATTAAGGCAGGTAAAGGTATTAGGCCTACATTTCGATTAACAAACGGAATGTACTCAATTAGGAATTTGGTTTTTGGTATCAGTGTAAAATGATCAATATTATCAAAACAAAATCGTGGGATCTTTCATGTTCACATCCCAAATGCAGATATAACTGGCTTTATATTACCTTATCTGAGGAATTACCTGCTCTGAGATTTCAGCATCCCCACATGGTACAGCATCAGAATGAATGACAGTTATAAAGTCAAATATATTCGACCCTACTGGGGATAAAACCCATCGTCAGACAGCTCATAGGGGAGCATGCTCCCAACAGTACTTGCTCCTGGGAATCCATGGTTTAAAGTTCCACCATTACTAAAAGCTCAGTATATAGACATTATAAGCTTCGTGTCAAGTTCACCTTCATTGTAATGCACCAAACATTAATGTTTCCAGCTGTCATGACCTTCTAGGCATCCTGAAGCAGAGACGGTGAAAGCCTGTGACATTTTGCATCTCGTGCTGCTATTATGCTCGGAAGGATGTCAGCATGGTGTCACCGGAATACGTCAAATGCTTTGGGAAGTAGGAAAAAAAAGGAAGATGAAGCGATATTTTAGGTCTTCCTTTTCACGCCGAACAACTAGAATGGCAATATACTTGTATTCTCCTTCAATTAAAGCAAAACCATATCTTTCTGACACAATCATTTGATGTATTTGCTTGGCCCTGCCACCTGCTGTGCCATCGTTAATTGCCAAGAAAACCTGATGGAAGTGCCTTTAAAAAAAATTATTTTGTATTATTTAATTGTTCCAAATGGTGTGTTAACTCCACAGGAGTTCATGCATCTTTTAAATTTGAAATATATTGTTGCAAATTTCCATTTTTTTTTTTGAAGATGGTTGTTTTTGAGTTTTCACTGATCTTAATGAAGATTTTAGATATATATATATATATATATATATATATATATATATATAAACAGGAATTAAATTCCTGCGTGGGGCTAAGTGTGAAAAACTCTGACTCAACACTGGACTCGAACCAAGGGCCTCCAACACTTTCGCGGTGACAGCCCACTGCGCCAATGAGCCAACCAAAATGTCCTCAGAAATTTTCCACACTTAACACTGCGAGGTTTATAATGGCCGATGTCTTACGTGCCTGCTAGGCAGACACCGGATGTGAGCGTAAGTATATGTATGCGTATATACGTGTATGCAAGTATATGCAGAAGTGCATTGGAGATTAACTCATCTACAATTTTTATAAATAGGAATTAAGTTACTGCGTGGCGCTAAGTGTGAAAAACTCTGACTCAACATGGGCCTCGAGCCAAGGGCCTCCATCATTTTATACTGATCTTAAATATTTCACTGATCTCAATGAAGATTATATATATATATATATATATAATATATATATATATATATATATATATATAATATATATATATATATATATATATATATACATAGTCATACCCTGTTTTACGCCATTTCGACCTACGTCAAATCCGACTTTACGCCACTCTTCTAGAGTAAATTTCAATTCAGTGATCGTCATTATGTGCGACTTTACGTCACTCCTACGGACGTGAAAAAAATCAAATTTTTCCTTAAAAATATATTTAAAATAAATAAAATAGTCCATAAATTAACAATAAAAGAAGCTAAAAAACAATTTAAAATACAATAAAAAGCACATTAAAAATATTTTTAAAATGTACGTACAGTATACTGTACGTATGCGTAGCTGCTGTTTCTCATTCAAAACAAAGGCGACGCCATATGCATTTTGTCCTGTGCTGCGGTCGCATGCTTGCTTTGCCTTTCGCTGGTATTTTTGTGATTATTCCTTTACTGTGTAAAGGTTCCTTTACTGTGTAAAACAACCAACGTAACGTGGCAACGACGAAACATGATGATGCCGGCTCGGACGACCGTCCGTGGCAGACGTCACGTCACGTCACCGTGCAGAGTGTGCAATGTCCGCGAAGAGGTCAGGCCCCATGGCCCATGGCCCATGTGAAAGGAACGACCGTGTCATGCCTCGAGCCGGGGTGCCTCGTCGGGCACCTCGCCGGCATCCGGCGTCGACAAACCGATCGACGTGTGCATGTGCACATGTGCATGGATTTGCAAATGCCTGCCTGTACGTCATCGTTTTTGCATATATCGCATCGTCCAAAAATAAAGAAGCAAGCAACTTCGGCCGCTCGAGGAAAGACGGGGCACGCCTACGACTCGGAGGTGAGCGTCGATCCCTGGGGCGGCCGGGTTCACGGAACCCTGAGCTCGTTCGTTCGTCACAGACGACACGACACGACCACCGGTGAAACTGCTCGGACATGTTGGGTAAAGCACGCCGTGGTGAAGCGGGCCGCGGAGCCACTCGGCACACAAGCCAGCTCACGGTCGACACGTCCGTGCCGGTCACCCCGTTCGAGGAGAAGACCCGACTGATAGAAAACAACGGAGGGACACCCGATGGGGAGCGGCAAAGATTCAGGGCGAAGCCGCAGCCTCCTCCAGTTATTTACTCTAGTTTTACGGTGTTTGTCTTCATTTTAAGACATTACGCCCGGTTTACGTCAAAAACGAGTTACGTCACGGCTTATGGAACCAATTAATGACGTAGGCCGGGGTATTACTGTATATATATTAGGGCGGTCCATAAAAATGAAGATTGGAAATTTTTTGTCTAACCCTGTCATTATGTTCCACTCAAAGAATAAAACATTCCACGACAAGTTGAAAATTTTTTTAGGGTTCGTTTAGGGGTTCCCAACGACCTCAAACTACCCCCCCCCCCCCCACCTCCAAAATGGGATTTCCCATTTTATAGGTGGTGAAAATTTGGTGTTGTCACAATCGGCACAAAACTTTAAATGGATAATTTTCAACCAAAAAGGAACACAACGAAGGGGTGAGACAATAGAAACTAGAACGGGCACTCGGTAGAGCGCATACCTTCGCCGCAGCTACTGTTCTGTACTTGGCATGGGAGTGTAGGGAACAGAACAACAAAAATACGATTTTGACCTTTTCGTGACCTTGACCTTGACCTTTGACCCGATTGCTCCCAAAATCTAATCAAATGTGTCCCGTATAATAACCAATCATCCCACCAAATTTCATGCAATTCGGTTGAATACTTTTTGAGTTATGCGAATAACATACACACACACACACAGACATACAAATAAATACACAGCGATCAAAACATAACCTTCCGCTTTTGCGAAGGCAATTAAGGAAAAAAAAATTCAACCCCCCCATCAGTGGACCAACCTCATATATATGTATATATGTATATATGTATATATATTATATATATATTGTTGCGGATCTCGGACGTCGGCGCTCCCCTTATCAAGGGGGGGGGGGGGAGGTTAATCCCCTTGTCTTGTTATCTGGCCGACCCGAGTCCTGGAAGTTATACGCTCCTTCCGGTCGGTATTAGGTATGGTGATTGGTCAATTTAGTCCCAAATACCTAATTACTAACCCGACCGTAAAGCAGGGAAATAACTCCCGCCCGAACCACGGCTATTGGTGGAAATGCCGAGCGGATAGCGAGCCGCGATCCGGGCCGTTAACAGGGACTAAACCCAATTCTAGCGGTTTCAATCATGCCACGTTTACCCAATGATAGACAGGACGGATGCGATCGGACAAGAGGAAACCAAGAAAGTAGGAAGAACAAAGATGGGTTTATTACAATTTACAAGAAGAAGAGGAAACGAAAGGGTGTACAAGATAGTAAGAGGAAGAAGCAGAACACAGGGCAGTCTTAAAACAGTCTTATTCTAATACCCCAGACAAGCGTACACACTCACACGGGGATTGTAGCTGGATCGTAGATGGATTGTAGATGGATTGTAGATGGTCCGGCGATGGGGTCCAGGCTCCGGTCCAACGGGCGAAACCCCGCAGGCATCTCCGCGTATGGTTGAACGCGACTGGACCTTATATAACGGGGGGAAGCTGGTGTCCTACGGCGTACGTAATAGACGCACACTTGTGCCAAACGCCCTCTCTCCAATGTTCTCTTAATCAACCGTGCCCTTCTTCTTCTCAGTCCTGTTCAATGCGCATTTCCCAAAGAGTCCTCTTACAATGCGCGCGCACCTCCAACAAGTCTCGTACAACAAGCGCTCTCCCCTCAAAGTCCGTGAAAGGGCTTTGTGCTCGCTTTTTATATCTCTCCGCTCGATCACTCTGCGAGCCAAAAAGCCACGCCTGTCGGTGATGTTACCTCAGCCCTGGTTGGCTGGTGAGGGCTTACCGGCCACGCCTTTGACGACTGGATGACGTGGCCACACCTTCTTCTTGGCGCTCCGCCTCCTTTCTCGGACCTCACCGCATGTCTTATGGCGGCGTTGAGCGAACGCTGCTAACAAAGGCGCAAAGTAAATTGGGAGAGCCATAGGGCTCCGACTGTAGGGGCGCGTAATCGCGTCGCTTGGAGAGGGAGGTCGCAAAATGGACGGAATGGGGACCTACTCTTATTTGATCGACACAACGCAGATTCAACTATTGGAAACACTCCTTATCTAAAACACATATTAATGAAATAACTTAAGTTCTATGGTGACCTACGTGTTGCTTATGGACTAACTAGGGGTGCTACCTTTAACCATTTAATAATGTCATATTTACAAGAAACTGTGGGTTCTAAAACCGCAACAATATATATATATATTGTTGCGGATTTGAGAATCCTGTTTGTAAATATCACCCTGTGTAAATGTAGTGATCCTTGTAAATACCTCCATTGTGTAAAGGTCAAAGGTCGTCCCCTTAGTTAGTCCATCGCATGCACGTAAAAAATTATAAGCCCTTCTCTATAGTTATTTCTTATTCTATGTTAGTTTAAGGCTCTGTTTCCCATTAGTTGACTCTGCATTGCATCGAATCGGATAAGATAGATCCCCTTGTTCAAATTCCCCCAAAACCTCCATTTCCAACTGCGTCATTGCCATTCGCATTGCCAACTACTTTGCCGCCATTATGGCGAGGTCATCTCGGAGAAGAAGGTGGGAGGAGTCAACCAAGCGCCAGGAACAAGGCGTGGCTTTGCCAACGCCTCATCAAGGGGGCGGGATCGGTGAGCCCTCGCGACCAATCTAGGCCGAGGCGAGCTCACCGATGGGCGTTTCTAAAGGCCGGCGGCTTGATCGCCACGCGCCTTATAAAAGGAAGTTGGGAGGGACTGCTTAAGCAGATGACCGAGGAAGCCCCCACAAGCAGATGACCGAGGAAGCCCCCACGAGCAGATGAGTGAGGAGTCCACCACAGCTGAATCCACCGCAGCTGAATCCCCCAGCTGAGTCCACCGCAGCTGAGTTGAGTTGAGAAAGAGTTGAGCTTTAACGGCAGTTCGACCCATGGCCGCGAAGCAACGCCGCCGTACAAACGAGAGTGCGGAGAGTCGGCGGCTGCTCACTCCCGGCCCGGCCGTTCTCCTGCGTCCAGCTGAACCTTCCTCCCCTTCCAGCCATTCGTTCCTGCCCTCATCCATCCTTTTGTGTACGTGAGTTTGTTTTGTTTGTCTTGTCCCTGGGGTATAAGTAAGCCTGAATAGATAAGCTAGTATTGCACTGTGTCTTCTCCTTCTGTCGTTATTTTCGTTTCTTTCCTCCTCCTTGGTTTCTTTTGACTTGTACATAATTAGTAGTAATAAATCCTGTTATTTCCTACCTTCGTCTTCTTCTTCATGCTTGTCCGGTCGTCTTTGTGATTTCCCCATTGAACACCTGTGGCACGATTTGGCCAACGTTTAGAATCGGGTCTAGTTTTTGTTAATGGTTCGAGCCGCGGGCTGCTAATCCACTCGGCAAATAACATCTTGTCCGGTCTCGAACGAGGTTGCCCACCTGCCTCGTGGAGGGAGCGGGGCGGCTTCAGGAGCGGAGACGGCCAGTGAAAATAAAAGGGGGATTAACCCCCCTCTTGCTAAGGGGAAGAGCTGTACTCCGGTTCCGTAGCAATTGGTAGTCAGGAGTTGGGATTCGAACCTGGGACTAAATTTATTTAGCCCAAATTTTGGACACCAATTGTACTATTGGCCGCAACAATTGGTGTCGGGAGCGAGATTCGGACCTGAAGTGCGCTTAGCGCACTCAAATTACGAGTGGCCAAAATTTTATTTAACACCACTAAATGTTAAAATCGTGCCATGGATAGTCAAGGCGACCGGATGCCGATCGGGGTAGAGTTAGAAGGGGTAGAAGCGACCCAGGACCCCAGGGATATGTATATGGGTGAGAGATAGGAGGAGAGCAATGAGGATGTGGTTGCGGGGGTATCAGGTGCATAAGATGGCGCCCTCGCGCACGAGGTTTCGGGCGCACAAAAATGGCGGCTCGCACGTGGTTGCGGCAGCCGCGCCCTTAGCACCGATGAACTGGGACCTACTCATGCTGCAAATGCAGGCCTTCATGGTCAAGGCGGATGAGGAGAGGGAGAAGAACAGGGAGCTGGGAAACCAAATTGAAGGGATGGAAAGCAGAATGAGGGATGAAGCAAGGGGTACTAGTTCCCAAATTGGGGAATTGAGGAATGACATGGGAAACCAAATTGTAGGATTGGAAAACAGAATGGGGGAGCAATTAGAAAATCAAATAGAGGGATTGAAAACTGACATGGGAAATCGAATCGGGGGGCTAGGAAGCTAATTGGAGTGAATCGGTAAAGTTGGGGACAGAATGGGTGACCGCATACAAAAATGTGGGGAGAGCGCACAAAAAAGTGGGGAGGCCATGGATCGCATGTTGGGCGAGAGGGTCCCAAGGGTGCACGACGAGGTAAAGCAGGTCGAGAAGCGCTGGTTGAGCGAGGCGGAGGAAAGCACGGGTAAAATGACGGGTATAAAGATCGCGACCCGGGGTATGGGGCAGCCAGCGACCGCTGAAGTAGAGGGAATTTTAATAAAGCCAGCGGTCATCAAAGAAAAAGCAATCGTTAAAATCGGGCTTGTGGAGCCCGGGGACTTAGAAGAGCAACAGTTGGAGGAGAAAATGGATAATGTGCAAAGTCTGAATACACATCCTGATGCCGTACTTGCTAATCCTTATAAAGATTTGCAGGTGCGCGTGGAGAGGAGGACCCCAAAGGTGAGTCGCGCTGTATATGGTGCTAAGAGGTTTTTCGGGAAAAGTGTTTGGCGCGAAGAGAATTGTCGCGCGATTGGGGTCGATATGGCACCCGGGCGTTTGTGGAAGGTCCGTTGGGCGCTGTGTGAGAGAAAATGGCGCGCTTGTGAGGAAAGAGTGTGCGTCAGAGAAAGAATGCACGACAGAGTATGAGTGTGAAACCGAGTGCGAGCGAGAATGCACGTCGGAGTGTACGGAGTGTGACACGGAGAGTGAGTTGGTGGTGGCGCAGGTGAGAGAGGGCACATCGGAGCGCGAGTGTGAAACCGAGTGCGAGCGAGAATGCACGTCGGAGTGTATGGAGTGTGACACGGAGAGTAAGGTGGTGGTGGAACGTGTGCGAGAGTGTACACCTGAGTTGGTAGTAGCGCAGGTGCGAGAGGGCACATTGAAGCGCGTGATCGGGTGTGCAAAAGAGTGCACACCCATGGTTGTCACAGAGGATGTGACCGAGGAGCGGGTGCGAGGATGCACGCTTGGGATGGACGGGGAGAGTGTGCGAGAAAGCACACCTGAGTTGGTTGTGGCGCGGGTGTGGGAGAGCCCATTGAAGCACGTGAGTGGGTGGATGCGAGAGTGCACGCCCATGGTGAATGTTACGGAGGACGTAACGGAGGAGAGGTGTGGAACGAAGTGTGCGAATGATGAGTGTGCACAAGAGGGTGCACGAGAGGTGTAGTGTGTAACAGGGAGTGCGGTGGTGGAATGGACGGAGTGTGTGGAATGTACGGGCGGCGTTGGAACGCCGGGTTTGGTGAGTGTGAAAAGGGTCACGTATGCGTGTGAGCATGCGAGTAAGGCGTCGACGGATAGCCGAGGCGAGCACTCCGTGCGCGGTGCACTTTGTTTGCAGCGAGGACCAGCCGGGACCGTAAGCCCGTCGCTCTTCGGAGCGTCGTGTGCGATTCGGGCCGGGTCCCGCACTGAATGGTCGGTGCCGCGTCAGAGCGGCGATCGGCGCGATTCCGGGGGAGGGGGGCCAGGTCGGACCTTCGCCCCCTGGCGGGGACGGGGTTCCGACCGGGCGAGATTGAGCCATCGGGCCGGAGACCGCAAGGATCCGCGCCGAGATGGTGCGTGGAATCTTGGCCCGACCAAACCACCTCCTCTGAACCGAATGCCGGACGGATTCAATCTGCAGGCGACCAAACCACCCGAATTCATTGCTCGGCTTTGCGAAGCCGAGTTTTAATGATGTAACGACGCACCGAGGCTCAGATATAGTGGACTGTGATGATGATAGTGTTTTGGATTCGAAATTTTGGAATAGTGAATAGGATTGGCAAAAATTTGATTGGCAAATGATTGGTAAACTGATTGGCAGAGATTGGCAAATTTTGATTTGCAGAAAATTGGATGGGCAAAATTGATAGTGGGACATGCCCGATGTGGTGGGATGGCAACTCTGCCATCCCTCACATCAATGGGGGCACATGAGCTATGGTTTTATGGGGTTTTTGGCAGTGTAAGCTCGCCGAGGGAGGGTTCGGATAAATTATAGGGATCTAGAGAAGAAGGACCATAGGTAACGGTAGAGGTAAGTAGCGACATTGGACAGGTAGTCGAGGACATAGAGAGGTTAGAATGGATGATAACGACGTGGGATGTGCTTAGTTTAAAGGGAAAACGGGGAGCACCCAAGTTTGAAGGAAACCAGGTAGATCAGATGATGCCGTGTGTTTGAGGATTGAAAGTGTATTCGGAAGTGTATTGTGAAAAGTGTGAGGTGATTGTGAGTTGTATTGAGCGTGAAAGTGTATGGAGCAGTGTATGAGGAATAATTGTGGTTGTGCATTGTATTGAATGATTGAAGAAGCCTGGGAGGAAGGAGGGTGCAGGTGGCACCAGGTGTGATTGCACAGGTGTGCAAATGAACAGGTGTGTGGAATACATGGAGTATGGAATACATGGAGTATGGAATGGATGGTGTGGAGGTTGTATGGTGGAAACTGTGGAGTGGAGTGGATGGCGCGAAGGTGTGAATGGGGGAAAAGTGGACCCCTATCACGAATACCCAGGGAGGGTAGTTTAAGAGTTAGGTAGAGGGAGTAGGTAAATTGTGGTTGGATATTGGCATCTGTGGTGCGTGGTGGAAGAATGGTGTTTGGATGGGTGCATTAGTGACGTGGAAATGGTTGGGCGTGTGGCCTGTTAGTGTGTGTAGTTAAATGGGCACTCCGCCACTGTTAGGATGTCGGCCAGGTGAGGCCGCAGGTGGGCTCTGGGAGCCGGTAGAGTTGTTGTGGATGGGGCCCGAGGATCCAGAGGACGGACCAGGGTAGCCCAGTGCCAGAGATGGCACCGAGTGGGGAGAGCACCAGAGGGCCTTCCCCAGGTAGATAGGTTAGGGTAAGGAGCAGGTAAGCTCGGAGGCAACTGCAGTGGTGGAGGTGTGCAGGTGGGTAGACCTGCTGGGAGAGCCACACGACCCAGTCCTGAAATTGTGCAAAGGCACAGGGAGTTGAACCGGGGGAGTGAGACCCCAAATTGATGAAGCACCACTGTTTGGTCAATGGGAATTTGGTTCTTAAAACCGCATAGAGTGTAAGATGGCCAATGGATTGGCAGGGAAAGACCCCGGGTAGTGTAAAGTGTATTAAAGTCATTTAGAGGATAGTTAGGATTAAGAATCTCCTCGCACCATCTACATCCACTCACCTGAGGTGAAGTAACTCCACACCATGCCATGTTTTGGTTATTTTTCGGTGCAAATGTTTGGATTGTGAGACGCATCATGACGTGGGTGTGACATGGTGCTGATGTTCCATCTCTCCCTCCTTATGAGGATTGATGATGAATTGGTGATGGCAAATTTTGGATTAGTGGGATTGCGACGAATTTGGTACAAGGGAAATATGGGGAGGACGAGACGTAGCGACGAATTTGTAAATGTGTAGATTTTTTTGTGTACATATGGGGTAAGGGAAAGGGTAGAGTAGGTAACGGGGGGGTGGGGGGGGGGGGGGGGTGACGTACGGTAGGGACGGGCTTTTCTCCGCTCAGTCTCCAGGCGCACCTCACCTTGCATTACCTTCGTTGATGTGTACCCTTGTGACCTTACCCCTCGCTAACCTGCCCTCTCTGTGTTCCTTCCCCGACCCATGGATCGTGCTCTCTGGGCACTGAGGGGAGCGTGCGGGAGTCCGCCATTGTGTGCCCGAATCCCCGCAACCAGCTGCCTGCATCCACGCACCACTTATGGACCACAGTCTGTGGCCAAGCACCACTTATGGACCACAAGCTTTGTGGCATGGCCCCTCTGCTGGGACCGGCCAGGTTGGCCAGAGGAAGATCTTGCTTGCGGACCTCAGTGACGTGGCACCTATGCCCTACAGGTGAACCACCCATAGTCGGCCTCTGTGGGCCATAAATAAAAAAAGATGGACGCATTGTGTGCCTTTTTATGTCCAAATAGGCCGCAAGCAAAGAACAACATGAAGAATGACAACATCAGGAAGAACAATGGCCAGCAGAGGGAGCTGAAGAGCCAGACCACCAGCAGTGTGTTTGTTTTATTTGAACTGTGGTGACTGTGCACTCCGGTGCGTTTTGGTGAGTGGTGCTTTGGTGATTATTGGTGCTGGTGCATCGATGCAGCGCAGGCTGTCTCCTCCCCTCCCACAGGATTTATTCTTTTTTTTGTTCCCAAAAGGAAAAATCACAGGTCCTGGGTTGCGTTTTGTAAATAGTCCAAGTAACGTCACTTGTAAATAATGCTCCCCACCGTACGTGTTTAGTTTGAAAACCATTCCGCAATTCGGTTATCCTGTGGGCGTGAATCTGTTAGACAGGATGCAGTGCAGCAGAGGGACATACTTATTTGTGTTTTAAAACTGTCACACTCAGGGTCAGGTTAATTGTAGAGGGAACTACACCTACGTGTCACACGAAGTAAAGTTTTATAGGCCCGGGACGTGCCTGGAGGATGAGGGTGCAGTGTTGCGGATTTGAGAATCCTGTTTGTAAATATCACCCTGTGTAAATGTAATGATCCTTGTAAATACCTCCATTGTGTAAAGGTCAAAGGTCGTCCCCTTAGTTAGTCCATCGCATGCACGTAGAAAATCATAAGCCCTTCCCTATAGTTATTTCTTATTCTATGTTAGTCTAAGGCTCTGTTTCCCATTAGTTGACTCTGCATTGCATCAAATCGGATAAGATAGATCCCCTTGTTCAAATTCCCCCAAAACCTCCATTTCCAACTGCGTCATTGCCATTCGCATTGCCAACTACTTTGCCGCCATTATGGCGAGGTCATCTCGGAGAAGAAGGTGGGAGGAGTCAACTAAGCGCCAGGAACAAGGCGTGGCTTTGCCAACGCCTCATCAAGGGGGCGGGATCGGTGATCCTCGCGACCAATCTAGGCCGAGGCAAGCTCACCGATGGGCGTTTCTAAAGGCCGGCGGCTTGATCGCCACGCGCCTAATAAAAGGAAGTTGGGTGGGACTGCCGAGGAAGCCCCCACAAGCAGATGACCGAAGAAGCCCCCACGAGCAGATGAGTGAGGAGTCCACCGCAGCTGAATCCACCGCAGCTGAATCCACTGCAGCTGAATCCCCCAGCTGAGTCCACCGCAGCTGAGATAAGTTGAGAAAGAGTTGAGCTTTAATGGCAGTTCGACCCGCGGCCGCAAAGCAACGCCGCCGTATGAACGAGAGTGCGGACAGTCGGCGGCTGCTCACTCCCGGCCCGGCCGTTCTCCTGCGTCCAGCTGAACCTTCCTCCCCTTCCAGCCATTCGTTCCTGCCCTCATCCATCCTTTTGTGTACGTGAGTTTGTTTCGTTTGTCTTGTCCCTGGGGTATAAGTAAGCCTGAATAGATAAGCTAGTATTGCACTGTCTTATCCTTCTGACATTATTTTCGTTTCTTTCCTCCGCCTTGGTTTCTTTTGACTTGTACATAATTAGTAGTAATAAATCCTGTTATTTCCTACCTTCGTCTTCTTCTTCATGCTCGTCCGGTCGTCTTTGTGATTTCCCCATTGAACACCTGTGGCACGATTTGGCCAACGTTTAGAATCGGGTGTAGTTTTTGTTAATGGTTCGAGCCGCGGGCTGCTAATCCGCTCGGCAAATAACATCTTGTCCGCGGTCTCGAACGAGGTTGCCCACCTGCCTCGTGGAGGGAGCGGGGCGGCTTCAGGAGCGGAGACGGCCAGTGAAAATAAAAGGGGGATTAACCCCCTTCTTGCTAAGGGGAAGAGCCGTACTCCGGTTCCGTAACAATATATATTTATATATATATATATACGTGTCACACTAAGTGTGTGTGACACGTATATGTGTGACACGTATGTGTGACACGTATATATATATATATATATATATATACAGACTTGGCATTTAATATGGCATATTTTTTTTGTGGGGGTGAACTTACTTTTCAAGATGTCTTAGAACCAAAAGTTCATTGGAATTATATTGAAATTATTCTTGATTTTGTTAATGTGACCTTTAAAAGAAACAAAAACCACATTTGACATTTCGAAACAAATAAATTGATCCTTGAAAGTGATGTAAACTGATATCGAACTCAATTCACGGACAGTACTGTGTTAAACTTCTGTACGTTTTCCAGAAGTATCTCTTTATTTTGCACATTAGCCAAAATTTTTTTTAACAAAAACAAAAGTTAAATTACGACTGGGATTACAGACAGTAAAATTACAGTTCAGTACTTCGTGTAACCCCCACGAGCATTCAGGAGAGCACGTACACGTTGAGGCATGCTGTTCACGAGATTTGCCAAGGTTTGGACAGGAATCACTTGCCATGCAGTGACAATAGCCTGCTGCAATTCACGCACATAGGTCGGCTGCTGGTCCAAGTGGTCGATTTGATGCGTTAATTCTGCCCACAAGTTCTCTATTGGATTCATATCCGGGGACATGGCAGGCCACTCCATATGCTCTACACCACGGTCAGCAAGAAAGTGTTGGATCATGCGAGCACGATGAGGCCGTGCATTGTCATCTTGGAAGACAAAGTTTCTTCGAAAGGCTGCACGAGCAAATGGAAGCAATGTTTCTTCCAGAATGGCCCTGTACTTGAACTGGTTCAGGATTCCATTCAGAACAACCAGGTCAGTTTTGCCCCCTGCATGAAAAGCAGCCCAAACGGTCACCCCACCACCTTCCGCTTGGACTCTTGGCACTATACAATCTTTGTTGAAGGCTTCAGGCACTTGTCTGCGCACTCGGACGCGGCCATCTTGACGATAGACCAGAAATCTAGACTCGTCACTGAAGATCACGTGATTCCAGTGTCCTGGCTGCCATTGACAGTGCTCTCTGGCCCACTGCAATCGGCACTGGCGCTGTTGTCTGGTCAGGCATGGCTTTCTCAGGGGACGCCTGGCACGATAGCCTGCTTGAACCAGTCGTTG
The DNA here is from genome assembly GCF_964187855.1 of Myxine glutinosa. NCBI lineage: Eukaryota > Metazoa > Chordata > Myxini > Myxiniformes > Myxinidae > Myxine > Myxine glutinosa. The sequence continues at coordinate 175,318,978 of NC_136266.1, read as the reverse complement.
GTTAACTAGCCTTCTGGATACAGGCACATTTGTCAGTTGCTGCCACTCAGCCCTAAGCCGATTAGCTGACTTGGTACGGCGATTGCGGACTAACCGGTGCAGCAGGCAATCATCCCTCCTTGTGGTTCTGCGGGGACGTCCTGGCCTCGGTATTGGAGTAGGGACACCCCTCTGAGCATTTCGTTTCAGGATCTTTGACACCTGACCTTGAGTGATGCCATACTGCCGAGCAATAGCACGCTGTTTCATGCCGTAATTTCGTAAAGCCACCACTCCATGACAAACAGCATTGTCGAGTTGACGGACCATCTCCAGAGAAAGCAGCAATAACTTTTGGAGACGTGCAGCAGTTGTTTTCCACTAATACAGAACGCAACAACCCTTGTATACCCGACTGTGAAGCCAATCATCAAATGCACCTGTCCGTACATTTTGCCATGCCACCTGTGATATAATCCTGTTGTTGACTTCTTACTGCGACAGACAATCAGTGACATGGTTCTTTTAACAAATAAATCAACAAAGTGTAAAAGAAACTCACCCGATTGATATACTGAGTTAAGAAAGTAAACCCAAGTCAAGAAAAAAAAAATATTCCATATTAAATGCCAAGTCTGTATATATATTGTTACAGATCGCGGTTTAGATGTTATGATGACCGAGCGGTTGGTGACCGCGACCTAACAAACTTACCCGATTCCACCCGAACTTTGGCCGTATCGCACCCTAGCTGCCCAATCTGGAAAAGACTAAAACAACGCAATGTAAAGAGGAAAACGAAGGCCAAGAAAGGTTTGGAAATACGACTGAATTTATTGGCTATTTACACACAAGCAAAAAGAAAGCAATCAAGGTTTATTTACAACACATAAGACGCAGGTGACACAGTGCAAATACTAGCTTATAGTTATACAGACTTAACTTATTCCCAGGACAGAACAAACAAAGACACTGACTCACTCGGGGAATGACAGGAGGTGGTCCGTTCAGCTGGCAAAGGCAGCCGGTTCGGCTCGTTCAGCCGTCGAGGTTCCGTTCCGACCTCGCGTCGTGGTTTAAAGCGAACACGACAACCGCTGGAACCAACGTGGTTGCGTCGACGCCACGACCCTCTCGCTCTCTCAGGAATGATGGGATTTCCTCTCAGGCAAGGCACGATCTCTCGCGTCAGGCAACCCTCTTGTGCTGTGCACTCATCACCTCTGTTGGTCTCAAGCCTTCTCTCTTCCCATCTCCTCATGCGCTCTTGCTCTGATGACCCAGCTCTTTGTGACCCTCCTTGTCTCAGCTCAAAGTGCATCTCCCTTTGGACACGCCCTGCCTTGGGTTATATAGGCCCCCGCCCCTCAACCTTTGCGAACCTCCCCGATCGCTCTTCCTCCGCCCTCTCTAGCCAAACCCCTGGCTCATGGTTGGTCGAGTGGGGCTGGCTCACTCCTCCCCTCTATGACGAGGTGGAGACACGCCTTTCTTCCCCAACCCTGCCTCGTGGCCAATGGTGGTTGAAGAAAACCGCCCAAAATGCGGAAGGCAATTGGAAGGGAGGTTTTGGGAATGGGAATGGAAGTTTTGGGAGTGGGAATGAAGGGAATCTATCTCTTTCACTGGTGCAATGGAGTATTTCAATTAATGGAAGACACAGCCTTACACTAATACACATAATAAGGATATAACTGTCAACAAAGATATATCGTGTCCTGCATGTATGTTTTATGGACTAACTATGGGAACGCCCTTTGACCTTTATACAACCACAACCGGAGGGAGGAGGGGTGATATTTTACAACAACCTTTTACAACAACATTTTACCACAACAATAAATAAAAAATACATTCTCATATCCACAACACTGCACCCACCTCCTCTTAGGCACGTCCCGGGCCTACAACTTTTACCTTTAGTGTGACACGTAGGTGTAGTTCCCTCTACTTTTAACCTGACCCTGAGTGCGACAGTTTTAAAACATAAATAAATGTGTCCCGCTGCTCCATTGCACCCTGCCTAACAGACTTACGCCCACAGTTAACCGAATTGCGGAATGGTCTTCAAACTATACACTGACGGTGGGAAGCATTATTTACAATGACGCTATTTTTATTTACAAAACTAACCCAGGACCTATGATTGTTCTTTCTGGGGGGGAGACAGTCTGCTCTGCATCGACGCACCATGAACGCACCCAAAAACGCACCAATACACACCCAAGCACCAATCGGTGCAGTCACCATTGTTCATCAGTGTTCAATGAATAAAAATAAATTCAACAACCCCTAACCCTGCAGGTGTCTCTTGCTCTTCGGCTCCCTCTGCTGGTGATTATTATTTGTTCTTCCAGATGTTGTCATTCTTTTGCTTTGCTTACTGGCGGCCTATTTTCAATAAAGTGTGCCCAATGTGTCCTTTTTTTAATTTGCTTTTATTTATAGCCCACAGGGCCGACTAGTGTGGTTCACCTGTGGGGCATCGGTGCCCTGTGGCCAAGGTCCGCCAGCAAGATTTCGGGCCCTCATGGCCGGTTCCAGCAGAGGGGCCATGCCCCAACCCATGGGGTCCATAAGTGGTGCTCGGCCACAGGCATGTGGTCCATAGGTCCATAATGTGGTGCATCGATGCAGACAGCTGGTTCTGGGAATTTCGGGCGCACAATGGCCGACCCACGCACGCTCCCCTCGGCACCCAATGGCGCACAGGTCATGTGGGAGACAAAAGGGGAAAGACAATTGAGCGAGGGGTAAGGTCACAAGGGTACACATCAATAAGGCAATGCAAGGCGAAATGCGTACGGAGGGCGAAGTGAGAAAGCTCGTCCCTACCGTACGTCACCCCCCTGTCACCTACCCTACCCTTGCCCTTACCCCATATGTACAAAAATCTACACATTTACAAATTCGTCACTACTGTCACGTCTTCCCCATATTTCCCCTATACCAAATTCGTCTCCACAATCCCTCTATTTCAAAATTTGCCATCACCAAATTCATCATCAATCCTCATAAGGAGGCAGAGATGGAACATCAAAGCACAATGTCACACCCACGTCATGATGCGTCTCACAATCCAAAACATTTGCATCAAAAATAATTAAACATGGCATGGTGCGGAGTACCTGTCACCTCAGGTGAGTGGATGCAGATGGTGCGAGGAGATCCTTCATCCTAACTATCCTCTAAATGATTTTAACACACTTTACACTACCCGGGGTCTTTCCCTGCCAATCCATTGGCCAACTTACACTATGGGTTCTAATAACCAATTCCCATTGACCAAACTGTGGTGCTTCTCAATTTGGGGTCTCACTCCCCCGATTCATCTCCCGGTGCCCTCGCACAATTTCTGGGCTGCGACGTGTAACTCTCCCAGCAGGTCTACCCACCTGCACACCTCCACCACTGTAGTTGCCACCCGAGCTTACCTAGCTCCTCACCCTAACCTATCTAACTGGGGCAGGCCCTCTCCTGGCTCTGTCACCCCCTGGTGCCCTCTGGCACTGGGCTACCCGGGTCCGTCCTCCGGATCCTCGGGCCCCATCCACAACTACCGGCTCGCAGAGCCCACCTGCGGCCTCACCTGGCCGACATCCTCACAGTGGTGGAGTGCCCAAACCAGCTACACGCCCAGCCATTTCCAGAACACTAATGCACCCATCCAAATACCATTCTTTCACCTCGCACCACAGATGCCAATATCCAACCACAATTTACCTATATCCTCTACCTAACACTTACACTACCCGCCCCGGGTATCCGTGATGGGGGTCCACTCTTCCCCCATTCACACCTTCGCACCATCCACTCCACTCCACAATTTCCACCATACTCACTCCACGACCATCCATTCCAATACTCCATACCATTTATTCCATACAACCATTTATTTCACACAACCATTCTCCATTCACCTGTTGTTGCACACCTGTGCAATCACACCTGGTGCCACCTGCACCCTCCTCCTCTTCCTGGACCATTTGGTCATCACAATACACAATCACTATCACTCACTCATACACTGCTCCATCCACCTGTTCAGTTGCACACCTGTGCAATCACACCTGTTCAATCACACCTGTTCAATCCTCACACACACGGCATCATCTCAGCTAACTACTCCCCTCTGAAACTTGCGCTTCCCAGTCGTCCATTTAAACTATTGCGCTCCCACGTCATTATCATCCACACTAAACTACCTGCGTCCCCACTACAGGTATCAGTCACTAACTAACCTTAACGTTACCTAATGTCATCTTCGCTAGATCCCTACAATTATCCAAGCCCTCCCTGGCTCGGTTGTCATAGCCACCCCATAAACTATTGCGCATTTGCCCCCACTTCTGTGAGGGATGGTGGATTTGCCATCCCACCACATCGGGGGTCTCTCTATCAATTTTGCTCGTCCACATTCCAACCAATTCAAAAATTTTACATTTACTGCCAATTCTACCCACTATTACAAATTTCGTATCGAATCACTACCATTATCACTATCACCCGTCTACTTATTACATCCTCTCGGTGCGCCAATTCACGTCTACAGCCCGGCTTCGTACAGCCGAGCAATGAACGCGGCTTCTTTTGTGCCGGCGGCTGGATGCGTCGCGCATTCGGGGCAGGGGCGGGGGCTTACCCGGGCCGAGATCCCACGCACCACCTCGGCGTGGAGCCATCCAATGTCCCGATCTCGACCTGCCGGCACGTCTCAATAGAAAGTGGTCGCCATGACGACCCGTCCTATCGGGCTGCCCGCTCCGCCTAGTGGAGCCCGGACGCGGCCGTTCCACGCGAGGCCCAGCGTGGATCGCGCACGGCGGTCCTTTCGAACCCACCGTGGCTCGGATCCCCGCTGGTTCTCGCGGCACGCGAAGCCCGGCACGCACCGAGGGCCCGATCCGGCTATAAGTCGCCCTAACTGCTAAACCGGTTACCGTCGACGCCTCACCTGGACGCTTACATGCATACGCTACCCCTTTCTTGCTCATACATGCAGCCGTCTCCCTGCTCTTGGTCGTACCTTCTCTAACACACCTCGGTACACTCATTCCGCTCACCGACTTGGTCACACACCTGACCACCGAACACCTTGGCACACCTTCGTCGCTCGCACACCTCACCAACACACCTCTTCGCGCCCCTTTCTCGGTCACCTCCTTTGTGACAATCACAGGTGTGCTCTCACCCGCACACCCAACCGTGTGCCTCACGACCAATTCCAGCGTGCATTCCCACTCACGCTCTACCATTCCAGGTGTGCATCCTTCCATTCCAGGTGTACATCCTCGCTCACCTGTCATAACCAACTCACGCTCCGTGTCACTCTCACTACTTCCACCTCCATTCTTGACAGCGCACTCACCCTTACTCTCGACGGCACACTCTTTCCTCATGCACCCGTCCGTTACACACCTTTCTCGCGCACACTCTCCCGTTACATCCTCTGTAACACTCACCACAGGCGTACACTTCCTCGTTACATCCTCTGTAACACTCACCACACCGCGCTTCCATGTACCCCCTCGCACACGCGCTTCGACCAACTCACTCTTGACGGCACACTCACTCCTCGGCGTGCACTTTTTCCTCACACACCCCATGGTCGGACATTCTCGCACACCTCTTTTTTCGCACACCAGACCTGTCGCACACTTCACCAACGGCCTCTCACGAACACCCGGATCCAAAGCAACCCCCAAGCCGACTGAAGCTTTCCTCACATCATATACATTGCCACTCACCTCCGTACCTCATCTCCGCACCTCCTTTGCCACCTGCAAACTCTTTATTTGGTTAGTGAGCATCACATTATGAGTTGAGCACCGACCTTGTACATATTCCGCTATCTCCTCCTTTATTTCTCTCTTAGTTTCTGTCCGTCTCTTCTTAATTTCACTCACCTCTTCTTCCACTTCCTCTAATTTTTGTTTAACCTCTTTTATTTCTCGGTGCGTCTCCTCAAGTTCGTCCTCTAAGGCTACCGTGAGCGTTTCTATGTGCATCCTCACCTGCCGGTCCTTTGTCTCCATTATCTCTGTCACCTCGTCCACCCTCATTGTCAGTTCCTCCCGTACCATCTGACATTGCCTCTGTGTCGCTATTAATTCGTTTTTAATTTCTTTTTGTGTCGCCTTTAACCCTCCGAGTACTGCAGTGTTCCTTTGCACCTGCTCCACTAACTTCGTTTGTCCCTCCGTCAGTTGTTCCACCTCCTCCGTCAGACCCTCTATGCCCCCTTGTAACTTAGCCGTATTATTTCTCACCTCTTTCTCGATACGCTTCTCACCTCGCTTTACCTCCTCGCGTAGCCCCGAAACCTCCTCACTTACACCTCGTCGTATCTCCTCCATCTGGTTCCCCATCTGTTCGATTTCCCGGGCGGATTGCTCCCCTATTTCCCGCAATTTGTCTTCCATCCTATTTTCTAACCCCATTAACCCATTTTTCACCCCCTCTAACTGATTCTCCTGGGCAGCCATTCTATTTTCCACCCCCGCTAACCCATTCTTTACCTCTTTTATCCCATTGTCTAACCCCTCACCAGTACCCCTCGCTTCGTCCCTCATTGCCCCCATTTGGCCCCCTATCCTGTTTTCCATCCCTTTGAAATTATCGTCTGTTTTTACCATAAAGGCCATCATCTGTTTCATAAACAGGTTCAAATCCATTGGCATCTCGGGTTCGGCTACCGCGACCATGGGCGCGGCTAAATTTGGTGCCGCAACAACCATGTGCGCGAGGACGCCATCTTGTGCGTCTGATACTCCCTCAACCTCATTGCCAATGTTCTCCTCCTCTCTTTCATCCACATACATTTCCCCTAGGTCCTGGGTCGATTCTACCCCGTCTATCTCTCCCACCGGCATCCCGTCGCCTTGACCAGCCATGGCGCGATTTCAAAATTCGGGTTTTTATTTTTGTAAAACAACACAAATTTCGCCGTTATAATTTCGAGTGCGTGAAACGCGCTCCGGGTCCAATCTCACTCCTCGACACCAATTGTTACAGATCGCGGTTTAGATGTTATGATGACCGAGCGGTTGGTGTTATGATGACCGACCTAACAAACTTACCCGATTCCACCCGAACTTTGGCCGTATCGCACCCTAGCTGCCCAATCTGGAAAAGACTAAAACGACGCAATGTAAAGAGGAAAACGAAGGCCAAGAAAGGTTTGGAAATACGACTGAATTTATTGGCTATTTACACACAAGCAAAAAGAAAGCAATCAAGGTTTATTTACAACACATAAGACGCAGGTGACACAGTGCAAATACTAGCTTATAGTTATACAGACTTAACTTATTCCCAGGACAGAACAAACAAAGACACTGACTCACTCGGGGAATGACAGGAGGTGGTCCGTTCAGCTGGCAAAGGCAGCCGGTTCGGCTCGTTCAGCCGTCGAGGTTCCGTTCCGACCTCGCGTCGTGGTTTAAAGCGAACACGACAACCGCTGGAACCAACGTGGTTGCGTCGACGCCACGACCCTCTCGCTCTCTCAGGAATGATGGGATTTCCTCTCAGGCAAGGCACGATCTCTCGCGTCAGGCAACCCTCTTGTGCTGTGCACTCATCACCTCTGTTGGTCTCAAGCCTTCTCTCTTCCCATCTCCTCATGCGCTCTTGCTCTGATGACCCAGCTCTTTGTGACCCTCCTTGTCTCAGCTCAAAGTGCATCTCCCTTTGGACACGCCCTGCCTTGGGTTATATAGGCCCCCGCCCCTCAACCTTTGCGAACCTCCCCGATCGCTCTTCCTCCGCCCTCTCTAGCCAAACCCCTGGCTCATGGTTGGTCGAGTGGGGCTGGCTCACTCCTCCCCTCTATGACGAGGTGGAGACGCCTTTCTTCCCCAACCCTGCCTCGTGGCCAATGGTGGTTGAAGAAAACCGCCCAAAATGCGGAAGGCAATTGGAAGGGAGGTTTTGGGAATGGGAATGGAAGTTTTGGGAGTGGGAATGAAGGGAATCTATCTCTTTCACTGGTGCAATGGAGTATTTCCATTAATGGAAGACACAGCCTTACACTAATACACATAATAAGGATATAACTGTCAACAAAGATATATCGTGTCCTGCATGTATGTTTTATGGACTAACTACGGGAACGCCCTTTGACCTTTATACAACCACAACCGGAGGGAGGAGGGGTGATATTTTACAACAACCTTTTACAACAACATTTTACCACAACAATAAATAAAAAATACATTCTCATATCCACAACAATATATATATATATATATATATATATATATATATATATATATATATATATATATATATATATACATATCACTGATCGTAATGAAGGATGTCATTTTTGAGGTTGCATTTCAAATGCAGAATGAAAATAATTAAATTAATGCGCCAGCATTGTGACTATATTATGCAGATTATGTGACTCCTTGTCCACAAAAGCATAATAAAGAGTCCAACGAGGGTCCAGATGACAAGTGACCACTGCATGAGGGTTATGTGAAAAGTTCCCATCCATACCTGTCAAGTTGGTCTGACAGGATGGTGAAGATGTTGGGAACACACCTTTGAGCTGTCTTGCTTGGGTTGGATTCCCTATCTGATGAAAACGGTCTTCTTTTTCTTCTTTTGTATGCAGCACAAGGCTGCGGGGTATCTTCATTGGCTGAGGGTGGGGCTGTGCTGCTAATGCATTTCCCCCTGTAGGCTGGGGCAGTAATCTGTCGTTTGACCATGGTGCCGGCGATAACTCGCCTACTCTCGCGAAGGACACCGTAAGATCTTTAACATCCATCTGAGTGACGTCACACACATTGATGAATCACATTGAACCTGTGAAGCACCACGATGACAGTTTATAGCTGGGATGGGATTCAAACCCAGGCTAGAACATCTTTGAGGTGAGTGTGCTAACTCTAAGCCATGCTAACAGCCCAGTAGTAGTAACAGTATACCTGTCAAATAGTGAAGAAGGTTGACAAGGCCAAAAACCATATAATCTTCCTTATTTATTACAAGATTTCTCCATTTTTACTCTTGACATTAGAAGCGTCTCCAAGCGGAGGAAATGGAGTTACGAGCTGACCGGATGCCACATATGCTTCTAAAATTACTGAACGCAAGGTTTGTTTCATTGTTGAAGATTTTTCATGCAAATGCTGCACAGTGCTTATTGAAATATAAAAACATAACGTTGGAATATTGTATGTATATCATATTTAGAACTTTCTGAACAGCCCACATATACCACAAGCAAGTGTAGTGATTGTGTAGGCATCATATATGTAAATGTTGAGCAGCTCTTAGCATCATTCATTGAAAAAGAAACCCTGTAAAGCAACCTATTTTAGTCCACTGTTGAAGGGTGTTTGACATATTCGCCACACTTGCCAAGCTTCGGTTTGACGAGAGTAAGCAGCCATGGGAACGGCTGGCCAGTGTAGGATAATGGAGTCTTGGACACACAAAAACATGGAGACAACGACCTCCATTTAGCATTATCTCTGATGGCAGCGACTGGATCTTTGCTGCTCTTTGATGCAATTAAGATGCTCGAAGTTTTGATTCAAAGGTTTCACCCCTGTCTGTCTGTCTGTTTGTCTGTCTTTGAGCAAGATATCTCGATAGGTTATGGACAGATTCAGTCAAAACTTGGTGGACAGGTTGGGTGTGTGCCAAGGACAAATTGATTGGATTTTTGAGCAAGCCGATTCTATTTTTCAAGCTGATTGGATTTTTGAACAAGCCAATTCGATTTTTCAAGCTGATTGGATTTTTGAACAAGCCAATTCGATTTTTCAAGCTGATTCGATTTTTGAAGCCATTTCGATTGTTCAAGCTCATTCGATTTTTGAACTAGCAGATTCGATTTTTCAAACTGATTCGATTTTTGAACAAGCCAATTCGATTTTCCGGCTGATTCGATTTTTCAAGCTGATTCGATTTTTCTAGCTGATTCGATTATTGAACAAGACAATTTGATTTTTGAACAAGCCGATTCTATTTTTCAAGCTGATTCAATTTTTGAACAAGCCGATTCTATTTTTCAAACTGATTCGATTTTTGAACAAGCCAATTCGATTTTCCGGCTGATTCGATTTTTCAAGCTGATTCGATTTTTCTAGCTGATTCGATTATTGAACAAGACAATTTGATTTTTGAACAAGCCGATTCTATTTTTCAAGCTGATTCAATTTTTGAACAAGCCGATTCTATTTTTCAAGCTGATTATATTTTTGAACAAGCCGATTCTATTTTTCAAGCTGATTGGATTTTTGAACAAGCCGATTCTATTTTTCAAGCTGATTGGATTTTTGAACAAGCCAATTCGATTTTTCAAGCCAATTCGATTTTTCAAGCCGATTCGATTTTTGAACTAGCAGATTCGATTTTTCAAGCTGATTCGATTTTTCAAGCTGATTCGATTTTTGAACTAGCAGATTCGATTTTTCAAGCTGATTCGATTTTTCTGGCTGATTCGATTTTTGAACAAGCCGATTCTATTTTTCAAGCTGATTCGATTCTTGAACAAGCCGATTCTATTTTTCAAGCTGATTGGATTTTTGAACAAGCCGATTCTATTTTTCAAGCTGATTCGATTCTTGAACAAGCCGATTCTATTTTTCAAGCTGATTCGATTCTTGAACAAGCCGATTCTATTTTTCAAGCTGATTGGATTTTTGAACAAGCCGATTCTATCTTTCAAGCTGATTGGATTTTTGAACAAGCCAATTCGATTTTTCAAGCCAATTCGATTTTTCAAGCCAATTCGATTTTTGAACAAGCCAATTTGATTTTTCAAGCTGATTCAATTTTTCAAGCTGATTCGATTTTTGAATTAGCAGATTCGATTTTTCTGGCTGATTGATTTTTCTGGCTGATTCGATTTTTCAAGCTGATTCGATTTTTCTAGCTGATTCGATTATTGAACAAGACAATTTGATTTTTGAACGAGCCAATTGTATTTGTCAAGCTGATTGGATTTTTGAACAAGCCGATTCTAATTTTCAAGCTGATTGACAAGCCGATTCAATTTTTCGAACTGATTGGATTTTTGAACAAGCGAATTCGATTTTTCAAGCAGATTCAATTTTTCAAGTCATTTCGATTTTTCAAGCTGATTCGATTTTTGAACTAGTAGATTCGATTTTTCTAGCTGATTCGATTATTGAACAAGACAATTTGATTTTTGAACGAGCCGATTCAATTTTTCGAACTGATTGGATTTTTGAACAAGCGAATTCGATTTTTCAAGCAGATTCAATTTTTCAAGTCATTTCGATTTTTCAAGCTGATTCGATTTTTGAACTAGTAGATTCGATTTTTCAAGCTGATTCGATTTTTGAAAAAGCCATTTCGATTGTTCAAGCTGATTCAATTTTTCGAGCTGATTCGATTATTGATCAAGACAATTTGATTTTTGAACAAACAGATTCTATTTTTCAAGCTGATTCGATTTTTCTCGCTGATTCGATTGTTGAACAAGACAACTTGATTTTTGAACAAGCCAATTCAATTTCTCAAGCTGATTCGATTTTTGAACAAGCCAATTCGACTTTTGAACAAGTCGATTCGATTTTTCAAGCTGATTCGATTTTTGAACAAGCCGATTCCATTTTTGAACAAGCCGATTCTATTTTTCAAGCTGATTCGATTTTTGAATAAGCCAATTCTATTTTTCAAGCTGATTCGATTTTTGAACAAGCCAATTCTATTTTTCAAACTGATTCGATTTTTGAATAAGCCAATTCGATTTTTCATGCTGATTCGATTTTTCAAGCCATTTCAATTGTTCAAGCTGATTCGATTTTTGAACTAGCAGATTTGATTTTTCAAGCTGATTCGATTTTTGAACAAGCCAATTCGATTTTTCCAGCTGATTCGATTTTTCAAGCTGATTCGATTTTTCTAGCTGATTCTCTTATTGAAGAAGACAATTTGATTTTTGAACAAGCCAAAGCCAATTTGATTTCTCAAGCTGATTCGATTTTTGTCAAGCCAATTCGATTTTTGAACAAGCCGATTCTATTTGTCAAGCTGATTCGATTTTTGACCAAGCCAATTCGATTTTTCATGCTGATTCCATTTTTGAACAAGCCGATTCCATTTTTGAACAAGCCAATTCGATTTCTCAAGCTGATTCGATTTTTGAACAAGCCAATTCGATTTTTGAACAAGCCAATTCGATTTTTCAAGCTGATTCCATTTTTGAACAAGCCGATTCCATTTTTGAACAAGCCAATTCCATTTTTGAACAAGCTGATTCCATTTTTGAACAAGCCGATTCAATTTTTGAACAAGCCGATTCGATTTTTGTACAAGCCGATTCGATTTTTGAACAAGCCGATTCCATTTTTGAACAAACCGATTCCATTTTTCAACAAGCCAATTTGATTTTTGAACAAGCCGATTCGATTTTTGAACAAGCCGATTCGATTTGTGAACAAGCTGATTCCATTTTTGAACAAGCTGATTCCATTTTTGAACAAGCTGATTCCATTTTTGAACAAGCCGATTCAATTTTTGAACAAGCTGATTCGATTTTTGAACAAGCCGATTCGATTTGTGAACGAGCCGATTCAATTTGTGAACAAGCCGATTCGATTTGTGAACAAGCCGATTCGATTATTGAACAAGCCGATTCGATTTTTGAACAAGCCGATTCGATTTTTGAACAAGCCGATTCGAATTTTCCAGATCCGGCCTATCAGTGGGATACAAAACATAAATTTCTCAGCCTAGCGGAGGTATGCACGCTACCGAGTGCCGTTCTTGATATACAGTGCACTCAGAAAGTATTCAGACACCTTCACTTTTTTCACATTTTGTTATGTTGCAGCCTTATGCTGAAATCGTTTAAATTCATTGTTTCCCTCATCAATCTACACTCAATACCCCATAATGACAAAGAGAAAACAGGATTTTAGAAAGTTTTGCAAATTTATTAAAAATAAAAAACTGAAATATCACATTGACATAAGTATTCAGACTTTTTGCTATGACACTTGAAATTTAGCTCAGGTGCCTCCCATTTCTCTTGATCATCTTTGAGATGTTTCTACACCTTGATTGGAGTCCAGCTGTGGTAAATTCAATTGATTGGACATGATTGGGAAAGGCACACACCTGTCTATATAAGGTCTCACAGCTGACAATGCATATCAGAGCAAAAACCAAGCCATGCAGTCGAAGGAACTGCCTGCAGAGCTCAGAGACAGGATTGTGTCGAGGCACAGATCTGGGGAATCCTACAAAAAAAATTCTGCTGCATTGAAGGTTCCCAAGAGCACAGTGGCCTCCATAATTCTTAAATGGAAGAGTTTGGAACAACCAGGACTCTTCCTAGAGCTGGCCGCCCGGACAAACTGAGCAATTGGGGGAGAAGGGCCTTGGTAAGAGAGGTGAACAAGAACCCGATTGTCACTCTTGCTGAGCTCCAGAGATCCTGTGTGGAAATTGGAGAAACTTCCAGAAGGACAACCATCACTGCAACACTCCACCAATCTGGGCTTTATGGCAGAGTGGCCAGACGGAAGCCTCTCCTCAGTGAAAGCCACATGAAAGCCCGCTTGGAGTTTGCAAAAAAAGCACCTAAAGGACTGTCAGACTGTGAGAAACAGGATTCTGTGGGCTTTCATGTGTCTTTCACTGAGGAGAGGCTTCCGTCTGGCCACTCTGCCATAAAGCCCAGATTGGTGGAGTGTTGCAGTGATGGTTGTCCTTCTGGAAGTTTCTCCCATCTCCACACAAGATCTCTGGAGCTCAGCCAGAGTGACCATTGGGTTCTTGGTCACCTCTTACCAAGGCCCTTCTCCCCAGATTGCTCAGTTTGGCCGGGCGGCCAGCTTTAGGAAGAGCCCTGGTTGTTCGAACCTTCTTCCATTTAAGAATTATGGAGGCCACTGTGCTCTTGGGAACCTTCAATGCAGCAGAGATTTTTTGTGGGCTTCCCCAGATCTGTGCCTCGACACAATCCTGTCTCTGAGCTCTTCAGGCAGTTCCTTCGACCTCATGGTTTGGTTTTTGCTCTGATATGCATTGTCAGCTGTGAGACCTTATATAGACAGGTGTGTGTCTTTCCAAATCATGTCCAATCAATTGAATTTACCACAGGTGGACTCGAATCAAGGTGTAGAAACATCTCAAAGATGATCAAGAGAAATGGGAGGCACCTGAGCTAAATTTCAAGTGTGATAGCAAAGGGTCTGAATACTTATGTAAATGTGATATTTCAGGTTTTTATTTTTAATAAATTTGCAAAACTTTCTAAAATCCTGTTTTCTCTTTGTCATTATGGGGTATTGAGTGTAGATTGATGAGGGAAAAAATGAATTTAAACGATTTCAGCATGAGGCTGCTACATAACAAAATGTGAAAAAAGTGAAGGGGTCTGAATACTTTCTGAATGCACTGTATATGTTTGCACTCCATCATACAGATACAATAACTGATTAATTATTGTAAGTACTGCACAATAAAACCTTTATATTAAATGAGTTTAAGAATGCCTGCTTCACTACGGAGAGCTAAATCAACTTTTAGGCCGCACTGTACAGTATGTACTGATACCTTGCCTAAATATGCTACAAGGAGAGCAATGGGAGATGTGGGCAGACAGGGCAGCTTGCAGGTAGTGTCAAGGGTGTTTCCCGAAAGAATGCTTTTTTTTCCCGACCGGATGATTAGTTTCTGGAAAAAAGGCATTCTTTAGGGAAACACCCTTTACTCACTTGTGAATTGAACTCACCTTTGAACGCACCTTTGGTTTGATATTGGGCCTGACGATTAACTTACGTCTTGGTGCTTTGCAGGCAACATTGCATTGACGAGTTTGCTATCCTTCTGAAGGGACATTAGTCCATCTTTTCCATCTGTTGTTCCATTCTCTTGTAGACATTAATTGTCTCATGGTACCTTTCAAAAAGAGTGGCACCTTGACAAAATTCGAAATTGCTGCCCGCTCGCACGACTACCATGTGTCACTTCTGCTGCACCAGATAATATTGTCATGGAATGAAACAAACAGCTGGTTCAGCAAATCCTTATCATATTTATTTATTATGTAAATTTAATAAGCAAGCAAATGATGCAATCCCACCAACAATCACAGACCTTGTGCACTTGCTGATGAAAGCACTTTTCCAGACAAAACCAAATGCTGCCTGCCATACCATGCTGCAAGCTGTCTTGCTGTCTCATGCGTACAATGCAATCACGATGTTACTCGGCCATTGTGTATTTAACTTTTGCTCCTCGTGATTCCATCAAATCTCATACTTCATTTTGTTGGAAGAGGGGCATTCGACTGAAAACTTGAGTTGTTCTCAATTTTGTTGCTAAAAACGTGAATGGATTATTGAATCGATGAATTATTACATCGCCAGTCTGAACAGTTTATTTTCTGCAAAAATATCATCAACTTGTTCTTGTCACCTACCCAACTCATCCACCACGTTTTGCCATAACTCGTCCACAATTTCTTGAGATATCCTGCTATTTATCGTTTTTAGCCCTATCTCTCAATGGTGAAGAATCACTTAAAAATTTCTCATATCTGGATCTGGATCTTCACCAAAATCGAATCAACTGGTCCTTGTCACATACCCAACCTGTCCACTACATTTCTTCCGAATCCATCCATAACTTTTTAAGATATCTTGCTCACATACAGACAAACAAATAAACAGACGGGGTGAAAACATAACGTCGATTCACCTTTATTGGCGGGGGTAATGATTGATTAACTATTGTAAGTTATTGCAATATGTAATTACCATAAAAATGTAATTAATGTAATTTTAAAAAAAAGTAATTCCAATAAACTTGTACAGTTTATTAAGAGATTATGAAGAAACCCTCAATTCTGCCACTCCATTCCTCATCCCTAAGATCGGCAGTCTTCAGCCTCCTCGCTCTCTGCAGACCTGGACAATATCTCAAACTGGTCAAACAGGTGGAACATGTCTTTCAATCCTGACAAATCTCACTTTCTCACTTTGTCTCTCCAAAAAGACCGTCTGGACAACCCTCCCATCTACTTTCTCAATAATCCTCTCCATGAAGTTCTGTCACTCAAGCTTTTGGGTCTCACTATCGACCATGATCTTTCCTGGGAAAACCACATTTCCAAGCTGGCCTCCAAAGCCAGTCGCCGACTGGGCATCCTCCGTCGTGCGAAGTCCTTCCTTGGCACACCTGAGCTCCTCACCACATACAAGGCTTTCATCCGCAGCTCAATGGAATACTGTTCTCACCTCTGGGCCGGTGCTCCTGCCTCACACCTATCTCGGCTTCACGCTGTTGAAACCAAAGCTTTCAGAATCATTGGAATCTCCCGCGATGACGCTATCTCCGAGGGCCTTTCACTCACTCACCGCAGGCAGGTTGGTGGCCTTTGTGTCTTCTACCGACTGCTCTCCGGCCTTGTTCCCCCTGCCCTATCTGTGCTCTGTCCCCCAAATATTCCTGCAGGACACGCAAGATCTGCCAGCAACCCTCTTATGGTTAAACTGCCAAAATCAAGACTCTCTGCTCACCTTCACTCCTTCATTCCTCTTTTCTCCCGCCTCTGGAACAAACTCCCTCGCTCTCTTCAATCCCACTCCTCCCTCCAGGTCTTTAGAACAGCTGTTCACCACCATGTCTTATCTTCCCCCATCCAAAACCTTGATGTTTTCTACCCCCGTTAAAAAACCCAAATCACCCTCTTTAAATCCCTAGTTTCTTTCCTGAAATTCCTAGTAGTGTTAATTTTGCTTTATACCATGTACCCCTCCCTCCTCCCCCAGCCCTCCCCCTTCCACAGATCTACCGACGTCCCTGTTCTCTTGTGTTGTTGTGCTTGTGTGCTCCCCCCTCTCCGCCTCTTGTGTCCCGCTCCCTTCATTGCATGTTTTATGTGTCTGTGCATGTTTTCATGTTCAATGTGTTAGTTCTTACATGAGCCTCGATTCTGTATTTAAAATATATATAAAAAACCGCTTTACTGGGGAGGAAGACAAGCGACTTTCAGGCCACTGTGCAATGATCTATTCTCTCAGAGAGACAGCCAAAGACTAGGATTTTCAAGATTTTTTTTAGAATATTATTTTTTAATGTCCATATGTAACTTCCCTGTAGTTGTGACAGTCGGTTTTATATCCCTATTTGATTGGCAGTTTCCTCCAAGATGCAGCGGCTTCTCCAGAGATGATACCAGGATGGCAGTTTTAGTCCGATTTCACTTTCTTGATGCCAACTAATGACAGCGTCTTTCCTTCATATCAAATCTCACTGGCGGGGATGAGAACAGAAAATGAGCATTTTCGTTTCTTGCCACTCCAAGGCCACCTTCTCGAGTTTATGGGTCTGTAAAGCTGATACTGATTAGTTAAGTGTGTGCGGCGGTCACCGACATTACAGGAGGGTTCTCTTCATTGTAATTGTACTCGACACTCAGCTAGAAGGTGTCTGCGCAGCATGCAGTACTTTAAATGGAGGACTACTTGGACTTTGACGGCTTATCCTAATGACAAGATTTCCAGCACAGAGTGAAACACCTCCTTGCCATCTTTCTTTCTTTCCCTCGACATCTGTTAAACTCCCACATTGTCGGTCTTTTCATATCCTTAAAAAAAATTTTTTTGATCTTATCCTATCAGTCTTTCTCCATTATTTTCTTACCCATTGTTCTTCCAAGATGGCTTCTTAAAACGAATCCCTTCTGCATTTATGTATGGGTTACACTGTCACTTGGATCTTGGAATATTTGAGGCATGGACAGAGACACCAGCTGAGTAGCGCAGGAAAGTGTAGGATATATCGGAAAGATTCCTCTTTTATGGTTACGTTGTTTGAGATTCACTTGGAGTTGTGAGACGATGTTGTTCTTCATCTCTGAATGTCAAATAACATGCAGGTCCTGCAGCACTCTCAAGAGTTGTGAGTGTGATATTCGATGACAATATGGACATGGGTGGGAGAAATACACTCTTGACAGTGGAGCATGACCGAGTGAGCTCGGTAGGTAGTCTCCCAGAATATGAGCTTTCATATTGCGAGTCGGTAGGAGTCGGTAGGAGTAAAGGAATTCCATTTTTAATGGAGGTTATTCATATTCTTCCCTATGGAAAGAACTCCATCAAAATAGACAGCTTTTAGAATGTCTTGTTTTTGTGGATGTGTTTGGTTATTTATGTTCAGAGTAACATTTTTTTTCATTCATGAAGCTCTCCTCGGTGATGGATTGACACTGAAATAACATTCATAAAGTGCGATGAACTCCCTAAAAGCCAAGTTTTAAAACACGCTGGAAGGTGGCAGGCTAATGTCGGGCACAAAAACAAAAGCTCTCCAAGTTTGTGTCTATGTATTGCCATTACTCCCTTTCTCCACTTGCGAAGTTATAAATATTCAACGAAGATTCATATAAAGCTTACCAATTGCTTCCTTCTTTCGGAAGACGAGGATAGGAGAGGAGGTGTGAATTGATTGAAATTTGGGAGGTGGGTGGAGGGAGGGGGCATTTCAGGAGATGTTTTCTCTGCCATCAGGATACCAACCAATGGAGTTTTCCTTTCCTCTATTCTTTATTATGACTTTGGACAGGGAATCAAACCGCTGCTCTCCCAGACTCAGAGTGGACATTTCTCTGATGCCACCGAGTCGGGTGTTAATGTTAGGATGAAGGTGAAAATTGCTTTTGGGGTTAAGGTTACAATTAGGTCTTAAGTTAGGTTCAGAGTTGAGGTTACTCCTTTTTAGCTCACCTGGAATTAAATTAAGGGGGAGCTTATGCGATGACGCGTCCGTCAGTCCGTAAACACTTGCAACTTCTCCGAAACCGCTGAAGGGATTGTGAACCAAACTTTGCACAAATGATATTTGTTGTGTTGACTATAGTTTGTTCATGGCATTTAAAATGTCTGGGTCTAAGGGGGTTTACCAAGGTCGAAGTGAATCCAGGTTTGACCCCCCAAAATAGCTCTTTGCTTTCTCTGAAACAACACACACGATTTCGATGAAACTTCACCACAACCTTAATCACCCATGATGTACCAATGTTTTTACAAGGCATTAGAAAAATTGGGATCTGTGGAAGTATAAGGGGTTGGGGGAGGGTGGTCCCCAAAATTGGGTATTTTTTGTTTGTTTGTTTGTTTAAAGTCTTCTTTTTTTTTGTACACAAGATCGAGGCTCGTGTAAGAGCCAGCCTTAATCACAAAAAGACAAACTGACACATAAAACATAAGATAGAGGGAGCGGGAGACAAGATGGGGGGAGAGAGAGGGAAGCACACAAGTACAACAACAGAGAACAGAGACATCGGGAGATCTGTGGGAGGGAGAGGGCTTGGGGCTTGGGGGGTGGGGGGGGGAGGTAGGAGAGGTATAAACACATGGACACTGCAAGGACTTCCAGGAAAGAAGTCGGAATTTCAAAAAAGTGGATCTGGGATGAATTAACGGGGGTAGAAAAGATCAGGGTTTTGGATGGGGGAAGATAAGAGATGGTGAGGAGTCGGTAGGAGACGGTAGGAATCGATCTTATGATAATGTTAGTTTGATTCTACATGCTGCCCTGTCTTCTAGCAACCATTGAAATTGGTTTAAAATACCTTTATTCGGTGCAGTATACTGTTTATTCTACCAGGTGTGCGACAGAGGTATTGCTCCTATGTTTTTAGTTAAGGATCTACTTTAGGGATAATACTCTTTTTGTACTGTGGCTTGCCTTGCCAGCTGGGCTGTAGTTAATTTTAACCAGAATACTATATTTGGAGCTGTTAGCTTTGCAACATTGTTTCCTATTTCTAAATTTGAAACGTATGCATTGGCTCTGTTTGAATAAGTAAATTTGCTTTCCCATTAGTCTTCATTTGGCTTTAATTGATTGTGGTGGACAAGGATATAGGAAACATGAGAGGAAAGGAACAGCTCGGCTCAGCTCATGGCTAATAAGTGGAGCCGATGCAACTGTTCAGCCATCAGAGCCTTTCATACAGTGCATTCAGAAAGTATTCAGACCCCTTCACTTTTTTCACATTTTGTTATGTTGCAGCCTTATGCTGAAATCGTTTAAATTTATTTTTTCCCTCATCAATCTACACTCAATACCCCATAATGACAAAGAGAAAACAGGATTTTAGAAAGTTTTGCAAATTTATTAAAAAGAAAAAAACTGAAGTCCTCTTAATCAGCGCGCCGTATATCTCATAAGGTTCTTCTCGATGCGCTCTCGCCCATCAGTCCTGTAAGGCGCGCTTTCAATAAGGGTTCTTTGTAATCATGACAGTCAAGCGCATCAGTCTTGTTACAACGCGCGTGCCTCCAACAAGTCCTCTCAAATGCCAACCTTCCACTCGAGTGCTTCGCGAGAGTCCTCCAACAGCGCCAGCGAGTGAGTCCTGTGAAAGGGCTTTGCCTTTGCGCTTATATAACTCGACCAGCGATCACTCCACAAGCTCAAAAGCCACGCCTGTCGGCGATGTCACCTCAGCCCTGGTTGGCTGGTGAGGGCTTACCGGCCACGCCTTTGACGAATGGATGACGTGGCCAGACCTTCTTCTTGCCGCTCCGCCTTCTCTCTCGGGCCTCACCGCGTGGCTTATGGCGGCGTTTGAGCGGAAGCCCAGCGAGGCTGCGAACACTGCTAACAAAGGCGCGTAACAAATTGGGAGGGGCATGAGGCACCGATTGTAGGGGCCCGTAATGGCGTCGCTTGGAGAGGGAGGTTGCAAACTGAACGGAATGGAGCCTACTTCTTATTTGATTGACACAACGCAGATTCAACTATTGGAAACACGGCCTTATCTAAAACACATACTAATGAAATAACTGGAATCCTATGGTGGCCTACGTGTTGCTTGTGGACTAACTAGGGGTGCTACCGTTAACTTTTAATGATGTTGAATTTATTTACACAAGTGTGGGTTCTAAAACCGCAACACTGCACCCCCCCCCCCTTTTTCCAGGCTCGGCCCGAGCCGAAACAAAAGGCTATCTTTTAAATTAATGTGACACTTAGGTGTGGTTACCCTCTACTTTTAACCTACTACCCTGAGTGCGACAGTTTTAACACTAGATATGTCCCCCCTGCTGCGTTGCGTCCTACCTAACTGACTCACGCCCACAATTAACCGAATTACGGAATGGTCTTCAAACTACACATAGAGCCGGTGGGGAGAATTATTTACAAGACACTAATAATTTGATTATTTACAAAACTAGAACCCAGGACATGTCTTTTGTGGGAAAAAGAGAAGATGTTTTGAGAAGAGGAAATGCCATTGCCATGCACTGCACCGATACACCATACCCATATGTACCAATATGCACCATAATAAAGAAAAATGCACCAAAAAGCACCATCATGAAAATGCACAGAAAAAAATATTTCAAAGTTATGAATGATGTCTTCTTCTTGCGCTTCCCTGCTGGGCCGATGTATCTTGCTGGATCTTCTTGCTTGATGTTTTTAATAAGAAGGGCACAAACCGCATCCGCTTTTTTTATTCATGGCCAGCAGGGCCAACTCAGGTGGTCCACTGCTGGGCATTTTTTTTTTTTTTTTTTTTTTTTTTTTTTTGTATACAAGATCGAGGCTCGTGAAAGAGCGAACATTAATCACACAGAAAGACAAACAGACACATAAAACAAATAACATCGGGAGCGGTAGACAAGATGGGGAGAGAGGGGGAAGGACACAAACACAACATTTGAGAGCAGGGACCGAGAGACATGGAGACATCGAGAGAACTGTGGGAGGGAGAGGGGTTTCGGGGGGAGGCATGGGAAGGGGGGGGGGGTGGGAGAGGTATAAAACATATGGACACTGCCAAGACTTCCAGGAAAGAAGTTGGAATTTCAAACAAGGTGGATCTGGGGTGAATTAGTGGGGGTAAAAAAGATCAAGGTTTTGGATGGGGGAAGATAAGAGATGGTGGTGAACAGCTGTTTTGAAGACCTGGAGGGAGGAGTGTGATTGAAGTGAGTGTGGGAGTTTGTTCCAGAGGCGGGAGAAAAGAGGAATGAAAGAGTGAAGGTGAGCAGAGAGCCGAGATTTCGGCAGTTTAACCATCAGAGGGTGGCTGGCAGATCTTGTGCGACCTGTAGGAATATTTGGGGGACAGAGCACAGAGAGAGCTGGGGGAGCAAGGCTGGAGAGGAGTCGGTAGAAGACAGAAAGACCACCTACCTGCCTGCGGTGAGTGAGTGAAAGGCCCTCAGAGATAGCTTCATCGCGGGAGATTCCAATGATTCTGAAAGCTTTGGATTCAACAGCGTGAAGCCGAGCCAGGTGTGAGGCAGGAGCACCAGCCCATAGGGGAGAACAGTATTCCATTGAGCTGCGGATGAAAGCCTTGTATGTGATGAGGAGCTCAGGTGTGCCTAGGAAGGACTTCGCACGACGGAGGATGCCCAGTCGGCGACTGGCTTTGGAGGCCAGCTTGGAAATGTGGTTTTCCCAAGAAAGATCATGGCAGATGGTGAGACCCAAAAGCTTGAGCGACAGAACTTCTTGGAGAGGATTGTTGAGAAAGTAGATGGGAGGGTTGTCCAGTCGATCTTTTCGGAGAGACATAGTAAGAGTGTGAGATTTGTCAGGATTGAAAGACATGTTCCACATGTTTGACCAGTCTGTGATTTTGTCCAGGTCTTCAGAGAGTGAGGAGGCTGCAGACTGCCGATCTGAGGGAAGAGGAATGGAGCGGCAGAGAGTGGAGTCATCAGCAAAGAGATACAGAGGATTTTCCAGAGAGTCGGAGAGATCATTGATAAAGACCAGAAAAAGCACAGGGCCCAGCACACTGCCTTGGGGAACTCCAGCCTGAACGGGAAGGGGAGATGAGAGAAATCCATTCAGGGCCACACGTTGACTACGAGCAGAGAGGAAGTCCGCAAGCCATGCATGGAGATTTCCATGGATACCATAGGAGGAGAGTTTGGTGAGCAGAGCTGGGTGCCAGACCGTATCGAAGGCACGTGATATGTCAAGGGAGACAGCTCTGATTTCCTGTTTGGCATTGAGGACCTCCATCCATTGTTGAGACAGCAGAAGCAGCATGTCCAGAGTAGAGTGACCTGGTCTGAAACCAAATTGATGATCAGAGATCAAGCCATTGGAGAAGAGGAAAGATTTCATATCCGAAGCAATGATGGATTCCATGACTTTGCTGATAATTGGGAGCAGTGGTCCGCTTAAAACCACTCCCACTTCCCACGCTCATTGATGCCACTTAAAACAGTGGTCCGCAAGCCAGATACCGCTGGCAACAATGGTCGGTCCCAGCAGAGGGGCCAGGCCACAGAACGTGTGGTCCATATGGTGCATCAGTGCAGGCAGGAGGCAGCAAGGGTGCGGGCGCACAATCCATGTCACCTGCACACTCCCCTCGGACACAAAAGAACATGGTCCATGAGTGGGGAAGGAAGACAAAGCAGATTAGCGGAGAAAGGGCGCAAGGGTACACATCAAACAAGGCAATGCAAGATGAGGGGCACGGGAGAGCGAGCCGAGAAAGCTCATCCCTAGCGTTCGTCACCCCCCATGTCACCTACTCTACCCTTGCCCCTACCCCGTAGTTACACCATTTACAAATTCGTCGCTAAGTTTTGTCTTTCCCATCTCCTAATCCAAATTCATCATCAATCCCTCCTAAGGAGGAAGAGATGGAATAACCACAATGTCTCCCCCACGTCAAGATGCGTCTTTACCTTCCAAATCTTTGCAAAACATGGTGTGGAGTCCTATCACCTCGGTGAGCGGATGCGGATGGTGCGAAGAGATTTTCTCCCTAGCTACACTTCTAAATGACATTAACGCCGTTTACACTACCCGGGGTCTTGCCCTGCCAATCCATTGGCCATCTTTACATTATGTGGTTCTAAAAACCAATTCCCATTGCACATACTGTGGTGCTCTCCAATTTGGGGTCTCACTCCCCCGATTTTTCTATACTGTGCCCTCACACAATTTCGGGGCTGGGTCGTGTGGCTCCCCTAGCAGGTCCTACTTACCTGCGCATCTCCACCACTGAACGTCACCACCCGAGCTTGCCTAGCTCCTCACCCTAACCTACCTGGGGAAGGCCCTCCCTGGCACTTACCCCCTCGATGCCCTCTCTGGCATTGGGCTACCCGGGTCCTCTCCTGGGATCCTCGGGCCCCGCTGAACTCTACTCAACACTACTTGGCTCCCAGAGCCTACCTGCGGCCTCACCTGGCCGACAGACTACCAGTGGCGGAGTGCTCAACTACCCATACGCACCAACAGACCACACGCCCAGCCATTCCATACACTTATGCACCCATCCAAGCAGTACTCTGCTACTATCCGCACCACAGATGTCAATATCCAATCAAAATTTACCTACTCCCTCTACCTACTTTTAAACTACCCTCCCCGGGTATTCGTGAAGGCATCCATCCTTCCCCCATCCACTACTTTGCACCATGCACTCCACTCCACTCATTCCACACTCCATTTACTCCACACCATCTATTCCACACAACCCTTCTCCACTTGCACACCATGCAAGTCAATCACTCAATGCACTCACACTTGTCCACAATACTCTGCTCATACATTTTCGCACACACACACATCTTTCACGAGCATTGCCTCATTTGCTAACCAGCACTGTAAGGACTTCCATACGCAATGCCTCATTTCACCAGCACTACCAAGAATCTCATTCATACACAATGACACACATCCTCGATACTCTCACCATACATCACTTCTCCAAACCATTGCCTCATTCGCTCAGATTTTCCCACGCTCAATTCCTCATTTTACCAGCACTACCAAGAACTTCCATACGCAATGCCTCATTTCATCCGAAACCTCAAGCTCCTGCTCCTACACAATTTCTTCACACACACAGCATCATTTAAACTAACTACTCCCTTCTTATACTAGTGCTCCCCGTCATCCCTTATACTAAGCACTCCCTCGTCATTATCATCCAACTACTCTACTCTACGTCCCCACTACCTGTACTATGTCACTACTTAACTCTCAAGTCACCTATAGTCATTTCTAGATCCTAACATTATCCAAGCCCTCCCTGGCTAGTTTGCACCGCCAAAACCCCATAAACCTATAGCTCCTTTACCCCAAATGAGGGATGGTAGAGCTACCATCCCTCTACATCACCATCGCCATTACTACTACTAAATGTCCACTATTCTTGAGCCTCTCGTGCGGGAATACATTCTTACTGCTCGGCTTCGAAAAACCGAGCAATGCGTGCGATGGTCAGTCTCCTGTTGGTTGGGTCCGTCCGGCAGTTACGATTCTGGGGATGAGGCATACTTGGACCGAGGTTCCAAGGCCCATCTCGGCGCAGAGCCTTTCGGTCTCCGGCCCGATGACCCAACCTCACCCGGTTGGAGCACCGCGCCCGCCAGGGGGCGAAGGTCCGACCTGGCCAACCTCCCCCGGAATCGTGCCGCTCGCCGCTACGACACGGCACCGACCATACAAGGTGGAGCCCGGCCCGAATCGTGCACGGCGCTCCTTGCAGGAGCGAAGCAGCAACGATCCCCGCCGGCTCCCGCAGCACACAAAGAACACCACGCCCCGAGAGCTCGCGTCGGCTATACGTCGGCCTAAGCGCTGCCCCGGTCGGCGTCGATGCTCGAGTCGCATTCTCACACCACGCGTTCCTTTTCCCACTCGCACATCCCATACACTCCGTGCATTCTATTACTGCACTCTCTCGTGCACACCACCCAGGCACACTCACACACTCCGTTACACTCGTGGGTGTGCACTCTTGCATCCACCCACTCAGCGCAAACCTACCCATGGGTGTGCAATCCCCTGTCGCACACCCAATCATGCGCTCCAATGTGCATCCCCACACACTCTCCACAACCAACTCAGGTGTGCATCCTCGCACACTCTCTCCATCCATCTCACTCTCTGTATCACACTCACTCCCACTTTCACACTCTGTATTACACTCGCGCTTCGGCGCACACTTTTCTCTCACACGCGTGCCATTTCCTCTCACACAGCGCACCAGGGACCTCCTACGAGCGCCCGGGTTACGCCGGGGATCCCAAGCGCGCGAAAAATGTTTTCGCGCCAAACCTCTTCGCGCCATATACAGCCCGGCTTACCTTTGGGATCCTCCTCTCCACACGCACCAGCTGCAAACTTTCATTGGGGTTAATAAGTACAGCATCAGGATGGGAACACAGACTTTGCACACATTCCATCCTTTCCTTCAATTCATGTACTAACTCTGCCGTCTTCTTAATCCCAATCTTCACTATTTCTTTTTCTTTAATCTCTTTTTCCTTGTTAAGCTCGACGACCGCTGGTGCTAATAAAATAAAATTCTCAAATTCAGCGGTCGTCGGCTTCTCTATCCCCCAGAGTCGCGATTTCTATTCCGGTCAACTTGACTGCGCTTTGCTCCAACTCGCTTAACCCGCGCTCCTCAAGCCGCGCTACCGTGTCGCGTACCCCCGCAACCTTTCCGCTTGACCCGCGGTCTCTGTCTCTCCCCATCTGTTTTAGCTCATACCTGGCTTTCTCCCTCGCTAACCCCTCGGGCTTGGCCATTTACGTCCTCCAACTGGCCCCCTAATTTGTTCTCTAATCCCCCTAATTTACTTTCTAACCCCCCAATTTGAATTCCCATATCATTTCTCAATCCGCCAATTTGGTTTCCCAATTTATTCATTTCCCTGCTGGATTTGTCCCCATCACGCCTTGCTTCGTCCCTCTGCATTTCTATAGACGCTCGTAGTTGCTCTATGAGTAAATACAGGGCCCAACCCGCTGGAACCTCGGGCTCGGCTCTCGCCGCCATGTGCGAGGCGCCGCCATTTTGTGCGCCTGCAACCCCCACTACCGCACCTTCTTCGCTTTCCTCCTCCATTTCTCCCAATTGTTCTTCCCTGGGGTCCTGGGTTGCCTCTAACTCCTCTTCTATTTCCCCCACCGGCATCCGATCACCTTGGTTATCCATGGCACGCTTCAAATTTAGATGTTAAATAAAATTTCGGCCGCTCAAAATTTTGACCAAATTTTGCACATATATAAAAAATTTGGTTCGGGTCCAAATCCCACACCCCGACACCAGTTGTTACGGATCTCGGACGTCGGCTCTCCCCTTATCAAGGGGGGGGGGGGGGTTAATCCCCTTGTCTTGTTATCTGGCCGACCCGAGTCCTGGGGTTTATAACGTTCCTTCCGGTCGGTGGTAAGTAGGGTTGTTGGTCAAGTCTTAGTCCAATTACCGAAGTACTACCACCGGCCGTAAAGCAAGGAGATAACTGCCACTCGAACCACGGATATGATGGAAAATGCCGAGCGGATAGCAATCCGCGATCCGAGCCGTTAACAAAGTGACTAAACCCGATTATAAGCGGTTCCAATCGTGCCACGTTTACCAAATGAGAGAAAAGACGAATGCGATCGGACAAGAGGAAACCAGAGAATAGGAAGAACAAAGATTGATTTATTATCAAATATACAGAAAGAAGAGGAAATGAAAGAATGTACAGAATAGGAAGAGGAAGAAGCAGCACACAGGGCAGTCTTAAGACGGTCCTATTCTTAATACCCCAGACAAACGTACACACTCACACGGGGGATTGTAGATGGTTGATGGAACAGGTAGAGGGTCCGGCGATGGGGTCCAGGCTCCGGTCCAGCGACGAAACCCGGCAGGCAGCTCCGCGTGTAGTTGAGCGCAACCGGACAGTTTTATATAGTGGGGGGAAGCTGGTGTCCTGCGTATGTAATATGTGCACCCTCGTGCCAAACGCCCCTCTCCAAAGTCCTCTTAATCAGCGCGCCGTATATCTCATAAGGTTCTTCTCAATGCGCTCTCTCCCATCAGTCCTGTAATGCGCGCTTCCAATAAGGGTTCTTTGTAATCACGGCAGTCAAGCGCATTAGTCTTGTTACAATCCGCGCGCCTCCAACAAGTCCTCTCAAATGCCAACCTTCCACTCGAGTGCTTCGCGAGAGTCCTTCAACAGCGCCAGCGAGTGAGTCCTGTGAAAGGGCTTTGCGTTTGCGCTTATATAACTCGACCAGCGATCACTCCGCGAGCTCAAAAGCCATTCCTGTCGGCGATGTCACCTCAGCCCTGGTTGGCTGGTGAGGGCTTACCGGCCACGCCTTTGACGACTGGATGACGTGGCCGCACCATCTTCTTGGCGCTCCGCCTCCTTTCTCGGGCCTCACCGCGTGGCTTATGGTGGCGTTTGTGCGGAAGCCCAGCGAGGCTGTGAACGCTGCTAACAAAGGCGCGTAACAAATTGGGAGGGGCCATGAGGCACCGACTGTAGGGGCGCGTAATGGCGTCGCTTGGATAGGGAGGTTGCAAACTGAACGGAATGGGGCCTACTTCTTATTTGATTGACACAACGCAGATTCCAACGTGGGTTCCTCTCTCACCAGTCATGGCACCTCAGCAAAGGACTTCTGTGACTCACTGGGATTGACACAATCTGTCAATTTCCCGACCCGGATCTCAGCCAATGGAGTATCTTCTCTTCTAGACTTGGTTATGACAAACTTCCCTGCTAATGTCTGCTGCTGTACTTCTGCTCCAATCGGTTCTTCTGATCATGTGCTTGTCAAAGTGGACATCTCTCTGGCCATTCTCAGAGAGCCTCCTCAGCGTCGACGAGTCTGGCATTTCACTCAGGCCGACTGGGACGGTCTTCAAGCAGCCATCAATCGTCTGGATTGGTATCCCATCTCCACTGCCTCTGACATCAATTCTTCCTGGGAATTCTTCCAAAGCAAACTGATCTCTCTCATGCACAGATTTATCCCATCTCGCCTTCAGTTGTCTTACCCTTCCTCCCGTCCATGGTACACTGAATCTTGTGGTGAGGCAGTTGCCCTGAAACAACTTGCCTTTGCCTCTTGGAGGGCTAATCCAACTGAAGGCAATCTCAGTTCCTTCCACCAAGCTCGGAACAAGTGTGTGTCTACCCTCAGGAGTGCCAGGAAGCACTATCTCTCCTCACTCAAGAATGAACTCTCAAACCTGTCTCCTTCCTCCAAATCCTGGTGGCGTCTGGTCAAATCCGTTTCTGGTGTTTGTTCCCCCTCCATCCCCTCCCTTACCTCAAATGGCCACACAGTTGACATCGCACGTGACAAAGCCGAATGCCTCAACTCTGTGTTTGCCTCAAAATCCTTAGTCCCAAACCCATCTCTCTCTGTTCCCACCCTTCCCAGTCGAACCCAACTGCTCCTGGACTCTGTGTCCTTCTCTCCTGACAAGGTGGAGGAGTTTTTGTCAAACCTCGACTCTGATTCTGCAACTGGACCAGACGGCATCAGCCCACGGGTCCTAAAATCCTGCTCGGCCACTCTATCTCACCCTCTCTCTGTTCTTTTCACCCTATCTTTTGCTCAAGGTCATCTGCCAGCATCCTGGAAATCAGCAAACATTACCGCTTTACACAAAAAAGGTGCAAAAACAGATCCTTGCAACTACAGACCAATCAGCCTGCTCCCAATTATCAGCAAAGTCATGGAATCCATCATTGCTTCGGATATGAAATCTTTCCTCTTCTCCAATGGCTTGATCTCTGATCATCAATTTGGTTTCAGACCAGGTCACTCTACTCTGGACATGCTGCTTCTGCTGTCTCAACAATGGATGGAGGTCCTCAATGCCAAACAGGAAATCAGAGCTGTCTCCCTTGACATATCACGTGCCTTCGATACGGTCTGGCACCCAGCTCTGCTCACCAAACTCTCCTCCTATGGTATCCATGGAAATCTCCATGCATGGCTTGCGGACTTCCTCTCTGGTCGTAGTCAACGTGTGGCCCTGAATGGATTTCTCTCATCTCCCCTTCCTGTTCAGGCTGGAGTTCCCCAAGGC
Source organism: Myxine glutinosa (assembly GCF_964187855.1). Classification (NCBI taxonomy): domain Eukaryota; kingdom Metazoa; phylum Chordata; class Myxini; order Myxiniformes; family Myxinidae; genus Myxine; species Myxine glutinosa. Next base: position 175,289,160 of record NC_136266.1, on the reverse strand, counting down.
AGTGTGCTGGGCCCTGTGCTTTTTCTGGTCTTTATCAATGATCTCTCCGACTCTCTGGAAAATCCTCTCTATCTCTTTGCTGATGACTCCACTCTCTGCCGCTCCATTCCTCTTCCCTCAGATCGGCAGTCTGCAGCCTCCTCACTCTCTGAAGACCTGGACAAAATCACAGACTGGTCAAACAAGTGGAACAAGTCTTTCAATCCTGACAAATCTCACACTCTTACTATGTCTCTCCGAAAAGATCGCCTGGACAACCCTCCCATCTACTTTCTCAACAATCCTCTCCAAGAAGTTCTGTCGCTCAAGCTTTTGGGTCTCTCTATCTGCCATGATCTTTCTTGGGAAAACCACATTTCCAAGCTGACCTCCAAAGCCAGTCGCCGACTGGGCATCCTCCGTCGTGCGAAGTCCTTCCTAGGCACACCTGAGCTCCTCACCACATACAAGGCTTTCATCCGCAGCTCAATGGAATACTGTTCTCCCCTATGGGCTGGTGCTCCTGCCTCACACCTGGCTCGGCTTCACGCTGTTGAATCCAAAGCTTTCAGAATCATTGCAATCTCCCGCGATGAAGCTATCTCTGAGGGCCTTTCACTCACTCACCGCAGGCAGGTAGGTGGTCTTTCTGTCCTCTACCGACTCCTCTCCGGCCTTGCTCCCCCAGCTCTCTCTGTGCTATGTCCCCCAAATATTCCTACAGGTCGCACAAGATCTGCCAGCCACCCTCTGATGGTTAAACTGCCGAAATCTCGGCTCTCTGCTCACCTTCACTCTTTCATTCCTCTTTTCTCCCGCCTCTGGAACAAACTCCCACACTCACTTCAATCACACTCCTCCCTCCAGGTCTTTAAAACAGCTGTTCACCACCATTTCTTATCTTCCCCCATCCAAAACCTTGATCTTTTCTACCCCCACTAATTCACCCCAGATCCACCTTGTTTGAAATTCCAACTTCTTTCCTGGAAGTCCTGGCAGTGTCCATATGTTTTATACCTCTCCCACCCCCACCCTTCCCATGCCTCCCCCCCAAAGCCCTCTCCCTCCCACAGTTCTCTCGATGTCTCCATGTCTCTCGGTCCCTGCTCTCAAATGTTGTGTTTGTGTCCTTCCCCCTCTCTCCCCATCTTGTCTACCGCTCCCGATGTTATTTGTTTTATGTATCTGTTTGTCTTTCTGTGTGATTAATGTTCGCTCTTTCACGAGCCTCGATCTTGTATACAAAAAAAAAAAAAAAAAAAAATTCTACTTTTGGAAACACGGCCTTATCTAAAACACATACTAATGAAATAACTGGAATCCTATGGTGGCCTACGTGTTGCTTTTGGACTAACTAGGGGTGCTACCTTTAACCTTTAATGATGTTGAATTTATTTACACAAGTGTGGGTTCTAAAACCGCAACAAAATATATATATATGTGCTGAACCCCCTGATTTACATCTGTCTCTCCTGGATTCTATGGAATCTAAAGCTCTCAACATTATTGAAATCTCCACGAATGAACCTGAAGTACAATGTCTGCTGTTCTCAAATCTCAGGCAGGTCTATCACCTCCCTTTTTGAACTGCCTTCATTCTGGTTTATCCTCTTCTGCTTTCTCGTCCTCTAACTCTAACAACTACAACATGTATGAATCTTCCAGTAATCTCCTGGTTAAACTTTCGAAATCGAGGCTGACTGCACACCTGAATAATTTTGTTCCTAAATGGATGAAATCAGCAGGACACTGACGTATGGTAACTAATGCAATAAGTAAGGAGTAGCTGATGTTTTCAGGTGTTAACCTTATTGCTCTGATGAAGGGTTAACTCCTGAAAAGTTAGCTTCACATTGTTTCCCATGGCAGTGAGCATACCTAAATCAATGTCCTATGGATTTCATCCATTGTTTTATTTGTTTGCCGAAGCAGATCGACACTAGTCTTCTCCAGCAAGACTAGATTGTCATCATTTTGTTCCTCACTTCTCCTATATGTGGAACCACTTTCCAGAGGCACTGCTATCCCACTCTTCCATCTAGATTCTAGGGCCTCAAGCAGGTGGTGCACGACGATCACATGCCATTCCCAATCCTTATCCACAATCTTTATTGTCCCCCGTCGCACCGCGGAGCGAAAGGGGGACTATGGTTTTCCCCTCCGTCCGTGTGTGCGTGCGTCCGTCCGTGTGTGCGTGCGTCCGTCCGTGCGTGCGTGTGGACGTGCGTGCGCGCGTAAGCGAAGGACCGAATTCTAATTTGGTGTGTGGGTGTAACTACGCATAAGGAAGAACGCTATTGAAAATTGGGTCGCCACGTCAAAATCCAAGATGGCCGCCACCATATATATGTCTGAAACTTGTGAGTGAAATATGTCCGTCCGTGCGTGCGTGCGTGCGTAAGCGAAGGACCGAATTCTAATCTGGTTTGTGGGTGCAACTGGGCATATGGAAGAACCCTTTTGAAAATTTGGTCGCCACGTCAAAATCCAAGATGGCCGCCGCCATGTGTGTCTGAACCTTGTGAGCGGAATATCTTGAAAAATAAATGAACAACTAACTTATAATCTGGTGTGTGGGTGTATCTACGCATAAGGAAGAATGCTATTGAAAATTGGGTCGCCACGTCAAAATTCAAGATGGCCGCCGCCATGTGTGTCTGAACCTTGTGAGCGGAATATCTTGAAAAATAAATGAACAACTAACTTATAATCTGGTGTGTGGGTGTATCTACGCATAAGGAAGAATGCTATTGAAAATTGGGTCGCCACGTCAAAATCCAAGATGGCCGCCGCCATGTATGTCTGAACCTTGTGAGCGGAATATCTTGAAAAATAAGCGAAGTACCAACTTCTAATCTGGTGTGTGGGTGTATCTAGGTAAAAGGAAGAATACTATTGAAAATTGGGTCGCCACGTCAAAATCCAAGATGGCCGCCGCCATGTATGTCTGAACCTTGTGAGTGGAATAGCTTGAAAAATAAGGGAAGTACCAACTTATAAGCTGGTGTGTGGGTGTATCGACGCATAAGGGAGAACAACAACACAACAACATGCATTTTAAGGCCATTTTCCCCGCTAGAGCGGGGGTTAGCCTTGCGGGCCCCATGACGATCTTCTCCATCTTGCCCTATTTTCTGCATCTCTCCTTGTCAACCCCCTTGCCCGCATTTCTTCTTCCACCATATTTAGCCAAGTCTTTCTCTGTCTTCCCCATCCTCTACTTCCTTCTACATTCATTTCCATCACTCTTCTCAACCAGTCACTTTCATCCTTCCTCAACACATGACCAAACCATCTCAACCTGTTCCTCTTCACAGCATCCATCACAGGCTCTATTCCCATCATTTTTTGCAATTCATCATTTGTCTTCCTCTCTCTCAACGATACTCCGCACATCCATCGAACCATTCACATTTCCACCCTTTCCAACCTTCGTTGCTGCTCTACATTCATTACCCATGTCTCGCTCCCATAAATCATAACACTTCTCACACATGCAGCATACACCTTTCCCTTCAGCTTCAACGACACTCCCCTCTTCATCAGCACGCCACTCAGTTCCCGAGAGTTCTTCCATGCACATCTCACTTTTGCAACCGTTGCCGAGTCTGATCCACCTTCTCCATTCAGCATGTCTCCGAGGTAGCAAAATGTTTTCACACCTTCCAGCTTCACGCCGTCTCCAAGATCCAACTCAACATTTCCTCCATCTGTAGCTCCCTCTGTGCACACCTTACATTTGAATGTATCTTCCACACTGCTTAATGACCCTCTCAGACCACTACATTTTTGATGAACCCACTCAGCGCACATTGTACATTGAATGGAGTTCACTCCGACACCCTTCCTGCACACAGCACAGGGCCACTTCCCAGTTCTTTCCACCTCACCACATGCTTTACCACTTGCCATCACCTTCGTCTTTCCGCTATTCACCTTCAGACCTTTTGTCTCCATACATTCCTTCCACTTGTTCATCTTTTCCTTCAGTCCATACATACTTTCCGCAATCAACACCAGATCATCTGCAAACAACAACTCCCACTGTAATCCCTCCTTTACGTTCTGAGCCAGCACCTCCATCACAGCTACAAATAGTAGTGGACTTAGTACCGACCCCTGATGCACTCCCACCTTCACCTCAAACTCACCACTGTTCCCGTCCTTCGTCCTTACAGCTGTGCGTGCTCTTTTGTACATTGCCATCACTACTCTGATCAACCATTTCTCCACTCCTAACTTCCTCATTGCCCATGTCAATACTTTGCGTGGAACCCTATCGAATGCTTTCTCCAGATCAACAAACCCAAGAAACAACTTCTTCTTCTTCTCCATGTACTTCTCCTGCAACTGCCTCACAATAAAAAGCGCATCTGTCGTTCCTCTTCCTGGCATAAATCCAAACTGCATTTCGTCGATCTTCACTTTCTTCCTTATCATCCTCTCCAACACCCTTTCCAATACCTTCATTCCATGCTCCAATAACTTTATCGCTCGGTACGAACCACACTCTAGAGGTTCACCTATCCCCTTGTATAGAGGGATGAGGGTACTCAGTTCCCAAACCACTGGAATGCGGCCTTCTTTCACCGCCAGATTACAGATCTCTGTCATTCTCTTCACACCCCAACTTCCTGCTGCCTTCAACATATCTCCCACAACTCCCGTCGGCCCTCCCGCTTTTCTACTCTTCATTGCTTTTATCGCTTCCTCAACTTCCTTCTCAGTTATCTTCTCTGCCAGTCCTAAAACTGGGTTACTCTCTATGTTGCCATCCCATTCATTCTCTGCATTCAACAGCATTTCCATATATCTTTTCCATCTTCCTTTAATTCCATCTGGGTCCACAACGATTTGTCCCACTTCATCCTTCAAGCAAATCACCCCCATCACATCACACCTCTCTTTCGCTATGTGCTTTGCAATCCTGAATACTGCTCTCTGACCCTCTTCCTAATCCAAGCGTTTTCCAAAAAATTTCCTTCATGCCTCCTGCGCCTTTGCTACCTCTTTCTTTGCAGCCTTCTTGGCTGCCTTATAACTTTCATGCTCTGCTGTTTCTGCTCCCGTACCCTTCGCCTTCTGCCACTCCTTGAACTTCTTCCTCTTCTCGTCAATACTCTTTCCAACTTCATCATCCCACCACCATGTTTCCGAGTGCCTCGGTGGTCCTTTTGTCCATCCACATACCTCACCAATGGCTCCCAACAGACTATCTTTCATTGACATCCAACCACTTTCAAGCTCAACCACATTATCCTCTGCCCTACTCAGCCTCTCTTTTAATGCCTCCCTTCCTGTCACCTCTTTCAACCTCCACACCTTCATTCTCGGTTGGTACTTCACCCGCCGAGCTCTCCTCGCACCTTTCACCCTTATGTCGCAGACAACCAAGTGGTGCTGTGAAACAGCCCCCTCGCCCGGGATCACCTTTGTGTCCCGGAGGTGCCCCCTATCTCGCCTACGCACCATCAGGTAGTCAACGGTTGTCGTCGACCCACCTGACGTGTATGTAACAAGCTTATTATCCTCTTTCTGGAATTGAGTTTTACAAATCAACAAATCAGCTCCATCAGCAAACTCCAAAATCCTTTCACCTTCTCCATTTCTCACACAATATCCGTAACCCCCATGAACTCCCTCAAAACCATCCATACTCCTTCCCACATGTTCACTTAGGTCTCCTCCTACCACAACAACTTCCTCATCTTTCACGTTTTCCATCAGCTTCTCTATCGCACACCAGAACTTGTCCTTCTCTTCATCGCTCCGACCAACCTGCGGAGCATATCCCGAGATGACATTCACCAAGAGCTTTCCAATCATCATTTTCACCATCATCAACCTATCACTCACTCTAGTCACACTCACCACACTGTCTTCAAACTCCTCAGAAAACAGGACACCAACACCTTTCACGCCCTTCAGGCACCCTTGCCACACAAACATGTATTTCTGTCCCTGCCTGCCCTTCACCATTCTCACACCACTTCCCTTCCATCTCGTCTCTTGCACACAACATATGTCCACTCTTCTTCTGACCAATACTTCCACCACTTCTCCTGATCTCCCTGTCATTGTCCCTACATTCCATGTCCCAAACCTCAGAAACCAATCTCCACTTCGGGCTGTACCCTGCCCATATGTAGTTGTAATTGTCATGGTTCTCTTTTTGAAGCAATGTTTTTATGGCCAGATGCCCTTCCTGACACCAACCCTCTTAGTCGTCTCTTACGACATGCACGGATACGGTGTACCTATTCTAATCCAGGGTACACATTGGGAAACATTTAAAACATGGAAATTCTGGGGGGGGGGGGGGCATCACGGCTGAGGGAGCCCCGTCAGCACCAAGCCACGGCGGCCCGGTCAGTACCACACCACGTCGGCCCGGGCAGCACCACACCACATCGGCCCGGTCAGCACCACACCACGTCGGCCCGGTCGGCACCACACCACGTCGGCCCGGTCAGCACCATACCACGTCGGCCCGGTCAGCACCACACCACGTCGGCCCGATCAGCACCACACCACGTTTGCCCAGTCAGCACCACACCCTTGGAAAGGACTTCGATGCTGTGGAGAGATCGAAGCAAGCCTCCTTGCTCGAGCGGACCGGAAGCGGAAGTCCTATAAGGGAGAACGCTATTGAAAATTGGGTCGCCACGTTAAAATCCAAGATGACCGCCTAGTGTCTTCCACTTTGTCAACTCACATCACTTCACCGACGGGGGACCTAGGCGTAACGCTTGTTATCTCCATTAACCCGTCCTAACCCAAATTTCTAAATTGTTGGTGTCGTAGTCTTCCACACCTCACTCCTCTTTTCCTATTCATTCATTTTCCTGATAATTGTGCCCAAGAGTTGACCCACTGCCCTCCTGTCAGTTCATCTCCTAGCTCTCTCATCTTGCTTTTCCATAATCCCCCATCTTGTCGTGAAAATATGTAAATATCTCTTGTGCCCCCCTCCCCCATTAGCTATGCTGTCGTTTGCTTGACTGTAGATTTTAATCTTTCGTTTTCAACTTTGATTTTGGATCTGTGATTATTTCAATAAATGTTGGAAATGGGGAAAAGAGGGAATCAGACCTGTATGGCCTGGACTTTCAAGGAAAAGCCGGCAGGTGTTTGTTCCATAGATTAAAGTTATTGAGTCCATAAATAGTGTGACATATGACAACAGGACTGGTAAAGTGAGTAGAGTGTTATATTTGTGATAGGTACAAGTGTGAGATGACTTTTTTTAGGAGCACATGCTTCAATGAATGGGGAGTAATAGCATTTGTGCATTGGAAAGTTTGAGCACATAGGGGAGCTTTTGGCCATTTGATTCCAATTCATGCAAAAAATTAACATATCAATCTCCAATCCACTGCTCCAAACCAAATCACTCAAAAATGACATCAGTCTCACAGAATATTCCAGCAATGAGAAACCAGAGCCACTCACTGCAATCGCTGATTGGCTGACCCACTTCAAAAATCATTGGAGCCTCCATTTTGCATCCATGCAGGTAAAAAGTGTGAGATTGGAGTTGATTAGTCGGTGGCCCTTCGTATCTGGGGATTTCTCCAGCTCTGTCCTCACTACATCCTCATCATATACCAATGGAAAAAAGTTTGTGTGCACCACAAAATAAATTACACAAAATGGTACTGACCTGTACTCTAGCAATATAATGGTCAGCTAACATGTGCCTTGACATGTTTCCCAGTTTCCCCATGGGAAACGATAGTTATTTAATAGCAGACTATTATCTTAGTCCCTTTCCATTATTTTGGGTTATTATGTTTTTATGCGTTGGGGAAAGGAAAGATCGGTCCTCCGCCCATAAGGGATAATGCACCAGGCTCCAAGGCACACCATGGTGTCCAGGTTCAGAAACCCACCAATCAGGGTGAAAGTTACTTTGGGGGAACTTGTGGGGCGGAGTAATGGGCTCCACCAATCGGGAGTCAGGAGATCTCCAGAATCCCCCCCCCCCCCCCACCTCCACCATCAACGAGGGTGAAAAATTGCTACACTTGGTACTGAGAAAACTGCAACGCTGCATGATTTGTGAACCATTGGTGTCATTGGTGTTTAAATGGCATAAGCGTGATGCCACACCTTTCCGAAAATGAATGTCTACGTGCTATTGGCATGGTTGAGGCAGGAATGCCACAAAACGTGGTGGCTAGGCGTTTTGGTGTTCATCGGAAGACCATACAGTCACTTTGGAAATGTTAGCATCAAACTGGCAACATTGGAGATCTTCCACGTTCTGGGCGCTCACGTATGACGTCATGTGGGCAAGATAACCATAACTGGTTGGTGCACCCACCCTAGGAATTGGTTCCAGACAGGAAGTTTGACAGCTTGCCACATCCCTGGCTTGCAACCAATCAGTGCCAGAGCTGTCAGGAATCGGTTGCATGAGCATAACATCTGACTACGACGACCATGACCAATGACCACCAGTACGTCCGATTTTGTTGCCACATCATCAACATGCGCATAGCTTGGTGTAGACAATGTCTGAGGTTCAGGAGACAGATTGGAATGGTATCATCTTTACAGATGAGTCGGGGTTCCATATTGACAGTAGTGATGGTCGTGTTTATCGATGGGAAAGGGAACCTTACTCCGTCACATGTGTTGTGAAACATTCATCATTCAGCAGTGGAACCGTGATGGTATGTGGAGGCATCACCGCACATCACAAAACTCGGCTAGAGGTCATTAATGGCAATTTGACAGGTATTCGGTACCATGATGAAGTTCTTTGTCTTCACATCCTTCCGTTCCTGCAGGTTCATGGACATCAACAGGATAACATGAAATTGATCAACGATTGCGCTGTCTTCAAAACCAGCTGGCGACATTGGCTCAACTGCGGCAGGCCTTGGTACAGATGTGGAATGGCATCCCTCAAACCTCCCACCATCTTGTGTCGCCATTGCTAAGCGCATGTGCCAAGGTAAATGTGCCAAGGTAAATGGTGGTCACACCAGATACTGAGCTGTTAAATGACTTTTGTCTGCACCTATCTTAGAGCCTCTGGAGACATGTCTTGCACACATGTGTTGACATTCTCATATCAATTTAATGTTCATCAAACACTAAGCATTAGACACTAAACATTCTCATATCAAACATTGTTGCGGTTTTGGGAAACCACTGAATAGTAATGGCAACCACCATACATGTCCCTTAGAATAGTTATTTCATAGCAGACCATTATCTTGGTCCATTTCCCTTATTTTGTGTTATTATCTCTTCATGCGTTGGGAAAAGGAAAGATAGGTCCTCCACCCATAAGGGATGATGCACCAGGCTCCAAGGTACACCATGGTGTCCAGGTTCAGAAACCTACCAATCAGGGTGAAAGTTACTTTGGGGATACTTGTGGGACGGAGTAACGGGCTCCACCAATCGGGAGCCAGGAGACCTTCAGGATTCCTCCCCACCCTCGACGAGGGTGAAAAAAGGGATTTTGAACACGTTTTTGACTCTCTTGGTCACAGGTGGTCGCAGTTGTGCTGGCTCTTTGTTTTAGAAATTGTGGACCTAGCACGTGCCTGTATTGAGTCTCTCTCTAGTCGCTCTCTCTCGCCCCACTGAGCACGCGGACATTTGTGCTCTTGGCTGGTCTCCCTCTCACAGGCCTCTATACCTGCGTTATTCCACTCTGGGCCTGTCTCTTGTGCACTCCCCACGTGTCTGCAACATTGCTATACTCTGGGCCTGTCTCTTGTGCACTCGCCACGTGTCTGCAAGATTGCTCCACTCTGGGCCTGTCTCTCTCTGCCGGGTTTACTCAGTCTCTACACGTGATTGCTCTCTGGCCAGACTCTCCCTGCTCCCTCTCGCTGCACATGCACATGACAAAAAGGCCTTGAACTTGCTCGTTTTGCACGTGTTCATTGTTCTCATCTGGTTGTCGGACTGTCTCTTGGTGCACGTGCGCACGACCTTACCTGCCCAAGTCCGTGCTGATAATTGACTTTACTCTGCCGTGCTGGGAGATATCCGGAGCATCGTAGACTATGTGCTATCAGGTTCCCCTCCCCTCCCCCATGAAAGGAGCTTATTCTATGCCTTATGACGATTACTACAGATAATCATCACATGGGCCCAGCAAAGTTTCTGCTTCTCGTCCCTTTTTCTTTGCCATTGAAATAATTACATTGTAAATATCTGTAATAAATCAAATCGTTAAAACGGTTTCCTTTTCCCTCCGTCCAGGAATGTATTTTCCTTCATTGATCGCCATTGTTCGTATACAGGTTAACATCAACCATAACGGCATTAGCACCCTTCTGGCGGTTACCAACGGTTTTCGCTCGGCCATCTAAATTTCCATCGAGGACAAAGGAAACTGCCGGAGGGTACGTACGGTACATTCTCTGATTGAGACCGTCACGTGGTATAGGTAAGATATCGTGTGACGGACCAATCGGTTCCCATAGTTGCTGATTCACAACCTGCTAAGTAGGAAGTTATTCATGCGCGGCAGCTGCAGGTCCAGTAAGTTCAGGAGGGAACGGAGGTTACTCCCTCGTAGTAAACCCGAACTCCAGGCGGTAACACATCGGTGCCGGGAGCGGGATTCCTGTCCGAGCACCGTAACACACTTGGTGCCGGCAGTGAAATTTCTCTCCGGCAACCGTAACATATTCGGTGTTCAGGAGCGGGATTCCGCTCCGGCCACCATAACAAATTTGGTGTCAGGTGCGGGATTCCTGTCCGAGCACCATAACAAATTTGGTGCCGGCAGTGAGAATCCGCTCCAGCACCGTAACAATATTCACATGAACACACAACGTGATGTGTTTGTTTTCATTCCTCATTTCACATTTCACATAGGTGTAATTGATGCACAGAAACTTCTTTCCATTAGGATATTAAATGTTGAATGCAGGTGAGACTGGCATTTTCTGGAAGAAGAACCAACTTTAGAGGCAATTTTCCCCACAGAGCAGGGGTTGGCCTTTTTTGGGCACATTGGTCCTTTTTTTTAGAAGCCCATGTGATGTTTTTTTGAAGCCCATTTGAAGCCCATCCGGTTTTACGGTCGGATGCTCTTCCTGCCGCCAATCCTGTTAGTCGCCTCTTGCGAGGGACACACAGGGAATTACCAGTGAACTGGTACTCAATTTGCCGACCTCGGAAGGATGATAGGCTGAGTCAACCCCCCTGGCGTTAATTCAGCGATCGACCGGGATTCAAACCCAGGATCCCAGGATCCCAAGCCGGCACCCTAACTATTTCTGGAAGAAGATGCTGAACAAAACTGTCTTGGCATGTACAGATATGTCTGGCCCTGAATTTAAATTTTCTCAGGAGAGACTGCTCTTCGGTCTTAATGGAGTGAGCATGAACAAAATCAATGCCATTGTTGTGCAAATGGTCAAATGCCCACGTGTAATTAGGAACAACTGTGTGCCTCACATACCGGTTATGTTATACCAACCAGGAAGGCTTAGATTGTGCAAACAATCTTTGATGAACTTTAATCTTCCAGATCAATTAATTTCTTCATTTATAAATGGTGCTGAAAAGGCCATACTCATTCTGCAGAGTGCAGCAGATCTCAGGTACGGCACTGCTGAATTTCCAGTGGACTATCACTGTGATATTTCTCCCAGCAAAAGTGCTTCTTCAGTTACAGTACCAGGAAGTCAACACCAACTTTAAGACACTTTACCTGAAGAAAAGCCTTTGATCATTTAGTCCTGGCTGGTGAGGTACTACATGCTATCAAGAAGTTCTGGAAGAAATTACAGCCTGAAGGAAGTAATTTAGGGCATCATGCGTCTATGGGGTGTGGTCTTGGAATGCTGTCTTGGGAGCATCTGGAATAAATTATGGCCAACCTGGAGAGGATGACGTGTAGCAAATTTCCAAATTAAAGGCTGCTGTATTAGTCAGCAATGTATGTGGCCAGATGCAGGGCTCATTCACTGCTGAGGATATCCAGAAGCATATTGAGAGTGATTGAAAGGGATTGACACCAGTGGAAGTCATAGCCCTTGCCCAACACCAAGTGGAGCCTGAAGAAAAGAGAACTGAATAAACAGCCATAACCATGAGATACTCCAACTAACTCCTGTTGATGTGTTGGGCCTATGGAGGATAAAGTTGCTATCTATGATGTTCCTTCCAGAAGGTAGTGGGCCACACATACAGCATTTGGATTATTTTTTTTATTTACAAATGGAGGGACTGGGAAGGGATGACTGCCCACTGCTGCCCACTTCCACGAATTTGCTCCTCTCTTCTCCAACTCTTTGTTCAGTCTTTTAAATCCAACTTTCTCCTGTAGGGCTTGAAGTTGGTAATGCACTACTACTTCACCTCACCCTTCATCTCTACCCATGATCATTTCCATCCACATATAAACACCCCTCTACCCATAGTTTTGCAGGTTGTTGCCTCTTCCTATCTCCTATTCCTTCATCCCTTGTTGCATCCATGCGTTTGTCCCACTACGCCACTGTCATTGCATTTCCTTCTATCTTCGGGCACCTTGCTCTTCCATGATCCTCTATTTTATATTCAAAAACCGACTTGCACTCAATTTGTGTCCTGCCTGTCAGCCTCCTTCAAATCGTTCACCATCTCCAGGTCCATCCTCGGGTTCAGCTCCATCAACACTTCCAGGTCAATCCATTAAGTAGAGAGCATCTCGAAATGCAAAGCCTGTCCACAACTATTTTGTACTTGAACTAAACTTGGACCAAAACAACAGTAAAAAAAAAAGTAAAATTTATTAATCACTGTTATCCATCTCATAATTAAGGCTTGCTGAAAATTGTATGACAAAAGCTCAAAAGGTAAATAAATAAATAAATAAATAAATAAGGAAGCAATTACAAAACCTGGCCGTCTCGCGCGCTGCGCAGTGACGGTCTAATAAGGCCTATTTGTACTCAATGTGACTTTGCCTTGTGACATTTTGACCCAATTATTAATTAGTCTTCTCCATATTCTCATAATAAAGATTTGTTTAAAATTTGATGACAAAAGTTCAACAAATGGTAAAAAAAAAAGGTTATGGCCTGGATACAAACACACACACACACACACACACACACACACTTACACACAAACATAAATACACACAAACACACACACACACACACACACACATACACACACACACACATACACACTTACACACACATACACACTTACACACACACACATACACACACACACACACACACACAGACACACACACACAATTGCCAAACCCCATCTCCCGCTGTGAGGTGGATGGCCTAATTATAGACAATCACCATTTTTTTCAACTACAACCAAATCCATTCCATGTCCTCAACCCGACTACTGCCCTTAATCAGCTCCCAATCACTGCCAGCCTCTGTCTTCATCGACACCATTTTTTGCAACCTGCTTATAAAGGTAAGAGGAGGAGAACAACTGCATGATATTGAACATTCTCGCATCATGTTTAATTTTATTGCCAACGACTCATCACCCAGGATGATGAGTTAGTGTGTATGATCTCATCTTCAAGAAAATGATTCAACCACCATCATCTCCTAAATATTGCCTAAAAGGTCATCTATTTTTTTTCTCTTATTTTTTGTGCATACAGAGTCAAGGCTCGAGTAAGAGCAAACACATTAAACACGAAAACATGCACGGACACATAAAACATACAATAAGGGGAGCCGGAGACAAGAGCGGGAGAGAGAGGAAAGCACACAAGTACAACAGTAGAGAATAGAGACGTCGGTAGATCTGTGAAAGGGGGAGGGTTGGCGTTGAGCCGGGGGGGGGGGGGGGGGGTACACGGTATAAAACAAATGAACACTACTAGGAATTATAGGAAGGAAGTCGGAGATTGAAAAAAGTGGATCTGGGGTGTTTTAACGGGGGTAGAGAAGATCAAGGTTTTGGATGGGGAAAGTCAAGAGATGGTGGTGAACAGCTGTTTTAAAGACCTGAAGGGAGGCGTGGTATAAAACGAGTACACGGTATAAAACAAATGAACACTACTAGGAATGGATAGGGGAAGAAGAAGATGTTCCACTTAATGTATGGACTTATTTTCTGCACATTTTACCTGTTCTTTGAATAACTCACATTATGTTGCATATTTTAGTGCTAACCTATTATGAAAGTTTGCCACTCTATGGAATCTGCTCAAGTAAATAACATGAATCTGGGTCAGGAGACAAGAAAGAAGTTTGTCCTGTTTTCTTCAGCATTTTAGTGATGGGAAGTGATTTGAGATCTCGTGAGATCTTGGAGACGACGGCAGGGATTTTCGAAGCTCCACACGGTCTCCACGTTTTCAAAGTTAAGTCTGTTCACAATTGTATTCTTTCGAAACTGTATTTATCTTTCGGTGTGTGAACCTATAGTGTGCCCCTTGGAAGTTTCTCGGTGTTTATCTTTCATAAATTAATCGTTTGTTTGCCGCATCGCGAGCGAGGCCTTGCAGCCTCAGGCTTCTGCCGTCGAAGGTTGTTCCTTCCTTCGCTGTTTTGCCAGGTTTTTTGATTTTCCATTCTCCCCCAAACTTCCAAACATCTACTCTTTGTCTAACGTTGCAAGCCCCCCCACCCCCCCATCCCCCCAAAAAACAAACTTATTTCCCTTTCTCCTCATGTGCTTTTGTTCCATCGTGCGCCTCTGTCCATGTGCGCTGTCCCGCTCCGCCCCCATTATCCCCTTGCCTTCCACCTTTGCCCTGTTCACGTGACTCGTGGTTGTCCCTCTAGGCTCCCTCTCCCCGTTGGTATTTTTGTGAATATACGATTGTTCTTCATGGTTCTGTTTAAATATGTTTAAACTTTCCCCTTCAGTGTTTTATTCAGTGGTTTATTACAACACGCTGTTTTTCTTCCTATTGAAAAGGCTCCTTTCAATTTCCTCTTCAACTCATTCCATTTCAAAAAAATATTCAATCTCTTATAATTATTTCTCGCTACATGCTCTAAATTCTCATTCATTCCACCCCTCCTCCATCGTTCTAAAACAGATCGCTAACTTGAAAATCACAACAAACCCAATTTGTTATTTTTATTTTTATTTTTTTGTATACAGAGTCGAGGCTCGTGAAAGAGCTAACATTTATCAAACAAACAAATCAAACAAACAAGCAAACAAAGTATATAAAAAGGGGAGCGGTCGACAAGATGGGGAGAGAAGGGGAGGAAGCACACAAACACAACATTTGAGAGCAGGGACATCGGGAGATGTGTGGAAGGGAGAGGGCTTGGGAGGAGGCAGTATAGGTATAAAATGCAAGGACACAAAGGACTTCCAGGAAAGAAGTCGGCACCTCAAAAAAGTGGATTTGGGGTGAAATTAGCGGGGGTAGAAAAGATCAAGGTTTTGGATTGGGGAAGATAAGAGATGGTGGTGAACAGCCGTTTTAAAGACATGGAGGGAGGAGTGGGATTGAAGAGAGTGAGGGAGTTTGTTCCAGAGGCGGGAAAAAAGAGGAATGAAGGAGTGAAGGTGAGCAGAGAGTCTTGATTTTGGCAGTTTAACCATAAGAGGGTTGCAGGCAGATCTTGTGCGACCTGCAGGAATATTTGGGGGACAGAGCCCAGAGAGAGCTGGGGGAGCAAGGCCGGAGAGGAGTCGGTAGAAGACGGAAAGACCACCAACTTGCCTGCGGTGAATAAGTGAAAGGCCCTCGGAGATAGCGTCATCGCGGGAGATTCCAATGATTCTGAACACTTTGGTTTCAACAGCGTGAAGACGAGCTAGGTGTGAGGCAGGAGCACCAGCCCAGAGGGGAGAGCAGTACTCCATTGAGCTGCGGATGAAAGCCTTGTATGTGGTGAGGAGCTCAGGTGTGCCAAGGAAGGACTTCGCACGACAGAGGATGCCCAGTCGGCGACTGGCTTTGGAGGCCAGCTTGGAAATGTGGTTTTCCCAGGAAAGATCATGGCAGATAGTGAGACCCAAAAGCTTGAGTGACAGAACTTCTTGGAGAGGATTATTCAGAAAGTAGATGGGAGGGTTGTCCAGTCCGTCTTTTCAGAGAGACATCGTAAGAGTGTGAGATTTGTCAGGATTGAAAGACATGTTCCACTTGTTTGCCCAGTCTGTGATTTTGTCCAGGTCTGCAGAGAGTGAGGAGGCTGCAGACTGCCGATCTGAGGGATGAGGAATGGAGCGGAAGAGAGTGGAGTCATCAGCAAAGAGATAGAGAGGATTTTCAAGAGAGTCAGAGAGATCATTGATGAAGACCAGGAATAGCACCGGGCCCAGAACACTACCTTGGGGAACTCCAACCAGAACAGGAAGGGGGAGATGAGAGAAATCCATTCAGGGCCACACGTTGCCTTCGACCAGAGAGGAAGTCCGCAAGCCATGAGTGGAGATTTCCATGGATACCATAGGAGGAGAGTTTGGTGAACAGAGCTGGGTGCCAGACCATATCAAAGGCATGTGATATGTCAAGTGAGACAGCTCCGATTTCCTGTTTGGCATTGAGGACCTCCATCCATTGTTGAGACAGCAGAAGCAGCATGTCCAGAGTAGAGTGACCTGGTCTGAAACCAAATTGATGATCAGAGATCAAGCCATTGGAGAAGAGAAAAGATTTCATATCCGAAGCAATGATGGATTCCATGACTTTGCTGATAATTGGGAGAAGGCTGATTTGTCTGTAGTTGCTAGGATTTGTTTTTGCACCTTTTTTGTGTAAAGCGGTGATGTTGGCTGATTTCCAAGCAGATAGCAGTTGACCTTGAGCAAAAGAGAGGGTGAAGTGAACAGAGAGAGGGAGTTAGAGCAGAGAGAGAGAGAGGGAGAACAGAGAGAACAGAACAGAGAGAACAGAGAGAGGGAGTTATAAATGTTCATCTTTCATTAATCATCCACTTTCTAAACGTCCCCCTTGCCCCTCCCCTCCAAATCTCCCCCCTTGCCCCAACCCTCCAAATCTCCCCCATTGCCCCTCCCCTCCTAAACTCCCCCCTTACCCCTACCCTCCTAAACTCCCCCCTTGCCCCTCCCCTCCAAATCTCCCCCCTTGTCCCTCCCCTCCAAATCTCCCCCCTTGCCCCTCCCCTCCTAAACTCCCCCCTTGCCCCTCTCCTCCTAAACTCCCCCCTTGCCCTTCCCCTCCTAAACTCCCCCCTTGCCCCTCCCATTCAAAACTCCCCCCCAACCCCTCCCCTTCAAATCTACACCCAACCATCCCTCCCAAATTCTCCCTCCTCCTTCTCAAAGCTGCCTCATCCCCACTTCGTCTCCCTTCTATCTCATACCTCCACCTCCCCCAACCTTCGATCTTCCTCTGCTCCCCCTCCCCCCCCCCTCAAACAACCCCTCACTGTGCCTCATCCCATCACCATCAAACCTTTCGTCCTCCTCATCCTTCCCTTTCTTTTAACTCTTCTGTAATCTCTGCCACACTATCAACTGCTCTTCCTACCTCCCCCTCTCATCCTTCATCTGACCCTACCCCTCCCCTCCCCTGTTCTGCACCCGATGCTCCCCCTCTCTCCTCATTAACGGTATGTACCTAAAACATCCGGGGCCTTCGCTCAAACCTCACTGATCTCTCCAGACAGGTTGCTTCTGACAATCCAGACTTGATCTGCTTAACAGAAACTTTCCTCCTTCAAGATGTCTCTGATTCCTTAATATCTCTTCCTGGTTATTCCCTCCTCCGGTATGATAGACCTGAGCCTCGTCCTGGTGGTGGGGTGGCTATCTTTATCAAAAACTCTCTTCCTCACTCTCCTTGCACTGCCCTCTCCCCACCCCACCCCCAGGAGTACCTCTGGCTACGGCTTCCTCTCCGCTCCCACCTTTTGTTCATATGTGTTCTGTACCGTCCTCCAAACAGTGATGACTCCATTTACATTTCGCTGTCGGACAACATGGACCAACTTCTATCAACTCAACCAAACTCTCTCTTCCTCATATGTGGTGACTTCAAATGTCATCATGCCAGCTGGCTGGGTGTGGGTTCATCTCTCACCAGCCATGGCACCTCAGCAAAGGACTTCTGTGACTCATTGGGACTGATACAATCTGTCAATTTCCCGACCCGGATCTCAGGCAATGGAATATCTTCTCTTCTGGACTTGGTTATGACTAACTTCCCTGAAAATGTCTGCTGCTCTTCTTCTGCTCCAATCGGTTCTTCTGATCATGTGCTTGTTAAAGTGGGCATCTCTCTGGCCATTCTCAGAGAGCATCCTCAGCGCCGAAGAGTCTGGCATTTCACTCAGGCTGACTGGCACGGTCTGCAAGCAGCCATCAATCATCTGGACTGGACTCCCATCTCTACTGCCTCTGACATAAATTCTTCCTGGGAATTCTTTCAAGGCAAACTGCTCTCTCTAATGCACAGATTTATCCCATCTCGTCTTCAGTTGTCTTACCCTTCCTCCCGTCCATGGTACACTGAATCTTGTGGTGAGGCAGTTGCCCTGAAACAACTTGCCTTTGCCTCTTGGAAGGCAAATTCAACTGAAGGCAATCTCAGTTCCTGCCACCAAGCTCGGAACAAGTGTGTGTCTACCCTCAGGAGTGCCAGGAAGCACAATCTCTCCACACTCAAGATTGAACTCTCAAACCTGTCTCCTTCCTCCAAATCCTGGTGGCATCTGGTCAAATCCGTTTCTGGTGTTTGTTCCCTCTCCATCCCCTCCCTTACCTCAAATGGCTACACAGTTGACACAGCACGTGACAAAGCCGAATGCCTCAACTCTGTGTTTGCCTCAAAATCTTGTGTCCCAAACCCATCTCTCTCTGTTCCCACCTTTCCCAGTCGAACCCAACTGCTCCTGGACTCTGTGTTCTTCCCTCCTGACAAGGTGGAGAAGTTTCTGTCAAACCTCGACTCTGATTCTGCAACTGGACCAGACGGCATCAGCCCACGGGTCCTAAATCCTGCTCTGCCTCTCTATCTCACCCTCTCTCTGTTCTTTTCACCCTCACTTTTGCTCAAGGTCATCTGCCAGCATCTTGGAAATCAGCAAACATTACCGCTTTACACAAAAAGGTGCAAAAACAGATCCTTGCAACTACAGACCAATCAGCCTGCTTCCAATTTATCAGCAAAGTCATGGAATCCATCATTGCTTCGGATATCAAATCCTTCCTCTTCTCCAATGGCTTGATCTCTGATCATCAATTTGGATTCAGACCAGGTCATTCTACTCTGGACATGTTGCTTCTGCTGTCTCAACAATGGATGGAGGTCCTCAATGCCAAACAGGAAATCGGAGCTGTCTCACTTGACATATCACGTGCCTTTGATATGGTCTGGCACCCAGCTCTGTTCACCAAACTCTCCTCCTATGGTATCCATGGAAATCTCCACTCATGGCTTGCGGACTTCCTCTCTGGTCGAAGGCAACGTGTGGCCCTGAATGGATTTCTCTCATCTCCCCCTTCCTGTTCTGGCTGGAGTTCCCCAAGGTAGTGTTCTGGGCCCGGTGCTATTCCTGGTCTTCATCAATGATCTCTCTGACTCTCTGGAAAATCCTCTCTATCTCTTTGCTGATGACTCCACTATCTGCCGCTCCATTCCTCATCCCTCAGATCGGCAGTCTGCAGCCTCCTCACTCTCTGCAGACCTGGAAAAAAATCACAGACTGGTCAAACAAGTGGAACATGTCTTTCAATCCTGACAAATCGCACTCTTACAATGTCTCTCCGAAAGGACCGACTGGAAAACCCTCCCATCTACTTTCTGAATAATCCTCTCCAAGAAGTTCTGTCACTCAAGCTTTTGGGTCTCACTATCTGCCATGATCTTTCCTGGGAAAACCACATTTCCAAGCTGGCCTCCAAAGCCAGTTGCCGACTGGGCATCCTCCGTCGTGCGAAGTCCTTCCTTGGCACAGCTGAGCTCCTCACCACATACAAGGCTTTCATCCACAGCTCAATGGAATACTGTTCCCCCATCTGGGCTGGTGCTCCTGCCTCGCACCTAGCTCGGCTTCGCACTGTTGAAACCAAAGCTTTCAGAATCATTGGAATCTCCTGCGATGAAGTTAACTCCGAGGGCCTTTCACTTACTCACCGCAGGCAGGTTGGTGGTCTTCTACCGACTCCTCTCCGGCCTTGCTCCCCCAGCTCTCTCTGGGCTCTGTCCCCGAAATACGTATTCCTACAGGTCGCACAAGATCTGCCTGCAACCCTCTTATGGTTAAACTGCCAAAATCTAGGCTCTCTGCTCACCTTCACTCTTTCATTGCCCTTTTCTCCTGCCTCTGGAATAAACTCCCTGACTCCCTTCAATCCCACTCCTCCCGCCAGGTCTTTAAAACAGCTGTTCACCACCATCTCTTATCTTCACCCATCCAAAACCTTGATCTTTTCTACCCCCGCTAATTCACCCCAGATACACTTTTTTTTTTGGAAATTCCAACTTCTTTCCTGGAAGTCCTTGCAGTGTTCATATGTTTTATACCTCTCCCACCTCCCCCAAAGCCCTCCCCCTCCCACATTTCTGCGGTTGTCCCTGCTCTCAAATGTTGTGTTTGTGTCCTTCCCCCTCTCTCCCCATCTTGTCTGCCGCTCCCCTTATTTTTTGTGTTTTGTGTGTCGGTTGGACTTTTTGTGTGATTAATGTTAGCTCTTTCACGAGCCTCGATTTTGTATCCCAAAAAAAAAAAATTATACCTCCACTGTAAAGTGTTGAAAATAATTTGAATGTGTGTGTGTCCCCCCCCCCCTCCCCCTCCGCGCTTCACACACCTCCTCCCCCCAAGCCCTCTCCCTCCCACAGATCTCCCAATGTCCCTGCTCTCCATCTTGTTCTCCCGCTCCCTTTATCATATGTTTTATGTTTTAGGTGTCAGTTTGTCTTTTTGTGATCAGTTCGCTCTTACACGAGGCTCGATCTTGTACACAAAAATAAATAATTAATAATAATAATTTTAAAAAAGAAAAAAGTGAACTTGACCTCATGAGTGCCAATAATGGTTAGAGCGATATGGTGCCAGACTATATCAAACAGCAATGTGGTAAGTCTGAATAAATTTTTTAGAACCTCCACTTTGTAAATAATAATCCCTGATAAATAATCCCCTGTAAATATCCCCTCTTCTAATGTTAAAAGAGAGCACCATAGATAGGCCATGTAGGACACCATAGGATCTTCTTTCGCTATTTCATTAGGATGTGTTTCAGGTGAGGCTCCGTTCCCAATAGTTTGAATCTACGTTGCATTAATGAAATAAGGATAGGCCCTAAAGCTCCTTCAACATCAGTGCGATTGGTTTTCTAACCCATGCGACGCCATTACGCACGCGGTCGTCTTGGAGAAGAAGGGGGAGGAGTCAGCCAAGCGCCAGGAACAAGGCGTGGCTCTGTCAAGGCCTCATCAAGGGGCGGGACCGGTGAGCCCTCACGACCAACCAAAGCCGAGGCGAGCTCACCGGTGGGCGTTTCCAAAAGGCAGGCGGCTTGATACGCGGGCGGCCAATATAAGTGCCGCCACAGACTACTTACGAAAGTCGAGCGAGCGGAGTCGAGCTAAAAAGGGGAGAGAAGGCGTGCATAAGAGAGTTGTGGAGAAGGCCTTGGTTGTGTTCATGAACTTGTTGGAGGTGCACGCCATGAAAGAAGGGTTGGAGAGGGTTCGCTAGCATGAGCATCTAGCTATTACGTACGCGAAGGATCCCAGTTTTCCCCCGCTGTATATAATTGTCCGGTCACGTTAAACGACACGCAGAGCTGGTTGCCGGGTTTCGCCTTGAACCCGGAGCATGGACCGGAGCGCGAGGTTGGAGCCAGACCTCGACGCCTGCCATCTGCATGGACCCTTCTCTTCCTTCTCACCATCCCTGCCATTCCATCCTTTCGTGTAAGTGTGTTTGTTCTGTCCTGGGCGTGTTAATTAAGACTGTTTAAGCTTGCCCTGTGTCCTTTTATTTCCTCTCTTGTATATTCTTGCCCTTTCGTTTCCTCTTTAATCATTACTGTATAAATAAACCATATTTGTTCTTTCTTTACCCCTTGGTTTCTTCTCATCCGATCGCTTTCGTCCTGTCCCCAATTGATATACGTGGCACGATTTGGCCAACGCTCAGAATCGGGATTAGTCTTTTTGTTAACAGCTCGGATTTCAGACTGCTAACCGCTCGGCAAACTCCATCTTGTCCGGGTCCGAGCAGGGAATTATATCCCTGCTTTGCGGAGGGATTGGCAAAGGTATTTGGGAACCCATTGACCAATCACCCTGGCCAATCTCACCCCGCCAAGGAGCCTGTAATTTCCAGGAACGGAGGATCGGCCAGTGTAAAAGACAAGGGGATTAACCCCCCCCCCCTTGGTAAGGGGAGCGCCGACCTCCGGATCCGCAACAATTGGTGTCAGGAGTGGGATTTGGGACCCGAACCAAATTTTAATCCACCTGGAAAAATTTGGTCAAAATTACGAGCGGCCAAAATCTTGTATTAACCTCCAAATTGAGTCCTGCCATGGATACTCAAGGCGATCGGATGCCGGTGGGGGAGATAGAAGAGGGGTTAGAGGCAACCCAGGACCCCAGGGAGGCAGTGGGAGTAATGGAGGAGGAGGTTGAAGAAGGTGGGGTGGAGGGCGTTGCAGGCGCACAAAATGGCGGCGCCTCGCACGTGGCGACGAGGGCCGCGCCCGCTGCACAAATCGAGGGTATAAATGTGCAGGACCTCATGGCGCAGATTTAGGCAGCCATACAAATGGGGAATGAGGGATTAAAAAATGATTTGGGCAATTGGGGGCCTAGAGAGCCAAATTGGGGGATTAGAGTACATTTGGCGGATTAGAAAATAAATTGGAAGGATTAGAGGGCAAATTAGGGGCCTAATTGGAGGACATGAATGGCCAAGCCCGATAAATAAATGAGGGGTTAGCGAGGCACAAAGCCAGGTATGAGATGAGAGAAGTTGAGAGGGAGGTTGGTCGCGGGTTGGGCCAGGAGGTCACAACGGTATGCGACGAGGTAACGCGGCTTGAGAAGCGCGGAGAAAGCGAGGCTGAGCAAGGCAAAGTCACGTGGACCGGGGTAGAGATCGCGACCCGGGGTATGGGGAAACTGGCGACCGCCGAAGTAGAAGAGAAAATTTTATTAGAGCAGGCGGTCGTCGAGGAAAAAGAAAATGAAATGGGTATAGTGGGAATTGAAATTGGAGAGACGGCAGGAATAGGAATTGAATCGGAGAAAGGAATGGAATATGCCCAAAGTCTGTATTCGCATCCTGATGCCGTGCTTGCTAATCCTTATAAATATTTGCAGGTGCGTGTGGAGAGGAGGATCCCAAAGGTGAGTCGGGCTGTATATCGTGCAAAAAGATTTTGCAGGAGAGTGTTTGTTTTCGCGCGCGCTTGGGATCCCAGCGTACCGCGGGCGTTTGTGGGAGGTCCGTGGTGCGCTGTGTGAGTGGAAATGGCGCGCGTGTGCGAATGGCGCTGGAGCGAGAGTGCGTTACCGAGTGCGAGAGTGAACGCACGTCGGAGTGGATGTGTGATGAATGTGACACAGAGAGTGAGAGCACGACAGAGTGTGAGAGTGAGGGTGACGCGGAGAGTGAGCTGGTTGTGGCGAGTGTGCAGGAGTGCACACCGGAGCGCGTGATTGGGTGCACAGAAGTGTGCACACCCATGGTTGTTACAGAGGATGCAACCGAGGAGTGGGCGCGAGGAGGTGTGTTAATGAAGTGTGCGAACGACGAGTGTGCACCAAGGTGTGCGAGGAGGTTTGCGGTGGTCAGGTGTGTAACGAAGTCTGTGAGCGAAATGAGTGTGCCTTGGTGGGGTGCACGGAGAGAGTGTGTGGTGGTGGAATTGACGGAGTGTATGAGATGTATGAGTGTAGAACAGAACGCGTGGTGTGAGCTTGCGAAGCGAGCATCGACGTTGGCCGGGGCAGCGGTTAGGCCGACGTATAGCCGACGCGAGCTCTCGGTGCGTGGTGTTCTTTGTGTGCTGCGGGAGCCGGCGGGGATCGGTGTCGATCTTTGTCGATCTTTATTGTGCCTGCTCGGCTGCAATTGTGGGAGCCGGCGGGGATCGGTGTCGTGCACGACGCTCCACACTATGTGGAGCGTCGTGCACGATTTGGGCCGGGCCCTGCCCTGCACGGTCGAGTCCACGCTTTGCCAGGCAAAGCGGGCGGCCTGGTTCGAGAGGAAGGAGGAGGGGTCGGAGCGGCGCCCCCTTGTGGTGGTGGCGTTCCGGCCGGGCAAGGCTGGGCCATCGCGCCTTGGAGCGAAAGGCCCTGCGTAGGGATGGTGCTTGGAGCCTTGGCCCGACAAAACCTCCTCCCCTGAATCCGAATGCCGGACGGACCAAACCTGCAGGAGACCAAACCACCCAAATGCATTGCTCGGCTTTGCGAAGCCGAGCTTTGATAATGTAATGACGTACCGAGAGGCTCAGAGTAGTGGACGATTGATGGTAGCAGTGATAGTGATGGCGAATGGTAGGTTTACCATTCGCCTCACATTTTGGGGGCACATGAGCATTAGTTTATGGGGATTGGCTGTGCAAACTAGCCCGGGAGGGTTAGGTTATAATGTATAGGGAATTAGAAATGACCATAGGTAACGTTAGATTTAAGTAGTGACTTGTGTACAGGTAGTAGGGGACACAGAATAGATTAGATGGATGATAACGACGAGGGAGTGCTTAGTATAAGGGAAGACGGGGAGCACGAGTTATAGAAGGGCAGTAGTTAGATCAGATGATGCAGTGGGTGATTGTGCATTGTATTGAGTGAATGGTCCTGGAGGAAAGGAGGGTGCAAGTGCCACCAGGTGTGTGGGCACCTGGTGTGCAAGTGAAGTACAGAGGTATGGGGAATGGTCGTATGGAATAAATGGTCTGGAGTGAATGGAGCATGGAATAGATGGTATGGAATGGATGGTGTGGAGTGAGTATGGTGAGTATGGTGGAATATGTGGAGCGGAGTGGTTGGTGCGAAAGGAGTGGATGGGGAAGGATGGACCCCTTCACGGGTACCCAGACAGGGTAGTTTAAAAGGAGGTAGAGGGAGTAGGTAAATTGTGGTTGGATATTGGCATCTGTGGTGTGAGTAGTAGCACAGAAGTGTTGTGTTGGGTGCATTAGTGGAGTAAATTGGCTGGGCGTGTAGCCTGTTAGTGTGAGTAGTTGGTTGGGCACTCCACCACTGTGAGGATGTTGGCCAGGTGAGGCCGCAGGTGGGCTCTGGGAGCCGGTAGTTGTGGATGGGGCCCGAGGATCCGGAGGACGGACCCGGGTAGCCCAGTGCCAGAGGGCACCAAGGGGTGACAGAGCCAGGAGAGGGCCTTCCCCAGTTAGTTAGGTTAGGGTGAGGAGCAGGTAAGCTCGGGTGGCAACTACAGTGGTGGAGGTGTGCAGGTGGGTAGACCTGCTGGGAGAGCTACACGTCGCAGCCCAGAAATTGTGCGAAGGCACCGGGAGATGAATCGGGGGAGTGAGACCCCAAATTGAGAAGCACCACAGTTTGGTCAATGGGAATTGGTTTTTAGAACCCAGAGTGTAAGTTGGCCAATGGATTGGCAGGGAGAGACCCCGGGTAGTGTAAAGTGTGTTAAAGTCATTTAGAGAATAGTTAGGAAGAAGGATCTCCTCGCACCATCTGCATCCACTCGCCTGAGGTGACAGGTACTCCGCACCATGCCATGTTTAATTATTTTTGATGCAAATGTTTTGGATTATGAGACGCATCATGACGTGGGGGTGACATTGTGCGTAATTCCATCTCTCCCTCCTTATGAGGATTGATGATGAATTGGTGATGGCAAATTTTGAAGTAGAGGGATTGTGGAGACGAATTTGGTATAGGGGAAATATGGGGAAGACGTGACAGTAGTGACGAATTTGTAAATGGGTAGATTTTGTAAATATGGGGTAAGGGCAAGGGTAGTGTAGGTGACAGGGGGGTGACGTACGGTAGGGACGAGCTTTCTCACTTCGCCCTCCGTACGCATTTCGCCTTGCATTGCCTTATTGACGTGTACCCTTGTGACCTTACCCCTCGCTCAATTGTCTTTCTTTTGTCTCCCACATGACCTGTGCACCATTGGGTGCCGAGGGGAGCGTGCGTGAGGTGGCCATTGTGCGCCCGAGATTCCCAGAACAAGCATGCATTGCGTTGATGTACCACTTTATGGACCGCTGTTCTGCGGCCAAGTACCACTTGATGGACCCCAGGTTCTGGGGAAGGGCAACTCTGTTGGAGACCGGCCATGGTGGCCAGGGAATCTTGCTTGCAGACCTCGGTAAGGTGGCACCTATGCCAAACAGGTGGACCACCCTTAGTTGGCCCCTGTTGCCCTAAATAAAAATGGACACGGTTTGTGCTTTATTATTATTTCCAAGTAGGCCGCATGAAGCCAGAAGACGTCGGGAAGAACATCGGCCCAGCAGAGAAAGAGAAGACCACCACCAGTTGTTTTGTTGTGTTTATTAAGAACCATGGTGACTGCGCACCGAGTGGTGCTTTTGGTGCTTTGTGGTGCTTTTGGTGCTTTTGGGTGCTTTGGTGGTATTGGTACTGGTGCATCGATGCAATGCGTGCTGTCTCCTCCCTCCCAACAGGAATTTCTTTTTCTTGTTCCCTAAGGAAAAAAAGCAAAAAAAACACAGGTCCTGGGTTGCGTTGTAAATAAGAAATCACGTCATTGTAAATAATGCTCCCCACCGTAAATGTATAGTTTGAGAATAATTCCGTAATTCGGTTAGCTGTGGGCTTGAGTCTGTTAGACAGGGTGCAATGCAATAGGGGGACATACTTATTTGTGTTTTAAGATTGTCACACTCAGGGTCAGGTTAATTGTAGAGGGAATTACACCTACGTGTTACACTAAGTTAAAGTTTTGTAGGCCCGATGACGGGCCTGAAGAAAGGAGGGTGCAGTGTAACGGTTTTGAGAAGTGTAACGAATTTGAGAAGTGTAACGGTTTTTTGAGAAGTGTAACAATTTTGGAGGAAGTGTAACGAATGTAAAAAGTATGGTTTTGTTATGTGTAACACCCTCATAATGTAAATAATGGTCGCAGCCGTCCTCCTAGTTAATTCCATGAAACGTACACGCAGGCCACGATATATCTTTTTAAATAGTGTATTTCCTTATTCTATGTAGGCTAAATATGTGTTTCCCACTAGATTGACTTTGCATTGTATCAAACAAAATAAGCGTAGGCCCTTGCAATTTCCCCAAACATCTCCGCTCTCCAAAGTTCCTTTCAAAAGGGTGCGAGTTGTGTTCAATCCCGCAAGCCGCCATTGCCCATGTGCTAATCTCGGAGAAGAAAGGCGTGTCTCCACCTCGTCATAGAGGGGAGGAGTGAGCCAACCCCACTTGGCCAACCAGCACCGCGGTTAGCGACCCGGTAGGCGTGCTCTCGCAGCCGGCGGCTTGATTCCGCCCCGAGTGATAAAAGCGACTGTAAGGGACTGCTTCACCAGATGACCTGGGAGATGAGCGAAGAGGCGACACCAAGAGGAGCGGTGAGATGCGAAACGCTCCAAGCCAAAGAGGAGAGGTACTCGGAAAGGAAACCAGCTTTGGAGAGACGCGCTGAAAGGAGGGAGACGGCTCCACCAGAAGGAGAGGAGCAGGTGTGCCCGAGCCAGCGCGTGACGTCTAAAGCATCGGCAGCGGATACGCGACGAAGGGTTTTCCCGCCAAAAACCGCGAGGAAGTGAGAGCTGCTGCCTCCGACCCTCCTCCCTCTCCAGCAATCCACCTCAAGCCCTACCTGCCTGCAATATCCCCCGTGTAAGTGTGAACGTCGTCTGTCCTACTCGTTGTCTTGGGGTTAAGTAAAATGAATAGTGTAAGTTAACGATTCGCTGTGTGACTGCTTCTTCCATCCATTGCTTGTGTGTGTATAATAAATCTGTTCTTCCTCCGTACTCTGTCTTCTTCTCTTTTCATTCTCTTTCGGTCGCTTTAGAGGTTTCCCGATTGAATATCTGTGGTGCGATCTGGTCAACGTCGGGTGGAGTCGGGTTCTAATCGGGGAGTAACTGTTCGGATGCGGTAATACCAACCGCTCGGTAAAATAACATCTTTAAAACCGCGTCTGTAACAATTGGTGTCAGGAGTGGGATTGAAGGGAATCTATCTCTTTCACTGGTGCAATGGAGTATTTCAATTAATGGGAGACACAGCCTTACTCTAAAAACACATAATAAGAGATAACTATATATATTGTTGTGGATATGAGAATGGTGTTTTTTTTGTTGAGTAAATTGTTGTAAAAATATCGCCCTCCTTGCTCCAGTTATGTATAAAGGTCAAAGTGCATCCCGTAATTAGTTCATAAGCACTCACGTTAGCCAATCATAGATTTCCCCCCTTGTTGACAGTTATTTCCTTATTCTGTGCATTAGGCTAAGGATTTGTCTTCCATTAATTTGACACTCCATTGCACTGCATTAAATGAAGTAGATCCCTCCGACATGGCATCTTCAAAGTGCCAGGTTTGCCAGGTTTGCTGCAATTGCCAACTGCATTTGGGCGGTTTTCTTCATTCGCCATTGCTGCCCTTTGGCTGGGGCTAGCTCGAATCGCCCCAAAACCACCATTGGCCACGAGGTAAGGTCGGGGAAGAAGGGCGTGTCTCCACCTCGTCATAGAGGGGAGGAGTGAACCAGCCCTTGCCGACCAACCCAGAATGAGGGGTTGGCTTTAGAGGGCGGAGAGAGAACGTTTGGGGGAGGTTCGCAAAAGGGTCAAGGGTGGGGCTTATATAACCCGAGGAAGACGCCCCCAGAAGAGTCGAGGAGGGAGGAGATCAGACAGACAAGCCAAAAGAGAGTCCTGCGAGTTTGTGAGAGAGGGAGAGAGAACCCGTCACGCCAGACCCCCCACCAGCAGCGTTGGCTCCACCAGGCAGCTCCGACCCGTTACCCCGCGCACACGACAGGATCGGTGGCATCGGCGGCCGTCGAGGTCCAGCCCAACATCCCGTGCGGGATCAAGCTCCAGCCAGATCCGTGCCTTCCTCCCCCTCCAGCCACCCACCTCCTTCCATTCCTGCCTGCAAATTCCCCATTCGTGTGAGTCCGTCTTTTGTTTGTTCTGTCCAGGGTATTAATTAAGCCTGTTTAGATAAGCTAGCAATTTTCACTGTGTCTCCTTGATTTCTTCTGTAAATTATTTTATTATCCTTCCTTCTCCTTGGTTACTTTTGGTTGTAAATAGCAAATAAATTATATTCGTATTCCCTACTTCTGTCTTCCTCTTCTTCACATCCGTGTCGCCTTTGTCTTTTCCCCATTGAATATCTGTGGCACGATTTGGCCCACGTTTATGGGATCGAGTCTAGTCATTGTAAAAACAGTTCGGGCCGCGGCGCCATCCGCTCGACAAATTAACATCTTATCCGCGGTCCGTAACAATTGGTGCCTGGGAGTGAGATTGGGACCTGGAGCGCGAATAGCGCGCTCAAAATTACGGGTGGCCCAAAAAAAGAAATTTTGTTTTATTTAAAATCTTAAATTTGGAAGTCGTGCCATGGACAATCAAGGCGATCGGATGCAGGTGGGTGAGCTAGAAGAGGGGTTAGGGGTAACCCAGGACCACAGGGAAGAAATGGAGGAGAGCAATGAGGAGGTGGTTGAGGGAGTATCAGGTGCACAAAATGGTGCCCTCGCGCACGTGAATGCAGCAGCACCAAATCTAGCGGCGCCCGTGACCGTAGCAGCACCGGTGGATTCAAACCTTTTTTTGCTACAAATGGGGGCCCTTATGGACAAAATGGGTGAGCGATTGGAGGGCCAAATGGGAGCAATGAGGGACGAAGCGAGGGGTACCGGTGAACGGTTAGACAATAAATTTGAACGGTTAGACAATAAATTTGCGGGGTTAGACAATAAATTTGAGGGGTTAGACAATAAATTTGCAGGGTTAGACAATAAATTTGAGGGGTTAGACAATAAATTTGAGGGGTTAGACAATAAATTTGAAGGGTTAGACAACGGGATAAAAGAGGTGAAGAATGGGTTAACGGGGTTGGAAAATAGAATGGCTGCCCAGGAGAACCAGATGGAAGGAATGAAGAATGGGTTAATGGGGTTGGAAAATACAAGGGACGACAAATTGCGGGAAGTAGGGGAGCAATCCGCCCGGGAAATCAAACGGATGGGGAACCAGATAGAGGAGGTGAAAGTCGGGTTAAAGGTAAATTGGATGCTCAGAGGGATGAATTAGAACAAATGAGGGTGGCATCTACCAAAGAGATGGGAGAAATGAAGGAGGAAATAAGACGAGGTGTAAGCGAGGAGGTCTCGGGGGTACGCGAGGAGGTAAAGCAAGGTGAGAAGCGTATGGAGAAAGAGGTGAGGAATAATACAGCTAGGTTACAGGGGGGCATAGAGGGTCTGACGAGGGGAGTAGAACAGCTGACAGTGGGACAGAGGGAACTAGTGGACCAAGTGGAAAAGAACACTGCAATAATCGGGGGGTTAAAAGCGACACAAAAAGACATTAAAAATGAATTAATAGCGACAAAGAAGGAATGTCAGATGGTACATGAGGGATTGACGAAGAGGTTGGAAGAGGTGACAGAAGTAATGGAGACGAGAGACCGGGAGGTGAGGACGCACATAGAAACGGTTAAGGTGGCGTTAGAGGAAGAGTAGGGGGGGCGCACCGGGAAATGAAGGAGGTAAAGGAAAAATTAGAGGAGGTGGAAGAAGGGGTGAGTGAAATTAAGAAGAGACGGAGGGAAACAAAAAAAGAGATAAAGGAGGAGGTGATGGATTATGTACAAGGTCTGTGCTCAAATCATAATGATGTACTTGCTGACCAAATAAAAAGTTTGCAGGTGGCGAAGGAGGTGCGACGACGAGGTGCCAAGGTGAGTGGCGATATAATCGGCAATGTATATGGTGTGAAAGGAGAGTCAGTCGGCTTGGGGGTTGGTGTGAACCCGGGTGTTCATGAGAGGCCGTTGGTAAAGTGTGCGACAGGTACGGTGTGTGAAAGAGGAGGTGTGCGAGAATGTCCGACTCTGGGGTGTGTGAGGAAAAAGTGCGCGCCGAGGAGTGAGTGTGCTGTCGAGAGTGAGATGGTCATAGCACGTGTGCGGGGGGGGGGGGGGGGGGCACATGGAAGCGCGTCATGGGGAGTGTTACAAGGGATGTAACGGAAGCATGCACGCCTGTGGTGAGTGTTACGGAGGGTGTAACGGGAGAGTGTGCGCAAGAGGATGCGCGAGAAAGGTGTGTAACGGACGGGTGCATGAGGAAAGAGTGCGCTGGCGAGAGTAAGGGTGAGTGCGCGACCGAGTGTGGAGGTGAGAGTAGTGAGAGTGACACGGAGCATGATTTGGTTGTGGCAGGTGAGAGAGGATGTACACCTGGAATGGCAGGATGCACACCTGGAATGGTAGAGCATGTATGGGAATGCACACTGGAACTGGTAGTGAGGCACGTGGTTGGGTGTGCAAGTGAGAGCACACCTTTGGTTGTCACAGAGGAGGTGACCGAGGAAGGGGCGTGAAGAGGTGTGTTGGTGAGGTGTGCGAACGATGAGTGTGTGCAAAGGTGTGCGGTGGTCAGGTGTGTGACAAAGTCTGTAAGTGGAATGAGTGTACCTGGGTGTGTCAGGGAAGGTGCAATGACAAAGAGCATGGAGACGGCTGGATGTATGAGCAAGGAACCGGCTGCGGGGTGTGAGCATGCAAGTGGAGCATCGACGGTAACCGGGTTAGCGGTTTTTTTTTTTTTGTATGCTGAATCGAGGCTCGTGAAAGAGCTAACATTTATTTCACAAACAAATCAACCAGACAAACAAAATATACAAAAAGAGGGAGATGACAAAAAAAAAAGAGACAAGATGGGGAGAGAAGGGGAAGCACACAACCACAACATTTCAGAGCAGGGAGAAGTGTGGGAGGGAGAGGGCTTGGGGGCAGGAGGCGTGGGAAGGGGGGGGGGGGGTGGGAGAAGTATAAAACACAAGGGGACCGAAATTAGCGGGGGTAGAAAAGATCAAGGTTTTGGATGGGGGAGGATAAGAGATGGTGGTGAACAGCTGTTTTAAAGACCTGGAGGGTGGAGTGGGATTGAAGAGAGTGTGGGAGTTTGTTCCAGAGGCGGGAGAAAAGAGGAATGAAGGAGTGAAGGTGAGCAGAAAGTCTTGATTTTGGCAGTTTAACCATAAGAGGGTTGCAGGCAGATCTTGTGCGACCTGTAGGAATATTTGGGGGACAGAGCCTAGAGAGGGCTGGGGGGGGCAAGGCCAGAGAGGAGTCGGTAGAAGACGGAAAGACCACCAACCTGCCTGCGGTGAGTGAGTGAAAGGCCCTTGGAGTTAGCTTCATCGCGGGAGATTCCAATGATTCTGAACGCTTTGGTTTCAACAGCGTGAAGACGGGCTAGGTGTGAGGCAGGAGCACCAGACCAGAGGGGAGAGCAGTATTCCATAGAGCTGCGGATGAAAGCCTTGTATGTGGTGAGGAGCTCAGGTGTGCCAAGGAAGGACTTCGCACGACGGAGGATGCCCAGTCGGCGACTGGCTTTGGAGGCCAGATTTGAAATGTGGTTTTCCCAGGAAAGATCATGGCAAATAGTGAGACCCAAAAGCTTGAGTGACAGAACTTCTTGGAGAGGATTATTCAGAAAGTGGATGGGAGGGTTTTCCAGTCGGTCTTTTCGGAGAGACATCGTAAGAGTGTGAGATTTA
Organism: Myxine glutinosa; assembly: GCF_964187855.1. Classification (NCBI taxonomy): domain Eukaryota; kingdom Metazoa; phylum Chordata; class Myxini; order Myxiniformes; family Myxinidae; genus Myxine; species Myxine glutinosa. The sequence goes on along the minus strand of NC_136266.1, from coordinate 175,256,552 downwards.
TCAGGATTGAAAGACATGTTCCATTTGTTTGCCCAGTCTGTGATTTTGTCCAGGTCTGCAGAGAGTGAGGAGGCTGCAGACTGCCGATCTGAGGGATGAGGAATGGAGCGACAGAGAGTAGAGTCGTCAGCAAAGAGATAGAGAGGATTTTCAAGAGAGTCAGAGAGATCATTGATGAAGACCAGAAAAAGCACAGGGCCCAGAACACTACCTTGGGGAACTCCAGCCTGAACAGGAAGAGGAGATGAGAGAAACCCATTCAGGGCCACACGTTGACTACGACCAGAGAGGAAGTCTGCCAGCCATGCGTGGAGATTTCCATGGATACCAAGGGAGGAGAGTTTGGTGAGCAGAGCAGGGTGCCAGACCGTATCGAAGGCACGTGAAATGTCAAGGGAGACGGCTCTAATTTCCTGTTTGGCGTTGAGGACCTCCATCCATTGTTGAGAAAGCAGAAGCAGCATGTCCAGAGTAGAGTGACCAGGTCTGAAACCAAATTGATGATCAGAGATCAAGCCATTGGAGAAGAGGAAAGATTTCATATCTGAAGCAATGATGGATTCCATGACTTTGCTGATAATTGGGAGAAGGCTGATTGGTCTGTAGTTGCTGGGATCTGTTTTTGCACCTTTTTTGTGCAAAGCGGTGATGTTGGCTGATTTCCAAGCAGATGGCAGATGACCTTGAGCAAAAGAGAGGGTGAAGAGAACAGAAAGAGGGAGTGAAAGAGCGGAAGCACATGATTTTAGGACCCGTGGGCTGATGCCGTCAGGACCAGTTGCAGAATCAAAATCGTCGGTTAGAGCGACGTATAGCCGAATCGGGCCCTCGGTGCGCGCCGGGCAGCTTCGTGTGCCGCGGGGATCCGCGGCGGTTTCGAAAGAACCGCCGTGCGGGATCCACGACGGGCCGCGCTTTGAACGGCCGCTTCCGTGCTCCACTAAGCGGAGCGGGCGGCCCGGTAGGAAGGGTCGTCACGACAACCCTTTGTGGTTGAGGCGTTCCGGGAGGTCGAGATCGGGCCATTGGACGGCTCTGTGCCAAGATGGTGCGTGGGATCTCGGCCCTGGTAAACCTTCCCTGCACCGAGTGCCGGACGGATCCAGCCGCCAGCACCAAGCAACCCGCATTCATTGCTCGGCTTTACGAAGCCGGGCTTTAGAGATGAATTGGCGCACCGAGAGGCACTAGTGAGTAGACTGTGATGATGAGGATAGTGTTTTGGACCCGAAATTGAAAAAAAGCAAAATTTGATGATTTGCAAAGGATTGGCAGAGTGATGATTGGCAGATGATTGGTAGTGAATGGCAAATTTTTAATTAGCTGGAATTTGGTGTGCAAAATTGGTAGTGGGAGATGCCCGATGTAGAGGAGTGGTAACTTTGCCATCTCTCACACCGGGGGCAAAGGAGCACTAGTTATGGGGTTTATGGCAGTGAAAACTAGCCCGGGAGGGTTAGGATATAGTGTGTAGGGATCTAGAGAAGATTGACAATAGGTAACGGTAAGGTTTAGGTAGTGACAGTGATACCTGTAGTGGGGACGCAGGTAGATTAGTTGGATGATAATGACGTGGTATGTGCTTAGTTTAAAGGGAAGACGGGGAGCACTAAGTTAGCAGGGCAACAGGTAGTGCAGATGATGCCGTGTGTGTGGTTAAAAGGTGAGATTGCACAGGTGTGCAACTGAACAGGTGGATGGAGCAGTGTATGAGTGAGTGATGGTGATGTGTATTGTGCTGACCAAATGGTCCAGGAAGGAAGGAGGGTGCAGGTGGCACCAGGTGAGATTGCACAGGTGTGCAACTACAGGTGAATGGAGAATGGTTGTGTGGAGTATATGGAGTATTGGAATGGATGGTCGTGGAGTGAGTATGGTGGAAACTGTGGAGTGGAGTGGATGGTGCGAAGGTGTGAATGGGGGAAGAGTGGACCCCGTCACGAATACCCGGGGAGGGTAGTCTAAGAGTTAGGTAGAGGGTACAGGTAAATTGTGGTTGGATATTGGCATCTGTGGTGCGTGGTGGAAGAATGGTGATTGAATGGGTGCATTAGTGTTGTGGAAATGGCTGGGCGTGTAGCCTGTTAGTGTGTGTAGTTGGATTGGGCACTCCACCACTGTGAGGATGTCGGCCAGGTGAGGCCGCAGGTGGGCTCTGGGAGCCGGTAGTTGTTGTGGATGGGGCCCGAGGATCCGGAGGACGGACCCGGGTAGCCCAGTGCCAGAGGGCACCAAGAGGTGACAGAGCCAGGAGGGGCCTTCCCCAATTAGATAGGTTAGGTCAAGGAGCTAGGTAAGCTTGGGTGGCAACTACAGTGGTGGAGGTGTGCAGGTGGGTAGACCTGCTGGGAGAGCTACACGACTCAGCCCTGAAATTGTGCAAGGGCACAGGGAGTTGCATCGGGGGAGTGAGACCCCAAATTGATGAAGCACCACAGTTTGGTCAATGGGAATTTGGTTCTTAAAACCCATCGAGTAAGTTGGCCAAAGGCTTGGCAGGGAAAGACCCCGGGTAGTGTAAAGTGTGTTCATGTCATTTAGAGGATAGTTAGGATTAAGAATCTCCTCGCACCATCTACATCCACTCACCTGGGATGACGTACCTCCACACCATGCCAGGTTGTTTTATTATTTTTGTTGTGCAAATGTTTTGGATTTGTGAGACGCATCATGACGTGGGTGTGACATTGTGCTTTGTGTTCCATCTCTTCTTCCTTATGAGGATTGATGATGAATTGGGTGATGGCAAATTTTGGTTAGAGGGATTGTGGAGACGAATTTGGTATAGGGGAAATATGGGGAAGACGTGACAGTAGTGACAAATTTGTAAATGTGTAGATTTTGTAAATATGGGGTAAGGGCAAGGGTGGAGTAGGTGACAGGGGGGGGGGGGGGGGGGTGGGGTGACGTACGGTAGGGACGAGCTTTCTCACTTCGCTCTCCGTACGCACTTCGCCTTGCATTGCCTTGTTTGATGTGTACCCTTGAGACCTGAATAATCTATCTATAATTCCAGTAATCTCTGTGTGTGTGTGTGTCTGTCTGTCTGTATGTATGTATGCGACCGCTGTTTCTCGACAACTACCGGTCCGATATACTTGAAACTTGCCAGGTATATTGCTGGGGACCCGAGGATGTGCCTTTTCAAGGTTTGAAATTAATCGGACAAGTGGTTCCCAAGGTATGGTCACCGTACTCGCAAGCCGTTCGCTTTGGCTTTGAGAATGGACCAAACCATTTCATGTAAATAGAGGGGGGGGTTCTGTGGTCGTTACTGCCACGTGGTTTCAAAGTTTTTTTTTGTTGTTGTTGTTTGCATGCATGTTTTTTTGCACGCACGTACGTGCGGGCACGCCCTAGTAATAATAATAACAATTCATTTATTTTGTATAGCGCTTTTCCAGAAGCCCAAAGGCGCTTTGACAGAGTGGAAAACATAATGCATAACAATACATGAAAACAACAATTGCAAAAAGACAAGAATCAATAGGGAAATATTTAAAGCAAAAGGAGGGAGAAGGAGAAGAGATAGTCAGGGGTTAAATGCTGTGGGTTGAATGTTGAATGCAGTGTTGAACAGGTGGGTCTTTAGTGATGTTTTGAATGTGGTGAGTGAGGAGGAGTCTCTGATGGTGTGAGGTAGTGAGTTCCAGAGGGTGGGAGCAGCGATGGAGAAGGCCCTGTCCCCCCAGGATCTGAATTTGGTCCGGATGGAGGGGGTCAGGAGGTTGGTACCAGCAGAGCGGAGGTTGCGGGTGGGAGTGTGTCTGGAGAGGAGGTCAGCCAGGTAGGATGGGGCCAGGTTATGGAGGGCTTTGTATGTCAAGAGGAGGATTTTGTACTGGATTCTCTGGGGGATGGGGAGCCAGTGAAGCTTGTAAAGGACGGGGGTGATGTGGTCACGGGTCCGGGAATGGGTGAGTAGACGGGCAGCGGAGTTCTGAATGTATTGGAGTTTATTGGTGATTTTTGAGGGTGAACCATAGAGGAGGCTATTGCAGTAGTCCAGACGGGAGGTGATGAAGGCATGGATGAGGGTTTCTGCAGCCGTGGAGGAGAGGGATGAGCGGAGACGGGCAATGTTTTTCAGGTGAAAGAAGGCTGACTTTGTGATCTGTTTAGTGTATTTGTCGAAGGAAAGGGTTTGATCAAAGATGACGCCAAGATTCCGGATGTGAGGGGAGGTGGATACTGGGATACCGTCGATGTTGAGGGCAAAGTTATGGGTTGATTTTGTGAGCGTTTTTGGGCCAATGATGATTATTTCAGATTTATCACAGTTAAGCTTGAGGAAGTTGATTTGAAGCCAGGATTTTATTTCAGTGATGCAGTTTGTCAGGATAGAGTGGGTGTCGGTGGAGACGGACTTGGTGGAGATGAAAAGCTGGATGTCATCGGCGAAGCAGTGGAATTGGAGACCATTACGGCGGATTAAGTGACCGAGGGGGGACAGGTAAAGGATGAAGAGGAGGGGGCCAAGAACTGAACCTTGGGGGACACCTTGGGGGAGGGGAGCAGTGGGGGATTTGCAGTTATTGATGGAGATGAACTGGTGTCTGTCAGAGAGGTATGATTTAATCCAAGAGAGGGCAGTGCCGGTAACGTTAAAGGTGGATTCAAGTCGGGTGAGGAGGATGGTGTGATCGATGGTGTCAAAGGCAGCGCTGAGGTCGAGGAGGACGAGAATGTTGAGGTTGCCAGCGTCAGAGGAGAGGAGAAGGTCGTTTGTGATTTTGAGGAGAGCAGTTTCAGTACTGTGGTTGGAGCGGAATCCGGATTGGAATGTTTCATACAGGTTATTGGCAGAGAGGTGATGTTTGAGTTGAGCGGCTACAGCGCGTTCCAAAACTTTTGACAGAAAGGGTAGGTTGGAGATGGGTCTGAAGTTGTTTAGGGTGTCAGGGTTTAGACCAGGTTTTTTTAGAATGGGGGTAACAGCAGCAATTTTGAGGGAAGGTGGGACGATGCCTGTAGACAGGGAGGAGTTTATTGTTGCAATGATAAGTGGAGAGAGAGCAGGGAGGGAGGCCTTGACAAAGCTGGAGGGGATGGGGTCAAGAGTGCAGGTGGCAGTTTTCATTCCTATGAGGAGTTCAGAGAGGTCAGTAGGGGAGATTGGGGAGAACCGAGACAGGGGATGGCAGGACAAGGGGGGGCAGGTGGTTGGAGGGGGAGCGGGTGCGGCGGTGGTCAAGCTGTTGTAGATGTTGTCAATTTTGCGTTGGAAGAAAGAGAGGAAGGAGATGCAGTTGTCTACTGTGAATGACTGGGTGGTGGTGTTCAGGGGGCGGAGGAGTTTGTTTATTGTCGAGAAGAGTGCTGTTGGGTTTCCGGAGCCAGAGTGGATAATTTGAGAGTAGTAGGCGGAGCGGGCGCGGGAGAGGGCATCTTTGTAGTGTTGTAGGTGGTCCTTGTAGGCTTGGGAGTGAACTGTGAGACCCGTTTTATTGCGGAGTCTTTCAAGTTGGCGAGCACGAGTTTTCATCAGGCGGAGTTCAGGGGTAAACCAGGGAGCAGAATGGGTGAAAGAAACTGTTTTGGTTTTTACAGGCGCAAGCTGGTCAAGGCAGGAGGAGAGAGTGTGGTTGTAGTAGTCAGTGAGGTCGGAAGGGGTGTGGAGGTCAATGAAGGGAGAAGTGGACATTTTTTCAGAGAGGGTGGATGAGAATGAGGTCGGTGAAAGAGCATTTAGCTTACGGAAGTTGATAGTGTGATAATGTCTTGGTGTTGGGGTGGGGATGTTGATGGTCAGAGTGATGGCTAAGTGGTCAGAGAGGGTGAGGTCGGAGCCAGAGAGATGGTGCAAATTTAATCCAGTGGAGCAGGCAAGGTCCAAAATGTGACCACGGATATGGGTAGGAAAGTCGACATGTTGAGTGAGGTTAAAGCAGGTGAGTAAATCAGTGAAGTCAGTGGTTATTGTGGAGTCGGTGGAGTCAGTCACCTTACCCCTCGCTCATCTGTCTTTTCCCCCCTTTGTCTCCCACATGAGGACTGTGCGCCACTGAGCGCCGAGGGGAGCGTGCGTGAGTCCGCCATTGGGCGCCCGAAACTCTCGCAACCACAGCTGTCTGCATCGATGCACCACCTTATGGACCACATGTCTGTGGCTGAGCACCACTGATGGACCCCATGGGTTGGGGCATGGCCCCTCTGCTGGAACCGGCCATGAAGGCCCGAGATCTTGCTGGCGGACCTTGGTCCCCGGGCACCGATGCGTGAACCACACGTAGTCGGCCCTGTGGGCCATAAATAAATAAAATAAAAATGGACACGTTTTGTGCAAGTTTTATGTCCAAATAGGCCGCCAGCAAAGAAGATGACAACAACTGGAAGATAGCATTAGCCAGCAGAGGGAGCCGAAGAGCAAGAGACCACCAGCAGGGTTTGTCGGTTTATTTTTTATTGAACTGTGGTGACTGTGCACCGATTGGTGCTTGAGGGTGCTTTGGTGCGTTTTTGGGTGCTTTCATGGTGCATCAATGCAGGGCAGACTGTCCCCCTCCCCCAAAAAAGAACGATCACAGGTCCTGGGTTGTGTTTTGTAAATAAAGTAGAGTCATTGTAAATAATGCGCCCCCCACCGTAAATGTATAGTTTGAAGACCATTCCGCAATTCGGTTAGCTGTGGGCATGAGTCTGTTAGGTAGGGTGCAATGGAGCAGCGGGACACATTTATCTATGTTTTAAAACTGTCACACTCAGGGTCAGGTTAAATGTAGAGGGAACTACACCTACGTGCCACACTAAAAGTCAAGGTAAGAGGCCCGGGACGTGGCTAAGAGGAGGAGGGTGCAGTGTTGTGGATATGAGAATGGTGTTTTTTTTGTTGTGTAAATTGTTGTAAAAATATCGCCCTCCTTGCTCCAGTTATGTATAAAGGTCAAAGTGCGTCCCGTAATTAGTTCATAAGCACTCACGTTAGCCAATCATAGATTTCCCCCCTTGTTGACAGTTATTTCCTTATTCTGTGTATTAGGCTAAGGATTTGTCTTCCATTAATTTGACACTCCATTGCACTGCATTAAATAAAGTAGATCCCTCCGACATGGCATCTTCAAAGTGCCAGGTTTGCCAGGTTTGCTGCAATCGCGAGATCTCGCGAGATCTTGGAGACGGCGGCAGGGATTTTCGAAGCTCCACACGGTCTCCACGTTTTTCGAAGTTAAGTCTGTTCACAATTGTATTTTGTCGAAACTGTATTTATCTTTCGGTGTGTGAAGTTATTGTGTGCAACTTTGGTTGTTTCTCGGTGTTTATCTTGCATAAATTGATCGTCTGTTTGCCGTGTCGCGAGCAAGGCCTTGTACAGTGTGCACTGTACAACCTTGAGGCTTTGTTTTTCTCTCAGTGGTCCGTCGTTTGTGATCCAATAACTTTCGTTCTCTGTATTCCCAGTCTTTTCACCCATAGCCTACTTCCTTGTGTAAATCTCAACTCAAAAAAAAAAAAAAAAAAAAAAAAAAAATATTTCCTTCTCTGTTCTCATTCGTTTATTCATTCGTATTCATTCGTATTCGTTCTTCGACCACGTGTTTCTCCCCCATTTCCCCAGATAGTTTTCACTCATTAACCTTCAATGTTTACACTTTCCCCTCAAGTTATGTATTCCGTCATATTTTATAACACCTTTTTCTTCTTCTTCTTTAAAAGGCTGCTTTCGACTTGCTCACCAAATCAATTCATCCCAAAAAAAATATCCATCTCCTATAGTGCCTTTTTTCTACATTCCCTAAACTCTCCTGCACTCCATCCTCCATCCAGCGTCCTTAAACGTATTTTTAACTCGAAGGTCACAAGAAACTCATTTTGCAATAAATGTTCGTTTCCCATAAATCGTACACTTTCAAAAATCCAATCTCACCCCTCCCCTCCAAATCTTCCCCATAACCCCTCCCCTCCAAATCTTCCCCATCACCCCTCCCCTCCAAATCTTCCCCATCACCCATCCCTTTCAAATCTCCCCCCTTGCCCCCTCCCTCCTAAACTACCCCCTCACCCCTCCCCGCCAAGACGCCCCCTCGCCCCTCCCCTCCTAGACTCCTGCCTCACCCCTCCCCTCCAAATCTCCCCCATATCCCATCCCTTTCAAATCCCTCCCCTTGTCCCTTCCCTCCCAAACTCCCCCCTCACCCCTCCCCTTCAAATCTCCCCACCCTCATTGCTTCTCAATTTCCCCCCGCTCACTCCCCCTCCTCAAAGCGTCCTCCCCGCTTCTTCCCCCTTCAAACTCTCACCTCCATCTCCCCCAACCTTCTGCCTCGCTCTTCCCCCTCCTCAAATAACACCTCATTGTGGCTCACCCAATCACCATCAAACCTTTTGTCCGCCCCATCCTTCCCTTTCTCCAAGCTATTCTGAAATCTCTGACACACCTTCAACAGCTCTCCCTACCTCTTCCACCTCTTCCACATCTTACCCTACCCCTCCTCCCCCCTGTTCTGTATCTGATGCTCCCCCTTCCTCTTCATTAACGGTATGGACCTCAAACATCCGGGGCCTTCGTTCAAACTTAACTGATCTCTCCATACAGGTTGCTTCTGTCAAACCAGACGTGATCTGCTTAACAGAAACTTTCCTCCTTTATGATGTCTCTGATTCCATAGTATCTCTCCCGGGCTACTCCCTCCTCCGGTATGATAGACCTGAGCCTCGTCCTGGAGGCGGGGTTGCTATCTTTAGCAAAAACTCTCTTCCTCACTCGCCCTGCACTGCACTCTCTCCACCTCACCCCCAGGAATACCTCTGGCTACGGCTTCCCCTTCGCTCCCACCTCTTGTTCATATGTGTGTTGTACCGTCCACCAAACAGTGATGACTCCATCTACATCTCGCTGTCTGATGATATGGACCAACTTCTATCTACTCATCCCAACTCTCTCTTCCTCATATGTGGTGATTTCAACTGTCATCATGCCAGTTGGCTGGGTGTGGGTACCTCTCTCACCAGCCATGGCTCCTCAGCAAAGGACTTCTGCGACTCACTGGGACTGACACAATCTGTCAATTTCCCGACCCGGATCTCAGTCAACGGAACATCTTCTCTTCTGGACTTGGTTATGACTAACTTCCCTGAAAATGTCTGCTGCTCTTCTTCTGCTCCGATCGGATCATCTGATCATGTCCTTGTTAAAGTGGACATCTCTCTGACCATCCTCAGGGAGCCTGCTCAGCGTCGACGAGTCTGGCATTTCACTCAGGCCAACTGGCACGGTCTTCAAGCAGCCATCAATCATCTGGACTGGTCTCCCATCTCTACCACCTCTGACATCAACTCATCCTGGGAATTCTTCCAAAGTAAATTGCTCTCTCTCATGCACAGATTTATCCCATCTCGTCTTCAGTTGTCATACCCTTCCTCCCGTCCATGGTACACGGAATCTTGTGGTGAGGCTGTTGCCCAGAAACAACTTGCCTTCGTCTCCTGGAAAGCAAATCCAACGGAAGGAAATCTCATTTCCTTTCACAAAGCCCGAAACAAGTGTGTGTCCACCCTCAGGAGAGCCAGGAAACAATATCTCTCCGTTCTCAAGACCGAACTCTCTTATCTGTCTCCCTCTTCCAAATCCTGGTGGCGTCTGGTCAAATCCGTTTCTGGTGTTTGTTCCCCCTCCATCCCCTCCCTTACCTCAAACGGCTACACAGCTGACTCCGCACGTGAAAAAGCTGAATGCCTCAACTCTGTGTTTGCCTCTAAATCTTGTGTCCCAAACCCATCCCTCTCTGTACCCACCATACCCAGTCGTACCCTGCTGCTCCTGGACTCCGTGTCCTTTCCTCCTGACAAGGTGGAAAAGTTTCTGTCAACCCTCGACTCTGATTCTGCAACTGGACCCGACGGCATCAGCCCACGGGTCCTAAAATCCTGCTCTGCTGCTCTATCTCACCCTCTCTCTGTTCTCTTCACCCTCTCTTTTGCTCAAGGTCAACTGCCATCTGCTTGGAAATCAGCCAACATCACCGCTTTGCACAAAAAAGGTGCAAAAACAGATCCTAGCAACTACAGACCAATCAGCCTTCTCCCAATTATCAGCAAAGTCATGGAATCCATCATTGCTTCTGATATGAAATCTTTCCTCTTCTCCAATGGCTTGAGCTCTGATCATCAATTTGGTTTCAGACCAGGTCACTCTACTCTGGACATGCTGCTTCTGCTGTCTCAACAATGGATGGAGGTCCTCAATGCCAAACAGGAAATTAGAGCTGTCTCCCTCGACATATCACGTGCCTTCGACACGGTCTGGAACCCCGCTCTGCTCACCAAACTCTCCTCCTTTGGTATCCATGGAAATCTCCACGCATGGCTGGCGGACTTCCTCTCTAGTCGTCGTCAACGTGTGGCCCTGAATGGGTTTCTCTCATCTCCTCTTCCTGTTCAGGCTGGAGTTCCCCAAGGCAGTGTTCTGGGCCCCGTGCTTTTTCTGGTCTTCATCAATGATCTCTCTGACTCTCTCGAAAATCCTCTCTATCTCTTTGCTGATGACTCCACTCTCTGCCGCTCCATTCCTCTTCCCTCAGATCGGCAGTCTGCTGCCTCCTCACTCTCTGAAGACCTGGACAAAATCACAGACTGGTCAAACAAGTGGAACATGTCTTTCAATCCTGACAAATCTCACACTCTTACTATGTCTCTCCGAAAAGATCGACTGGACAACCCTCCCATCTACTTTCTCAACAATCCTCTCCAAGAAGTTCTGTCGCTCAAGATTTTGGGTCTCACTATCTGCCATGATCTTTCTTGGGAAAACCACATTTCCAAGCTGGCCTCCAAAGCCAGTCGCCGACTGGGCATCCTCCGTCGTGCGAAGTCCTTCCTCGGCACACCTGAGCTCCTCACCACATACAAGGCTTTCATCCGCAGCTCAATGGAATACTGTTCTCCCCTATGGGCCGGTGCTCCTGCCTCACACCTAGCTCGGCTTCACGCTGTTGAAACCAAAGCTTTCAGAATTATTGGAATCTCCCGCGATGAAGCTATCTCTGAGGGCCTTTCACTCACTCACCGCAGGCAGGTAGGTGGTCTTTCTGTCTTCTACCGACTCCTCTCCGGCCTTGCACCCCCAGCTCTCTCTGTGCTCTGTCCCCCAAATATTCCTACAGGTCGCACAAGATCTGCCAGCAACCCTCTGATGGTTAAACTGCCGAAATCTCGGCTCTCCGCTCACCTTCACTCTTTCATTCCTCTTTTCTCCCGCCTCTGGAACAAACTCCCTCACTCCCTTCAATCCCACTCCTCCCTCCAGGTCTTTAAAACAGCTGTTCACCACCATCTCTTATCTTCCCCCATCCAAAACCTTGATCTTTTCTACCCCCGCTAATTCACCCCAGATCCACCTTGTTTGAAATTCCAACTTCTTTCCTGGAAGTCCTGGCAGTGTCCATATGTTTTATACCTCTCCCACTGCCCCCTTCCCACGCCCCCCCCCCCCCAAAGCCCTCGCCCTCTCTCAGATCTCTCGATGTCTCCATGTCTCTCGGTCCCTGCTCTCAAATGTTGTGTTTGTGTCCTTCCCCCTCTCTCCCCATCTTGTCTACCGCTCCCTATGTTGTGTTTGTGTCCTTCCCCCTCTCTCCCCATCTTGTCTACCGCTCCCTATGTTATATGTTTTATGTGTCGGTTTGTCTTTCTGTGTGATTAATGTTCGCTCTTTCACGAGCCTCGATCTTGTATACAAAAAAAAAAAAAAAAAAAAAAAAAATTGCCAACTGCATTTGGCCGGTTTTCTTCATTCGCCATTGCTGCCCTTTGGCTGGGGCTAGCTCGAATCGCCCCAAAACCACCATTGGCCACGAGGTAAGGTCGGGGAAGAAGGGCGTGTCTCCACCTCATCATAGAGGGGAGGAGTGAACCAGCCCTTGCCGACCAACCCAGAACGAGGGGTTGGCTTTAGAGGGCGGAGAGAGAACGTTTGGGGGAGGTTCGCAAAAGGGTCAAGGGTGGGGCTTATATAACCCGAGGAAGACGCCCCCAGAAAAGTCGAGGAGGGAGGAGATCAGACAGACAAGCCAAAAGAGATTCCTGCGAGTTTGTGAGAGAGGGAGAGAGAACCCGTCATGCCAGACCCCCCCACCAGCAGCGTTGGCTCCACCAGGCAGCTCCGACCCGTTACCCCGCGCACACGACAGGATCGGTGGCATCGGCGGCCGTCGAGGTCCAGCCCGACGTCCCGCGCGGGATCAAGCTCCAGCCAGCTCCGTGCCTTCCTCCCCCTCCAGCCACCCACCTCCTTCCATTCCTGCCTGCAAATTCCCCATTCGTGTGAGTCCATCTTTTGTTTGTTCTGTCCAGGGTATTAATTAAGCCTGTTTAGATAAGCTAGCAATTTTCACTGTGTCTCCTTGATTTCTTCTGTAAATTATTTTATTATCCTTCCTTCTCCTTGGTTACTTTTGGTTGTAAATAGCAAATAAATTATATTCGTATTCCCCTACTTCTGTCTTCCTCTTCTTCACATCCGTGTTGCCTTTGTCTTTTCCCCATTGAATATCTGTGGCACGATTTGGCCCACGTTTAAGGGATCGGGTCTAGTCATTGGAAAAACAGTTCGGGCCGCGGCGCCATCCGCTCGGCAAATTAACATCTTATCCGCGGTCCGTAACAATATATATATATATATATATATATATATATATATATATATATATATATATATATATATGAAACTTAGAGCATATATTTGTTTTATTTTGTTCTTGCCAGACATTTGTTATTAATTATATATTTGATATTCATTATGGTAGGTAAGGCTGATGCAAATTCTGTAGATCAGTGCAGGATTGCATAATTTTGAGAGAGTACCAGGACACAATGGTAAGAAGCTTACTCTTTCAAAAAGTACTGTGGGATTTTGAATGTCTAACTGCCAATTCAAAAAGACAGGACCAGTGATTTAATCTAACAACTCTGAAGAACATTGTCCTCATTGATGAGCTTTGTACCCTTCTTGAAAAGCACGATGATGACAGTTTATAACTAGAACGGCACTCAGTGAGAGCATACGTCCGCCTGGTTGGCCATATCACTCAATGGTGAACAATCACTCCAAAAAATTTTTTTTCTCATGTCCTAATACATTTTCAGATATTCACCAAAATCCAAAATCGAATCCTAAGGGTATTTTTTGTTTTTTTGGGGAAAACATTATTTTTTTCAACTTAAGTTTTCAACTTGAATTGTTTATAAAATGTGATATCACATATATTACAAATACATTTGTGCAAAAATAATTGTTTGAATTATGATTGGTTTAAACCATGACAAAACGGCAACTCGGATACAGTCATTTATCTATATATCTACACATCTGGGCAGTCTGTGTTGTCACTTAACGACTCCCTCAAACTTTTGTTTCTGTGGTTGTGAAGTGTTTTTAATAACGTTGTGGTGGTTTTGAATCACGTGGTGGTGAGATGTTTTTAAATGACGTGGTGGTGAGGTGTTTTGAATTATGTGGGGGTGTGGTTTTGAATTAGTTGGTGATGAGGTGTTTTGAATTATGTGGGGGTGTGGTTTTGAATTAGTTGGTGATGAGGTGTTTTGAATTGCTTGGTGGTGAGGAGTTTTGAATTACTTGGTGGTGAGGTGTTTTTAAATGATGTGGTGGTGAGGTGTTTTTAATTTCGTGGCTGTGAGGTGTTTTTATTAACTGTTTTATGGCTGCGAGGTGTTTTGAATTACTTGGTAGTGAGGTGTTTTGAATTACTTGGTAGTGAGGTGTTTTGAATTACTTGGTAGTGAGGTGTTTTGAATTACTTGGTAGTGAGGTGTTTTGAATTACTTGGTAGTGAGGTGTTTTGAATTACTTGGTGGTGAGGTGTTTTGAATTACTTGGTAGTGAGGTGTTTTGAATTACTTGGTGGTGAGGTGTTTTGAATTACTTGGTAGTGAGGTGTTTTGAATTACTTGGTAGTGAGGTGTTTTAAATTATGTGGTGGTGAGGTGTTTTGAATTACTTGGTAGTGAGGTGTTTTAAATTACTTGGTGGTGAGGTGTTTTGAATTACTTGGTGGTGAGGTGTTTTAAATTACTTGGTGATGAGGTGTTTTAAATTATAATAATAATAATTCATTTATTTTGTATAGCGCTTTTCCAGAAGCCCAAAGGCGCTTTGACAGAGTGGAAAACATAATGCATAACAATACATGAAAACAACAATTGCAAAAAGACAAGAATCAAGAAAACAAACAGCAGCGATATACGGCATATATATAAGACAAGAATCAAAAAGACAAGACAAGAATCAATAGGGAAATATTTAAAGCAAAAGGAGGGAGAAGGAGAAGAGATAGTCAGGGGTTAAATGCTGTGGGTTGAATGTTGAATGCAGCGTTGAACAGGTGGGTCTTTAGTGATGTTTTGAATGTGGTGAGTGAGGAGGAGTCTCTGATGGTGTGAGGTAGTGAGTTCCAGAGGGTGGGAGCAGCGATGGAGAAGGCCCTGTCCCCCCAGGATCTGAATTTGGTCCGGATGGAGGGGGTCAGGAGGTTGGTACCAGCAGAGCGGAGGTTGCGGGTGGGAGTGTGTCTGGAGAGGAGGTCAGCCAGGTAGGATGGGGCCAGGTTATGGAGGGCTTTGTATGTCAAGAGGAGGATTTTGTACTGGATTCTCTGGGGGATGGGGAGCCAGTGAAGCTTGTAAAGGACGGGGGTGATGTGGTCACGGGTCCGGGAATGAGTGAGTAGACGGGCAGCGGAGTTCTGAATGTATTGGAGTTTATTGGTGATTTTTGAGGGTGAACCATAGAGGAGGCTATTGCAGTAGTCCAGACGGGAGGTGATGAAGGCGTGGATGAGGGTTTCTGCAGCCGTGGAGGAGAGGGATGAGCGGAGACGGGCAATGTTTTTCAGGTGAAATTACTTGGTGGTGAGGTGTTTTGAATTACTTGGTGATGAGGTGTTTTGAATTACTTGGTGGTGAGGTGTTTTAAATTACTTGGTGATGAGGTGTTTTAAATTACTTGGTGATGAGGTGTTTTGAATTACTTGGTGGTGAGGTGTTTTAAATTACTTGGTGTTGAGGTGTTTTAAATTACTTGGTGAGGTGTTTTGAATTAGTTGGTGATGTGTTTTGAATTACTTGGTGATGAGGTGTTTTGATTTACTTGCTGGTGAGGTGTTTTGAATTAGTTGGTGGTGAGGTGTTTTGAATTACCCGGTGATGAGGTGTTTTGAATTACTTGGTGGTGAGGTGTTTTGAATTACTTGGTGGTGAGGTGTTTTGAATGACTTGGTGGTGAGGTGTTTTAAATTACTTGGTGGTGAGGTGTTTTAAATTACTTGGTGGTGAGGTGTTTTAACTTACTTGGTGATGAGGTGTTTTAAATTACTTGGTGGTGAGGTGTTTTGAATTACTTGGTGGTGAGGTGTTTTGAATTACTTGGTGGTGAGGTGTTTTGAATTACTTGGTGGTGAGGTGTTTTGAATTACTTGGTGGTGAGGTGTTTTGAATTACTTGTTGGTGAGGTGTTTTAATTACTTGGTGATGAGGTGTTTAAAATTACTTGGTGGTGAGGTGTTTTGAATTACTTGGTGGTGTGTTTTGAATTACTTGGTGGTGAGGTGTTTTAAATTACTTGCTGGTGAGGTGTTTTAAATTACTTGATGGTGAGGTGTTTTAAATTACTTGGTGGTGAGGTGTTTTGAATTACTTGGTGGTGAGGTGTTCTAAATTACTTGGTGGTGAGGTGTTTTGAATTAGTTGTTGGTGAGGTGTTTTAAATTACTTGGTGATGAGGTGTTTAAAATTACTTGGTGGTGAGGTGTTTTAAATTACTTGGTGGTGATGTGTTTTAAATTACTTGGTGGTGAGGTGCTTTGAATGACGTGGTGGTGAGATGTTTTTAAATGATGTGGTGGTGAGGTGTTTTGAATTAGTTGGTGATGAGGTGTTTTGAATTAGTTGGTGAAGAGGTGTTTTGAATTAGTTGGTGATGAGGTGTTTTGAATTAGTTGGTGATGAGGTGTTTTGATTTACTTGGTGGTGAGGTGTTTTGAATTACTTGATGATGAGGTGTTTTGAATTACTTGGTGGTGAGGTGTTTTAAATTACTTGGTGATGAGGTGTTTTAAATTACTTGGTGGTGTGGTGTTTTAAATTACTTGGTGGTGAGGTGTTTTGAGGTGTTTTAAATTACTTGGTGGTGCGGTGTTTTAAATTACTTGGTGGTGAGGTGTTTTAAATTACTTGGTGGTGTGGTGTTTTAAATTATGTGGTGGTGAGGTGTTTTGAATTACTTGGTGGTGAGGTGTTTTGAATTACTTGGTGGTGAGGTGTTTTGAATTACTTGGTGGTGAGGTGTTTTAAATTACTTGGTGGTGAGGTGTTTTGAATTAGTTGGTGATGAGGTGTTTTGAATTACTTGGTGGTGAGGTGTTTTGAATTACTTGGTGGTGAGGTGTTTTGAATTAGTTGGTGATGAGGTGTTTTGAATTACTTGGTGGTGAGGTGTTTTGAATTACTTGGTGGTGAGGCGTTTTGAATTACTTGGTGGTGAGGTGTTTTAAATTACGTGGTGGTGTGTTTTGAATTACTTGGTGGTGATGTGTTTTAAGTTACTTGGTGGTGAGGTGTTTTGAATTACTTGGTGGTGAGGTGTTTTGAATTAGTTGGTGATGAGGTGTTTTGAATTACGTGGTGGTGAGGTGTTTTGAATTACTTGGTGGTGAGGTGTTTTAAATTACTTGGTGGTGAGGTGTTTTGAATTAGTTGGTGATGAGGTGTTTTGAATTAGTTGGTGATGAGGTGTTTTGAATTACGTGGTGGTGAGGTGTTTTGAATTACTTGGTGGTGAGGTGTTTTGAATTACTTGGTGGTGAGGTGTTTTGAATTAGTTGGTGATGAGGTGTTTTGAATTACTTGGTGGTGAGGTGTTTTGAATTACTTGGTGGTGAGGTGTTTTAAATTACTTGGTGATGAGGTGTTTTGAATTAGTTGGTGATGAGGTGTTTTGAATTAGTTGGTGAAGAGGTGTTTTGAGTTACTTGGTGGTGAGGTGTTTTGAATTACTTGGTGGTGTGTTTTAAATTACTTGTTGGTGAGGTGTTTTAAATTACTTGGTGGTGAGGTGTTTTAAATTACTTCGTGATGAGGTGTTTTAAATTACTTGGTGGTGAGGTGTTTTATATTACTTGGTGGTGAGGTGTTTTGAATTACTTGGTGGTGAGGTGTTTTAAATTACTTGGTGGTGAGGTGTTTTGAATTAGTTGGTGATGAGGTGTTTTGAATTACGTGGTGGTGAGGTGTTTTGAATTACTTGGTGGTGAGGTGTTTTAAATTACTTGGTGGTGAGGTGTTTTGAATTAGTTGGTGATGAGGTGTTTTGAATTAGTTGGTGATGAGGTGTTTTGAATTACGTGGTGGTGAGGTGTTTTGAGTTACTTGGTGGTGAGGTGTTTTGAATTACTTGTTGGTGAGGTGTTTTGAATTAGTTGGTGATGAGGTGTTTTGAATTACTTGGTGGTGAGGTGTTTTGAATTACTTGGTGGTGAGGTGTTTTAAATTACTTGGTGATGAGGTGTTTTGAATTAGTTGGTGATGAGGTGTTTTGAATTAGTTGGTGAAGAGGTGTTTTGAGTTACTTGGTGGTGAGGTGTTTTGAATTACTTGGTGGTGAGGTGTTTTAAATTACTTGTTGGTGAGGTGTTTTAAATTACTTGGTGGTGAGGTGTTTTAAATTACTTGGTGATGAGGTGTTTTAAATTACTTGGTGGTGAGGTGTTTTATATTACTTGGTGGTGAGGTGTTTTGAATTACTTGTTGGTGAGGTGTTTTAAATTACTTGGTGATGAGGTGTTTGAAATTACTTGGTGGTGAGGTGTTTTGAATTACTTGGTGAGGTGTTTTGAATTACTTGGTGGTGAGGTGTTTTAAATTACTTGGTGGTGAGGTGTTTTAAATTACTTGGTGGTGAGGTGTTTTGAATTACTTGGTGGTGAGGTGTTTTAAATTACTTGGTGATGAGGTGTTTAAAATTACTTGGTGGTAAGGTTTTAAATTACTTGGTGATGTGTTTTAAATTACTTGGTGGTGAGGTGTTTTTAAATGATATGGTGGTGAGGTGTTTTGAATTAGTTGGTGATGAGGTGTTTTGAATTAGTTGGTGATGTGGTGTTTTGAATTAGTTGGTGATGAGGTGTTTTGATTTACTTGGTGGTGAGGTGTTTTGAATTACTTGATGATGAGGTGTTTTGAATGACTTGGTGGTGAGGTGTTTTAAATTACTTGGTGATGAGGTGTTTTAAATTACTTGGTGGTGTGGTGTTTTAAATTACTTGGTGGTGAGGTGTTTTGAATTACTTGGTGGTGAGGCGTTTTGAATTACTTGGTGGTGAGGTGTTTTAAATTACGTGGTGGTGTGTTTTGAATTACTTGGTGGTGATGTGTTTTAAGTTACTTGGTGGTGAGGTGTTTTGAATTACTTGGTGGTGAGGTGTTTTGAATTAGTTGGTGATGAGGTGTTTTGAATTACGTGGTGGTGAGGTGTTTTGAATTACTTGGTGGTGAGGTGTTTTAAATTACTTGGTGGTGAGGTGTTTTGAATTAGTTGGTGATGAGGTGTTTTGAATTAGTTGGTGATGAGGTGTTTTGAATTACGTGGTGGTGAGGTGTTTTGAATTACTTGGTGGTGAGGTGTTTTGAATTACTTGGTGGTGAGGTGTTTTGAATTAGTTGGTGATGAGGTGTTTTGAATTACTTGGTGGTGAGGTGTTTTGAATTACTTGGTGGTGAGGTGTTTTAAATTACTTGGTGATGAGGTGTTTTGAATTAGTTGGTGATGAGGTGTTTTGAATTAGTTGGTGAAGAGGTGTTTTGAGTTACTTGGTGGTGAGGTGTTTTGAATTACTTGGTGGTGTGTCTTAAATTACTTGTTGGTGAGGTGTTTTAAATTACTTGGTGGTGAGGTGTTTTAAATTACTTCGTGATGAGGTGTTTTAAATTACTTGGTGGTGAGGTGTTTTATATTACTTGGTGGTGAGGTGTTTTGAATTACTTGGTGGTGAGGTGTTTTAAATTACTTGGTGGTGAGGTGTTTTGAATTAGTTGGTGATGAGGTGTTTTGAATTACGTGGTGGTGAGGTGTTTTGAATTACTTGGTGGTGAGGTGTTTTAAATTACTTGGTGGTGAGGTGTTTTGAATTAGTTGGTGATGAGGTGTTTTGAATTAGTTGGTGATGAGGTGTTTTGAATTACGTGGTGGTGAGGTGTTTTGAGTTACTTGGTGGTGAGGTGTTTTGAATTACTTGTTGGTGAGGTGTTTTGAATTAGTTGGTGATGAGGTGTTTTGAATTACTTGGTGGTGAGGTGTTTTGAATTACTTGGTGGTGAGGTGTTTTAAATTACTTGGTGATGAGGTGTTTTGAATTAGTTGGTGATGAGGTGTTTTGAATTAGTTGGTGAAGAGGTGTTTTGAGTTACTTGGTGGTGAGGTGTTTTGAATTACTTGGTGGTGAGGTGTTTTAAATTACTTGTTGGTGAGGTGTTTTAAATTACTTGGTGGTGAGGTGTTTTAAATTACTTGGTGATGAGGTGTTTTAAATTACTTGGTGGTGAGGTGTTTTATATTACTTGGTGGTGAGGTGTTTTGAATTACTTGTTGGTGAGGTGTTTTAAATTACTTGGTGATGAGGTGTTTGAAATTACTTGGTGGTGAGGTGTTTTGAATTACTTGGTGAGGTGTTTTGAATTACTTGGTGGTGAGGTGTTTTAAATTACTTGGTGGTGAGGTGTTTTAAATTACTTGGTGGTGAGGTGTTTTGAATTACTTGGTGGTGAGGTGTTTTAAATTACTTGGTGATGAGGTGTTTAAAATTACTTGGTGGTAAGGTTTTAAATTACTTGGTGATGTGTTTTAAATTACTTGGTGGTGAGGTGTTTTTAAATGATATGGTGGTGAGGTGTTTTGAATTAGTTGGTGATGAGGTGTTTTGAATTAGTTGGTGATGTGGTGTTTTGAATTAGTTGGTGAT
This sequence comes from Myxine glutinosa, assembly GCF_964187855.1. Taxonomy (NCBI): domain Eukaryota; kingdom Metazoa; phylum Chordata; class Myxini; order Myxiniformes; family Myxinidae; genus Myxine; species Myxine glutinosa. The sequence goes on along the minus strand of NC_136266.1, from coordinate 175,236,588 downwards.
GAGGTGTTTTGATTTACTTGGTGGTGAGGTGTTTTGAATTACTTGATGATGAGGTGTTTTGAATGACTTGGTGGTGAGGTGTTTTAAATTACTTGGTGATGAGGTGTTTTAAATTACTTGGTGGTGTGGTGTTTTAAATTACTTGGTGGTGAGGTGTTTTGAATTACTTGGTGATGAGGTGTTTTAAATTACTTGGTGATGAGGTGTTTTGAGGTGTTTTAAATTACTTGGTGGTGAGTTGTTTTAAATTACTTGGTGGTGAGGTGTTTTGAATTACTTGGTGATGAGGTGTTTTAAATTACTTGTTGATGAGGTGTTTTGAATTACTTTGTGGTGAGGGTTTTAAATTACGTGGTGGTGAGGTGTTTTGAATTACTTGGTGGTGAGGTGTTTTAAATTACTTGGTGGTGTGGTGTTTTAAATTACTTGGTGGTGAGGTGTTTTGAATTACGTGGTGGTGAGGTGTTTTAAATTACTTGGTGGTGATGTGTTTTGAATTACTTTGTGGTGAGGGTTTTAAATTACGTGGTGGTGAGGTGTTTTGAATTACTTGGTGGTGAGGTGTTTTAAATTACTTGGTGGTGAGGTGTTTTGAATTACTTGGTGGTGAGGTGTTTTAAATTACTTGGTGGTGAGGTATTTTGAATTATGTGGTGGTGAGGTGTTTTGAATTATGTGGTGGTGAGGTGTTTTAAATTACTTGGTGGTGAGGTGTTTTGAATTACTTGGTGGTGAGGTGTTTTGAATTATGTGGTGGTGAGGTGTTTTGAATTTCGTGGTGGTGTGGTGTTTTGAATTACTTGGTGGTGAGGTGTTTTAAATTACTTGGTGATGAGGTGTTTTAAATTACTTGGTGGTGAGGTGTTTTGAATTACTTGGTGGTGAGGTGTTTTAAATTACGTGGTGGTGAGGTGTTTTGAATTACTTGGTGGTGAGGTGTTTTGAATTACTTGGTGGTGAGGTGTTTTAAATTACGTGGTGGTGAGGTGTTTTGAATTACGTGGTGGTGAGATGTTTTGAATTACTTGGTGGTGAGGTGTTTTAAATTACGTGGTTGTGAGGTGTTTGGAATTACTTGGTGGTGAGGTGTTTTGAATTACTTGGTGGTGAGGTGTTTTAAATTACATGGTGGTGAGGTGTTTTAAATTACATGGTGGTGAGGTGTTTTGAATTACTTGGTGGTGAGGTGTTTTGAATTATGTGGTGGTGAGGTGTTTTGAATTACTTGGTGATGAGGTGTTTTGAATTACTCGGTGGTGAGGTGTTTTAAATTACTTGGTGATGAGGTGTTTTGAATTACTTGGTGGTGAGGTGTTTTAAATTACTTGGTGATGAGGTGTTTAAAATCCTTGGTGGTGTGGTGTTTTAAATTACTTGGTGGTGTGGTGTTTTGAATTACTTGGTGGTGAGGTGTTTTAAATTACTTGGTGGTGAGGTGTTTTAAATTACTTGGTGGTGAGGTGTTTAAAATTACTTGGTGGTGAGGTGTTTAAAATCCTTGGTGGTGTGGTGTTTTAAATTACTTGGTGGTGTGGTGTTTTGAATTACTTGGTGGTGAGGTCTTTTAAATTACTTGGTTGTGAGGTGTTTTAAATTACTTGGTGGTGAGGTCTTTTAAATTACTTGGTGGTGAGGTGTTTTAAATTACTTTGTGGTGAGGTGTTTTGAATTACTTGGTGGTGAGGTGTTTTAAATTACTTGGTGGTGAGGTGTTTTGAATTACTTGGTGGTGAGGTGTTTTAAATTACTTGGTCATGAGGTGTTTTAAATTACGTGGTGGTGAGGTGTTTTGAATTACTTGGTCGTGAGGTGTTTTAAATTACTTGGTGGTGAGGTGTTTTGAATTACTTGGTGGTGAGGTGTTTTGAATTACTTGGTGGTGAGGTGTTTTAAATTACTTGGTGGTGAGGTGTTTTGAATTACGTGGTGGTGGTGAGGTGTTTTGAATTAATTGGCGGTGAGGTGTTTTAAATTACTTGGTGGTGAGGTGTTTTGAATTAATTGGTGGTGAGGTGTTTTGAATTACTTGGTGGTGAGGTGTTTTGAATTACTTGGTGGTGAGGTGTTTTAAATTACTTGGTGGTGAGGTGTTTTGAATTACTTGGTGGTGAGGTGTTTTGAATTACATGGTGGTGAGGTGTTTTGAATTACTTGGTGGTGAGGTGTTTTGAATTACGTGGTGGTGAGGTCTTTTGAATTACTTGGTGGTGAGGTGTTTTAAATTACTTGGTGAGGTGTTTTAAATTACGTGGTGGTGAGGTGTTTTGAATTACGTGGTGGTGAGGTGTTTTGAATTACATGGTGGTGAGGTGTTTTGAATTAGTTGGTGGTGAGGTGTTTTGAATTACTTGGTGAGGTGTTTTAAATTACGTGGTGGTGAGGTGTTTTGAATTACTTGGTGGTGAGGTGTTTTGAATGACTTGGTGAGGTGTTTTAAATTACGTGGTGGTGAGGTGTTTTGAATTACGTGGTGGTGAGGTCTTTTGAATTACTTGGTGGTGAGGTGTTTTAAATTACTTGGTGAGGTGTTTTAAATTACGTGGTGGTGAGGTGTTTTGAATTACTTGGTGGTGAGGTGTTTTGAATTACCTGGTGGTGAGGTGTTTTGAATGACTTGGTGGTGAGGTGTTTTAAATTACGTGGTGGTGAGGTGTTTTGGATTACTTGGTGGTGGTGAGGTGTTTTACATTACGTGGTGGTGAGGTGTTTTGAATTACTTGGTGGTGAGGTGTTTTGAATTACGTGGTGGTGAGGTGTAATCATCCCCAACTTCCAGTCTGCACCTACCCCTCCCCTATGTGTGTGCTGAGGGGTTCTTTCTTGAAAAAAAACATTCAACCTAAATCTTCAACCTAAATTGCCTATAAAAATGTAATGTCACAAACACAACAAATACATTTGTGCAAAGTAATTGTTTGTATTTTGATTGGTGTAAATCATGACAACACAGCAACTCAGGTACAGTTAAACTAAACTTGGGGAAATTAAATTCATGAGGACTTTGTTACCCATTCTGCCCCAACCCCCTCCCTTCTTCCCCATTACAGGTGCAAGCTCAAAATCCAAAACATTGTTCAACCAAGCTGATGTATGACCACCCCACACATTTTATCATGGGTATAGGGGTCGGAGTTGCATTTTTTTTTTTTTTTTTGGTTGGATTTGCAAATACATATTAATTTTTCATAAGCAAAATCAAAAAACACATTCATAAACAAAATGTAAAAGCAAATTCTAATGAACTAATAGCCAAACACATGTGACACATAGCACACAGCCTTCCATCCTGGAAAGCTTTGAGATATGCCACAGGCCAAAGCCCAGCATCATGGGCAGATGTAGCCAAGGAGCCGTGACGCGATGTCGTTGCTTAATTATGACATGCATGGAATTAATTGTGGCTCTTTGATGTGAGACTTTGATTTATAGGCAGCCAAAGTTAACATTGATATATAATTGCGAACAAAGTGTTTCAATCATTCTGTGCACCTGTGCAGTGGTGGATCCAGGTGCAAGTCTTAGGGGCACCTTTTAAAGTCGCACAAAATACATATAAACAGCTTATTTGAAAGGGGGGCACTCCTTGTAAGACATACTGACTTACGTGGGTCTTTCTTGTCAAATATTGTAGCCTCAATTATGACCCAAAAGTTAAGACAAAATAATGGTATCTCGTTGGTGAAATTACATCATTACTCGAGTTTGGGGGCACCATGGCCCTCCTGGTGGGAAGGACAAGGCCCCTATCCCATTTGCCCCACACACCAGATCTGCACAAGTACCTTTTCATGCTATCATGATCAACATGGTGCTAGAAAAAGTAATAAAAGGGGAAATCGTTTTCTTGAACGGTAATTTTAAAAGTATTGTGTTTTCTATGTATCTCTGTATGTGTGTGAGTGTGTGTGTATGTGTGTGTGTATATATATATATATCGATATATACAGACTTGGCATTTAATATGGAATATTTTTTTTTCTTGACTTGGGTTTACTTTCTGAACTCGGTATATCAATCTGGTGAGTTTCTTTTACGCTTCGGTGATATCTTTGTTAAAAGAACCATGTCACTGATTGTCTGTCGCGGCAAGAAGTCAATATCAGGATTATATCACAGGTGGCGTGACAAAATGTACGGACAGGTACATTTGACGATTGGCTTCACAATCGGGTATATAAGGGTTGTTGCATTCTGTATTCGTGGAAAACAACAGCTGCACGTCCACAAAAGTTATTGCCGCTTCCCCTGGAGATGGTCCTTCAACTCGACAATGCTGTTCGTCATTTAGTGGTGGCTTTATGAAATTCTGGCATGAAACAGCGTGCTATTGCTTGGCAGTATGGCATCACTCAAGGTCAGGTGTCAAAGATCCTGAAACGAAATGCTCAGAGGGGTGTCCCTACTCCAATACCGAGGCCAGGGCATCCCCGCAGAACCACAAGGAAGGATGATCGCCAGCTGCACCGGTTAGTCCGCAATGGCCGTACCAAGTCAGCTAATTGGCTTAGGGCTGAGTGGCAGCAACTGACAAATGTGCCTGTATCCAGAAGGCTAGTCAACCAACGACTGGTTCAAGCAGGCTATCGTGCCAGGCGTCCCCTGAGAAAGCCATGTCTGACCAGACAACACCGCCATCGCCAATTGCAGTGGGCCAGAGAGCACCGTCAATAGCAGCCAGGACACTGGAATCACGTGATCTTCAGTGACGAGTCTAGATTTCTGGTCTATCGTCAAGATGGCCGCATCCGAGTGCACAGACAAGTGCATGAAGCCCACAACGAAGATTGTATAGTGCCAAGAGTCGAAGCTGGAGGTGGTGGGGTGACCGTTTGGGCTGCCTTTCATGCAGGGGGCAAAACTGACCTGGTTGTTCTGAATGGAAACCTGAACCAGTTCAAGCACAGGGCCATTCTGGAAGAAACATTGCTTCCATTTGCTCGTGCAGCCTTTCGAGGAAACTCTCTTCCAAGAAGACAATGCACGGCCTCATCGTGCTCGCATGATCCAACACTTTCTTGCTGGATGTGTACGTGCTCTCCTGAATGCTCGTGGGTGTTACACGCAGTACTGAACTGTAATTTTACTGTCCGTAATCCCAGTCGTAATTTAACTTCTGTTTTTGTTTAAAAAAAATTTGGCTAATGTGCAAAATAGAGAGATACTTCTGGAAAACGCACAGAAGTTTAACACAGTACTGTCCGTGAATTGAGTTCGATATCAGTTTACATCACTTTCAAGGATCAATTTATTTGCTTCGAAATGTCAAATGTGGTTTTTGTTTCTTTTAAAGGTCACATTAACAAAATCTAGAATAATTTCAACATAATTCCAATGAACTTTTGGTTCTAAGTCATCTTGAAAAGTAAGTTCACCCCCACAAATAAAATATTCCATATTAAATGCCAAGTCTGTATATATATATACATATATACAGTATATACATATACACACACACTCAGAGGCAAAAGTTATTGTGAAATGGAATTTTTTCATTGGTAATCTTGTGAATGAATTTTTGGATTTGAACCAGAGAAAGTTTGTTAAAATGGTTGAAGAAACGCAACCAAGCAGTTGTTGTTCGAATTGCACGAAATTTGCAAGAAGCATCACATATTCGAGAAAAATGGCCATCAATGTTCACTTCAAAAGGCCAGACAACCAGACGCTTATCATTTCCACTCAATGCAGTCTTAAGAAGTGCAGAAGTCAGGAAAACACCTCTATTCATCATTCTGGAACAAGTTCGACATGCCACGCCTCGGGGAAAATGACTGATGGAGAGCTCTTGGTATGCTTCAGTCTGGTACCTCGCAGCGTGACGTTGCTCGTCGATTCAACGTCCATAGAAACACCATTTGGCACTTATGGTGACGTTTTCAGCAAAACAATCAAGTTATAGACCGTCCCTGTAGTGGCCGCCCACCAGTAACGACGCCATGTCAAGACCGATGCATTCGAACCACGCACCTCCGAGACAGGTTCCAGCCAGCAACCCTTACAGCCCGTACCATACCTGGCAACAGAGGTGCATCTGCGAGAACAGTTCGACGACGTCCACGCGTCTACGGCATCCGTGCAAGACGCCCAGCCCGACGGCCAATTCTAACGCCAGAACATCGACGTCGACGTCTCCAGTGGAGCAGACCACACGTTGCTCGAGTTGTACAGCTGTATCTTAATCAGAACAATGTTAATGTGTTACCCTGGCCCGCAAGATCCCCTGATTTGTCACCAATTGAACACGTCTGGGATGAAATGGAGTGACGTTTACGACGTCATCCGAATACCCCAAACAACGCTGCAGGAACTCCGCCAAATCCTTCCCCGGATATGGAATGATCTTCCCCAGGACTTTCATCGACGTTTAGTGGCCTCAATGAGGCGAAGGTGCCAGGCCTGCATCAATGAACAAGGAGGACACACTCGCTACTGACCGTGTGAACTTGCTTGTGAACCCCCTCTTGTGTTGTGGTTCATTTGCATATGCCAGGTGTGCTGTTCTTATGGACTGTTGATCGTTACCATACCTTGAAACATTTGTCTTTCCATGTAATAACATTTCATTCGTGGCAGTAAAAGTTTAACACTGATTCTGTTTGTTGTTTGTGTGTCAAAATAACTTTTGCCTTTGAGTATATATATATATATATATATATATATATATATATATATATATATATATATATATATATATATATATATATATATATATATATAATTATATATATATATATATATATATATATATATAATTATATATATATATATATATGTATATATATATAATTTTTGAAAAACAGGAATTAAAATCCTGATGATTTTAAAAGTAGTGTTTTGATATGTATGTATGTATTGTCGCGCAACTCCGATTAACATCAGAGTTGTGGAGGCCGATTACGAGGCTTTAACTCCCGAGGTGGAAGCTCAATAGCGGATTCCAAATCAAACACTTAAACGCGCGGAATGGCGGGACACAGCGAGCACCCTGCAGCCTTATCTATTAAAATCAAACAGGAAACTGCGTTCAGGTGTATACAGAAAATAATACAACGATTTATTAAATGAAAAGCAAGGACAGGAAAATACGCGCCGGTAATGAACTATTCTAAATCGGGATCCCGCACTCCAGACCTCAAATACAAAACGGGGGATTATGAATTACGAAAGAAACATGTCTTTTGGTGCTAAATGTACGCGGAGCTCGGGCTTATCTGTCTGTCGTCTTCTTCTTGTAACACGGCCCTGCTCGGCCGCCACCAGGCCTTCTCCGACCGCCTCCGAGCACCACAGCAACGTAAAGGCCCGAGCCAACGCCCACTCCGTTCGCACACGAGGCCCCAAAGCAGGACAAAGGCAGCAAGCTCCCCTCGCGCTCTGAACTCGTCTTCAGGATCTCCGATCTGAACTGCCTGAACTTGGTTATGGCGCTCGTCACCCAACTTCCAACTGCTCCATTCCGAACTGCCTGTGCACATGAACTGCTGACTCAATGGCGCTCGGCAACTGCTCGTACGAACTGCACTCGTATCAACTCTCACTCCGGACTCCACTCACCTCAACTCCTCCGGCTCAACTGAACTGAACTCTCTACTCAGGTCGGGGCTCTGCTCTCATCTCAACTCTCGTCTCATCTCTACTAAAATGGCATCCGACCCTCGGTAATATCTCCGGCCGATGACGTCACATTGGCGCACTGCTCAGCCAATCAGAGCCTCCCACGACTCGCCGGCTCATCCAGGTCATGCCCACTGCCACTCCCGTCCCCGACCCCGTGGTCCTTGTGTTATAGCATGTGCTATGTGAGGCGGGTAGGCCTCTCGGAGGTGTAAATGGTGGCAGCCAATTGTGGCGGTGTTCCAGCCCGATTTCTTCCTATGTCATGTCAGGGGGAAGGGCGTCATTTAGTGTTGTACTAAAGGTCCTAACTAATGTTTATGTGGTTTACAGTGCCATAATGGACAAAGGTTTGATTACCAGGTGAGACATACAAGGGCTATACTCATTATTCCCTAACTAACTATCACCCGAATCTCCTGGTAGATTCACAATCATACATCTTATCCCGACAAACGCCTAATCATGAAGAACTTATTACAGGTAGATTCCCTATCGCGACAGTCGAATACCTACCTATACAGATCTACCTGGCTCTAGATATTGCTTTACTCCCAGACATTACAGTATGTATGTATGTGTATGCATGTATGTATGTATGTTGTATGTATGTATGTATGTAAGTGTATATGTATGTGTGTATGTATTTATGTATGTATGCTGTATGTATGTGTGTATGTATGTGTGTATGTATGTATGTATGTATGTATGTATGTATGTATATATATATATACATATATATCAGAATATCAGAGACACTGTACTAGCAAAAGAATATATTTCGCAATTTTTTTAAAAATGGATAAAGCGACAGGAAGAGCATTTTGCATGATTTTTACAACCATCAATGGGTAATTCATTGTAATTATAACACAGATATAAAAGGCTGTAGTTCTATTTTTCATGCTTCGACAACAGACTACTCTGGTAATCACCACTCTTCGCTCACTGGTGGATGTGACGTTGATCATACAAGTCACCCCAGATTTATGAATTCACCTGCATGTCCGTGTACTATCGAGATAATAAGGATATTAATATGTCACTCTTCTTGTTGCTCGCTGTGATTTTCATTTTTGTGATTTATTTTTGTCAATGTGATTTGCTGAAATCATAATTCGTTGTTGTGTTCTGTTCAAATGGATACTTAGCACAGGCATCATTATCATCATCTATTTAGATCACGGCAGGGCTAAAGCTGTTCTCGACTCACAGTGGGGGTGTTGGCACACTACCAACACTTCCTGTGGGTTGGCAAGAAAATTTGGGCAGGAATTTTTGTTTTGTTCCCGGTGACGGTCATAATTAACTGGCATACTCCTCACGAAAGGTTGTGGGATATTTTCTGTCCACCAACGATCAGAGTTGTCATGAGGTTCCTATTGTTTAATGTCCGTGTAATGGATGGCATACACATTGATGCATTGCAACAGGGCATACCACACATTAATACATTGACAGTGACAAAGCTACGTTTAGCGTGCTAATGAGAGGGAGCTGCAGTGTTTCAGCTACCTTGGAAATCATGAAGCAATTGCGAAGCCAGACCTTCAAATAAAAGGTTTCAATAATGTGTTTTCCAACTCTACCCAGTCTGCTCAGCCACCCATTCAACGAAGCAGACACACGTCGCACATATGAGTATGCATCACACTCAGAGATAAGGTAAAGAGATAGTTATTGTGCATGCTAAGATAGATATTCGTTTGAGTGATAAATATAATTGTATTGTGACGTTTCTGCGAAACATCACCTCCGGAAATGGCACCTTAACATACAGGCTGCCGAGTTAGTTATTTTTTATTTAATAAATGCTCCAGATAGACCTCCCTTGTGTCTAATGGGTATCAAAGGGATTATGCATTGTAGGGGATTAGGTAGAGTTTTCCCAATAGTTTTCACTTTCCTTTTATCTTCATTTTGGAGGTGCAGGCGCTCTTCTTCTCTCTCGAGCCACAGTGGACTTTGTGTGCAACGTCCTCATTTGCATATGCATGCCAAATCCTCATTCGTATCCGTGCGCCAAAACCAAACTGCCACCGCCACTGGAGCAGCACCTCAACCGCAGTTTAACTACCACAAGACGACAAACCACCCCCATGCCACAACACCACAACTGCCCTCCTCCACCACAAGACCAACGACAAACATCACACTTTAATTGCTCACCATTCACTCACGCTTTCGCCTCAACCATGCCGCCTCAACCATAGTCCCACTACCACAACACCTCCAACACTCGCCCACCACAACACTTCAACCATCTGCCTGCCCTTCACTGCTGAAACCAACATATTGTGCTGCACAAAGATGCCATTGCACCCGCACTCGCTGTGCCATGACCCACAAGACTCGCTTCCGGCTAGCGCAAACCTGCGCTCGCCTTCCCATGCTTCCCTACCATCAGCAACAACCCTCCGGTTGTCTCCCATGCCATCCACGCCCTTGTTGGATGTCCGGTTGGCAAACGAGGAGTGGTGCAAGTCTGCCAATGTGAAGTGGAGAGCGCAGGACCATGACACGTTCCGGAAATCACCGAGGACAATTCAAGACCAATATACCCGTGGAGAGGGTGATGTCATACGGAGACTCATCGGAGACAATGGACATTCCACATGAGGACTGAAGAGGCAGTGCTTAACCTTTACTCCTGGAAACCATGCCTGAAAAGGGCGAGACATCACCCTTGACCCCTGCAGGACTCCGCCCTTCCTCAGACACATATAAGGCAGAGCTGCAAATCGATCTAGATTCTAGACAGTACAGTACACAGGACATAGTACAGTTGAGTTCATGGTACAGAAGACAGAATTCCAATGGATCCGACACAGTTAGTTCAGAAGAGGACAGATACCACAGCACAAGCCAGGACAGAAGTGCCAACCTGTGGCATTCGACCTGTGAGAGGAATGGGAGGGGAGCGCCACAGTGTGCTGGATGATCAGTTCAAACTGGGAAAGCCCCGTTCAATCTAACAGAGCATGACAGTATTACTCCCATTACCTTTCCCCAGTGCAGGGAAGCAATGGTCCCGTCAGTCCTCGCATGGAGAGCCAAGAGGTTGTACCAGCTTTGCCCTGCTATGTCTTTCTGAACCTCTACCTTCCCTTCAGATGAGTCAGATTTGGCACAAACATTAAGTTTGATGGGGGTATAAGTGGTATTATTAGATGGGTAAAATTTGCAGTGTCTCTTTGCTTTGTACATTGCCCCACCTCACAAATTTCTTCCCCATTGTTGTCCTATGTCGCACCACATGAACAAATGTCTTTTACCTGCTGTACCTTGTAAATAAACCCTGACTGTATAAATGTACCACATAACTTTCCTCGCCCCGTTGTAAATAATAATCCCCCATTATCCAAGTTCTTCCAATCTGCCTGTGATGTCTTTTCCTCCATTGGTTTAGCATTTTCCACATCAGAGTTAGCTGGGACATTTTCCCCCATAGCTCCACACATTAGCTGCTATGTACTGGGCAGTTCACTCAGCCGCACCTGATTAAACAAGATATGAACAGTACGTAGAGATGGCTCGTTCCGTGGTTTGGCTGGCCACATCACCTCCAAGTAAACGGTAATAGACGGAGGACCCTGGTAGATGTGGTCATCTGATTGGTATTTGTGGTTGATTAGCAACCCACCAGAGTGGAGTTTTCCGCGATCGGTGGCCTCGGGACCAGTAGTCGTGAGGAGCCCGAGAAGTCCCCTCATGGCAAACCCTGAGCCCCGTGTCCATAGCTGTATTAAAGCTTGTTTTTTTGGCAAGTTGCATTTGTAATTTCACCAGATTCTAACTTCGATTGTGAGAGTCGACTCAGACACAGTCAACGGAAACCCTCATCATGTTTTGGGTTATTCTAACTCCTCCTATCACCTTCCTTCTTTTCTTTTAATGCAGGAATTCCATTTAATGCATGAATATGTTTTGTTGGCAGTTATTATATACATCATTCCTTTTCTTCCCTTTATTTTTATTTATATTCTAAACTCTATATTGAATCTTTCTTGTCTCTGTCGTCCAACAGCAGAGTGAGACTCAATGAATCAGCCATTTGGGAAAGGGGGAATACCGCTTTCAAATTACCATGTCTGAGTTTTAGAAAAGCAATCTGATGATACTTGTATTGCCTTTGTCTTCTTCAATCAGTTCATTTAAATGAATAATGATAGTTCACCTTTATCTTGAGAGTAGTACAAATTTGAACAATACTTCTCACATTGTGTCATTCCAGGAGAGGCTTGTTTGGTCTGTTCTGAAAAAAAACTTTGGAAAAAAAAAAACATTCTCCCATTGGATTTCTGTGCAACTTTTTCATGAATATAAACTTAAATAAGACAGTTTGGCATATTACTCTGTCAAAATAGGATTTTTAATACAAAATATAGGCTCACTAGCGGGGTCACCAATGGGAATCCCACAAGCATGGATGTGTGTGACATTTCGACATATTGAGTTAGATGCTGCACATTCATTTTTACAAAATGGTTACTGGCAAGTCATCAGATCCAGAAATGGTGTAATGAACACAATTTATTTATTTCACATAATATGTGACCCCTCACTCCTCTCCACCTGACACACTCCTCTCTCCACCTGACACTCTCCTCTCTCCACCTAGCACTCCTCTCCTCTCCAATCCCTCACATTCCTCTCCTTTCCAATCCCTCACCTCTCCAATCCCTCATACTCCTCTCCAATCCCTCACACGCCTCTCCAATCGCGCCTCACACTCCTCTCCAATCGCGCCTCACACTCCTCTCCAATCGTGCCTCACACTCCTCTCCAATCGCGCCTCATACTGCTTTCCAATCGCGCCTCACACTCCTCTCCAATCGTGCCTCACACTCCCCTCCAATCACTCCTCTCCAATCGTGCCTCACACTCCTCTCCAATCGCGCCTCACACTCCTCTCCAATCGTGCCTCACACTCCTCTCCAATCGCGCCTCATACTGCTTTCCAATCGCGCCTCACACTCCTCTCCAATCGTGCCTCACACTCCCCTCCAATCACTCCTCTCCAATCGCACCTCACACTCCTCTCCAATCGCGCCTCATACTGCTCTCCAATCGCGCCTCACACTCATCTCCAATTGCGCCTCACACTCCTCTCCAATCGCCCCTCACACTCCTCTCCAATCGCGCCTCACACTCCCCTCCAATCACTCCTCTCCAATCGCGCCTCACACCCCTCTCCAATCGCGCCTCACACTCCTCTCCAATCGCGCCTCACACTCCTCTCCAATCGTGCTTCACACACCTCTCCAATCGCGCCTCACACTCCTCTCCAATCATGCCTCACACTCCTCTCCAATCGCGCCTCACACTCCTCTCCAATCGCGCCTCACTCTCCTCTCCAATCGCTCCTCACTCGCCTCTCCAATCGCTCCTCACTCGCCTCTCCAATCGCTCCTCACTCGCCTCTCCAATCGCTCCTCACTCGCCTCTCCAATCGCTCCTCACTCGCCTCTCCAATCGCTCCTCACTCGCCTCTCCAATCGCTCCTCACTCGCCTCTCCAATCGCTCCTCACTCGCCTCCAATCGGCTTTCCCCGTCTCGTTTCTCTCGTTTTTCTCCCGTCTCGTTCTTTTTCTTGCTCCAAATCGGCCCGTCTCGCCCGTCGGCCCGTCGGAATCGGAAATCGGCCCGTCTTGCTTTCGTGCTTGCGTGTAAATAAATTGTGTTCATTACACCATTTCTGGATCTGATGACTTGCCAGTAACCATTTTGTAAAAATGAATGTGCAGCATCTAACTCAATATGTTGAAATGTCACACACATCCATGCCCGTGGGATTCCCACGGGTGACCCCGCAAGTTTGCATTGACGTTCGTCGATGGACTCGTTCGCCCGTCTCATTCGCTTTCTTGCTACATCCTGTTCAAGTCTGCGTTCTTCATCGATCGTCTCATTCATTTTGGAAATATAAGTTTCCACGCAGCGCATGAATTGTCACGATCCTCAAGAGGATCGTGACAATTCAGAGGAAGTGTCTCGTAATCATCAAATGATAAATGGCAAGTAAATTATATTGTGGAAAATTAAAGATTTCAAATAAACCTATTTAAAGTGTATGCGCACATAACTAATTAAAAAAAACGAAGAAATATCTCTCGGTAATTTCCTGAAACATATTTTACTTCCAGATAATAATGTTGAATGAAATAAAAACGAAGAAATATATGTCGGCATCATTGTTGACGTTTTTGTGACGACTGTCATCAAACGAAAAAGTAATATATTGTTGCGGATATGGGATTTGCATCCACCCATATCCGCTTGTAAATATTCCCCTATTTCCTCAATACTTCCCAACTATCCCCAATCCCCCATTCCCTAGTCCCATTTTCTGTAAACAACACTCTGTAGCCCCGACCTCCCCCTATTTCCCCCATTAAATGTCGTGCCCAGGTTCACCGCATCTCATGTAAGACAACTATAGGACATCTTGCTAGTTATTCTTAGTCTATGTCAGTTAAGGACTCGTTTCCATTAATTCTGACCCTTCGTTGCACCAGAATGTGATTGTATGGCACCGTTAGGAAGTTTAGGACCTCCCAATACCTCCCCGCAGCTCTTCCTCACGGTTCAGCAACAACAACAACAACAACAACAGCAACGGCAGCGGCGTGCACAGGGAGTGCGCATCCTCACTCCGGCTTGGTTGGTAGGGGGTGTTGGGAGGGCACGAGGCCTTCCCAACGAGCCACCATCGAACATGTGTTCGACGGGGTTACCAAATAGGGGCTCCCTGTCAGCTCCTCGTCAAGGGCGGAGCCCGGTAACCCCCGCACCCAATGGAAGCGGCGGACCGGCCCCAGGGGGGCGGAGCCAACCAGCCGAGGGCGCGTCACTCCCCGCTGAGCATGCGCAGGAAGAGGGAGGTGACGTCAGATGCGCGCTGAGCTTGGAGCAAGCAAGACGTACCCTCCGAGCGCTGTGAGGCCTCCCCGCATCTCTGGACTGGACCGTGCTTTATCCTGTCCCCGAGCCAAGGTGCACCTTGTGCTATCGACTACCTGTCCCTTCCTGCCATCAATCCCTGTGTAAGTCAGCCTTGTTCCGTTTGTCTGTGGTCTGTCTGGAATAAGATAAGACTGTAATTAAGTGCCCATCTCTTCTGTGTCTTTACCTCACTACCTTGTAATCTACCCCCTTTTCTCCACCACTGTAATTATACCCTCCTCCGGAGGTCTTGAGAACTGTACCCCTTGCGTCGTTTCATCTATCCCAGTCGTCGCGTCCTTTCCATCATTGATTTGGCATAGCGCGATTTGGTCAACGTCTGGGTGCAATCGGGGTCGAGTCGGGGAATAACTGTTTGGTCGCGGTCATACCAACCGCTCGGTCAAAATAACATCTAAACCGCGTCCGTAACAATATCTTAACGGAAAAGCAAAAGCGAATTTTTAATATATATCGACACGTTGCCATCGGTGTCATGTTGGGCGGTGTATGATACACCATGACACGATTTTAAAAAATATATCTCTGCATTTTCTCGCGTGTGTGGAATGTTCTCAATTATTGCTGACACCGAGTCTAAAACCATCGATAAAAATGAAATCATATGGTGAGTTAGATTGGAGATAAAGGCGTGAGAGAGACTCAATGGCCTTGAAGTTACAGGCGTTTGAGAATTCATTTCGTTCTATAAACGGCAACTTTCATCGGATTTTCTTCCCGTTTTTTTTCAACCGAGTCTAAAACTATGTTAGCGACTGTGAAAAATGAAATGATATATCGAATTTGATTTGAAATAAAACTGGGAGAGAGAGCAAGACACCACGGGCCTTCAAAACAGGCCTCAAAGCTATGCGAGTTAATAAAATGGTGGGTATTTGTTTATAATTATATGAAGCCACTCCCAGAATGGGTGGAGCTATGGGTGGAGCTACTCTGCAAACCGAGTAAGCCACACCCCGGACAGACGCCCAACAGACAGACAGACAGACAGAATCATCTACGGCTATTATAATATAGATAGGTGACAGAGCATAGAACAGTAACATGGGCATGGAGTTTTATGAAAGCAACCAGCCACAAACAAGCAGTGGGTGAAATGAATTGGAAAAGAGAAGGGAGAAAGAAAATCATCTAAATTTAAGAGATTTTCTGGTAGTGTTAATACTGGTGGAAAATATTATTGGTATGAATGCAAAATGACAATGAGATGGCAGTGAGTTGCCATGTTGAAGCTCCACAGAAAAAAAATGTGATTGTACTGATTCAAGGAAGCAATTCTACAGATAGAGTGATTGATAAGTGTATGTGATGAGTAAGTTAGGAAATCCGAAGGTGAATGACAAGGAGGTTAATGGATGAAAACTTGTCTCCTAGATGTGCTTTGGAAAGGTGGAGGACTGAAAGAGTAAGGAGATGCAAGGCTTTAAGAGAGGAAGTATAAAACAGACCACCACCCTGAAAACAATAGTCCCTGTGCCTTTATTTATTGATGAGAATTGTGGATCATGAGAGTTTTGGATTCCACATCAGTTTGTGTGGTGTCTCGTCTCATTGTACATTATATTGAATCCACTGTGGTTCCCTCTGTACGCAATTTCTTATCTGATTAACTGATTGATCGAGGATTAGTATCTGTCTGGATTTGGAGTCAACTTTGATTATATATATATATATATATATATATATATATATATATATATATATATATATATATATATATATATATACGTATATATATATATATATATATATATATATATATATATATATATATATATATATATATATATATATATATATATATATATATATATATATATATATACAGACTTGGCATTTAATATGGAATATTTTTTTTGTGGGGGTGAACTTACTTTTCAAGATGACTTAGAACCAAAAGTTCATTGGAATTATGTTGAAATTATTCTAGATTTTGTTAATCTGACCTTTCAAAGAAACAAAAACCACATTTGACATTTCGAAGCAAACAAATTGATCATTGAAAGTGATGTAAACTGATATCGAACTCAATTCATGGACAGTACTGTGTTAAACTTCTGTGCGTTTTCCAGAAGTATGTTTTTGTTTTGCACATTAGCCAAATTTTTTTTAAACAAAAACAAAAGTTAAATTACGACTGGGATTACGGACAGTAAAATTACAGTTCAGTACTTCGTGTAACCCCCACGAGCATTCAGGAGAGCACGTACACATTGAGGCATGCTGTTCACGAGATTTGCCAAGGTTTGGACAGGAATCGTTTGCCATGCAGTTACAATAGCCTGCTGCAATTCACACACAGAGGCAGGCTGCTGGTCCAAGTTGTCGATTTGACGCGTTAATTCTGCCCACAAGTTCTCTATTGGATTCATATCCGGGGACATGGCAGGCCACTCCATATGCTCTACACCACGGTCAGCAAGAAAGTGTTGGATCATGCGAGCACGATGAGGCCGTGCATTGTCATCTTGGAAGACAAAGTTTCCTCGAAAGGCTGCACGAACAAATGGAAGCAATGTTTCTTCCAGAATGACCCTGTGCTTGAACTGGTTCAGGTTTCCATTCAGAACAACCAGGTCAGTTTTGCCCCCTGCATGAAAAGCAGCCCAAACGGTCACCCCACCACCTCCAGCTTGGACTCTTGGCACTATACAATCTTCGTTGTAGGCTTCATGCACTTGTCTGCGTACTCAGACGAGGCCCTCTTGAAGATAGACCAGAAATCTAGACTCGTCACTGAAGATCATGTGATTCCAGTGTCCTGGCTGCCATTGACGGTGCTCTCTGGCCCACTGCAATCGGCGCTGGTGGTGTTGTCTGGTCAGACGTGGGTTTCTCAGGGGACGCCTGGCACGATAGCCTGCTTGAACCAGTCGTTGGTTGACTAGCCTCCTGGATACAGGCACATTTGTCAGTTGCTGCCACTCAGCCCTAAGCCGATTAGCTGACTTGGTAAGGCCATTGCGGACTAACCGGTGCAGCTGGCGATCATCCCTCCTTGTGGTTCTGCGGGGACGTCCTGGCCTCGGTATTGGAGAAGGGACACCCCTCTGAGCATTTCGTTTCAGGATCTTTGGCCCCTGACCTTGAGTGATGCCATACTGCCGAGCAATAGCACGCTGTTAAATGCCGGAATTTCGTAAAGCCACCACTAAATGACAAACAGCATTGCCGAGCTGACGGACCATCTCCAGGGGAAGCGGCAATAACTTTTGTAGACGTGCAGCAGTTGTTTCCACTAATACAGAATGCAACAACCCTTATATACCCGATTCTGAAGTGAATCGTCAAATGTACCTGTCCGTACATTTTGTCACGCCACCTGTGATATAATCCTGTTATTGACTTCTTGCTGTGACAGACAATCAGTGACATGGTTCTTTTAACAAAGAAATCACCGAAGCGTAAAATATACTCACGAGATTGATATACCGAGTTCAGAAAGTAAACCCAAGTCAAGAAAAAAAATATATTCCATATTAAATGCCAAGTCTGTATATACAGACTTGGCATTTAATCTGGAATATTTTTTTTGTGGGGGTGAACTTACTTTTCAAGATGTCTTAGAACCAAAAGTTCATTGGAATGATGTTGAAATTATTCTAGATTTTGTTAATGTGACCTTTAAAAGAAACAAAAACCACATTTGACATTTCGAAACAAATAAATTGATCCTTGAAAGTGATGTAAACTGATATCGAACTCAATTCATGGACAGTACTGTGTTAAACTTCTGTACGTTTTCCAGAAGTATCTCTTTATTTTGCACATTAGGCAAAAATATTTTTAACAAAAACAAAAGTTAAATTACGACTGGGATTACAGACAGTAAAATTACAGTTCAGTACTTCGTGTAACCCCCACGAGCATTCAGGAGAGCACGTACACGTTGAGGCATGCTGTTCACGAGATTTGCCAAGGTTTGGACAGGAATCGCTTGCCATGCAGTGACAATAGTCTGCTGCAATTCACGCACAGAGGTCGGCTGCTGGTCCAAGTGGTCGATTTGACGCGTTAATTCTGCCCACAAGTTCTCTATCGGATTAATATCCGGGGACATGGCAGGCCACTCCATATGCTCTACACCACGGTCAGCAAGAAAGTGTTGGATCATGCGAGCACGATGAGGCCGTGCATTGTCATCTTGGAAGACAAAGTTTCCTCGAAAGGCTGCACGAGCAAATGGAAGCAATGTTTCTTCCAGAATGGCCCTGTACTTGAACTGGTTCAGGTTTCCATTCAGAACAACCAGGTCAGTTTTGCCCCCTGCATGAAAAGCAGCCCAAACGGTCACCCCACCACCTCCGGCTTGGACTCTTGGCACTATACAATCTTTGTTGTAGGCTTCATGCACTTGTCTGCGCACTCGGACGCGGACATCTTGACGATAGACCAGAAATCTAGACTCGTCACTGAAGATCACGTGATTCCAGTGTCCTGGCTGCCATTGACGGTGCTCTCTGGCCCACTGCAATCGGCGCTGGCGGTGTTGTCTGGTCAGGCATGGCTTTCTCAGGGGACGCCTGGCACGATAGCCTGCTTGAACCAGTCGTTGGTTGAGTAGCCTTCTGGATACAGGCACATTTGTCAGTTTCTGCCACTCAGCCCTAAGGCGATTAGCTGACTTGGTACGGCCATTGCGGACTAACCGGTGCAGCCAGCGATCATCCCTCCTTGTGGTTCTGCGGGGACGTCCTGGCCTCGGTATTGGAGTAGGGACACCCCTCTGAGCATTTCGTTTCAGGATCTTTGACACCTGACCTTGAGTGATGCCATACTGCCGAGCAATAGCACGCTGTTTCATGCCGTAATTTCGTAAAGCCACCACTCCATGACAAACAGCATTGTCGAGTTGACGGACCATCTCCAGAGGAAGCGGCAATAACTTTTGGAGACATGCAGCAGTTGTTTTCCACTAATACAGAACGCAACAACCCTTGTATACCCGACTGTGAAGCCAATCATCAAATGCACCTGTCCGTACATTTTGCCATGCCACCTGTGATATAATCCTGTTGTTGACTTCTTGCTGCGACAGACAATCAGTGACATGGTTCTTTTAACAAATAAATCGCCAAAGTGTAAAAGAAACTCACCAGATTGATATACTGAGTTAAGAAAGTAAACCCAAGTCAAGAAAAAAAAATTATTCCATATTAAATGCCAAGTCTGTATATATATATATATATATATATATATATATATATATATATATATATATATATATATATATATATATATATATATATATATATATCCATCCTGCCAAGGAGAGAATGTGGTTCAGTACAGAAGTTTGACAGACATAATGGGTTCTTTCACTAACTTTCTATGAGGGAAGTACATATGCATGTTCACTAAATGATCCATTGTGATGACGAGGGGATAATTTAAGACTGGCTTTTATTTAATATGATAGTCCTTGTATTATTTTTGATCGTTTCCAGGTCTGCTGAGTTCAGCTACTTTTCGTGTGTCAGTAGGAAGGGGTACCATATGGCTATCATCTGCAAAGTGAAAAAACCTAATGGTTTACCAGAGCATCACAGAAATTATTTCTGCATATGAATAACACACGTCGGTTGAGGATGCTATAACTTGGAGCACTATAACTTCCAAATGGAGAGGAGATTAAGGATGCTGTTGAAAGCTGCATGATGTTTGCATTGCAATTTGAAAGTGTGTGAAGCAGTGATGGATGCCATCTTGGATGTCACAGTCAGATTACTTCACAAGCAGAACAGGATGCCAGACAGTATTGAAGGCCCATGATATGTCCAGAGACGCAACTCTGGCCTATTGCTTGAGGTGTGTGTGTGCACGAGAGAGATAGAGATAGAGATAGAGGTAGAGGTAGATTTTGTGTAAGCACTCCCAGGCAGAGTCGATATTCCATTCAGTGGAATTGAACACCAGTCCTTTAGAAGGAAGACGGCTTGCATTTCTTGCAAGTTGCCCTGGGAAATCTGCCAGACTCCTGCACTTAGGAAACTCTATAAAACCAGTGAGAGAGATTTGGACATTCATAATGATATGGTCAAAAAAGCCGAATGAGGAAGAGGAGAAGCAAGAGGGTTGAGGATAGATTGGTCATTACCAAGTGCAGGAGGGAAGATGTACAAATCACAGAGCTCCATGTTGTGAAGCCAATTTGTTAGGTCAGGCCCACAGACTCAAAGAAGGGCTTCACATAAATGTTATGCCCATGTTTGGTGACAACTTCCCTTCCAATTGAAATTATAGCAAAAATTTTTGCCACAGATGGAAAAGATGCCCTTTTTTCCCCAAAAAAGAAGCGAAAAAAAGAAGAAAAGTTGGGATGGGTGATTAGTCATGGCCCATGTACACAGGAAAGAAAAGATGTGTGGATGATGATTAATCACACGGAGCTGAGTGTTGTGAAGGACTTTGAAAAGTGGAGTATGTTCAGATGTTTGAACCTTGGAGTCTGTCCAGCCAGTGAAGACAATTGTGCGAATATCAAGGAGAGATTGTGTCTCATACTGAAGAACATGAATTCAACAGACTAAACTCCAGCATCAAGTTGGTTGCAAAAGGTGATTGGAGAAAAGAATGAGAGAACAAAGGGAAATATTTTTGGGATACCTGCTGAATACTAATAAATGTACGACTCGAGTGAAATTCAATCGTTGCATCCAGAGTTTAGACCAATGACCATTGATGAAAACAATTTTCACAAGAGCGAGAATTGCTTTGCAATACATGTCTGCTTCGGGTGCCAATGAGTGTTTATTGATTTTTCAAAAAATATTTTTCCAAATTTAAAAAAAATATATATATATATACACAGAGTCGAGGCTCGTGTAAGATCTAACACATTACACACGAAAACATGTCTGGACCCATAAAACATACAATAAATAAAGGGAGCGGGAGACAAGAGGAGACAAGAGAGAGAGAGGGAAGCACACAAGCACAACAGTAGAGAACAGGGACATCGGGAGATCTGTGGAAAGGAGAGGGTTTGGGGGGAGGGAAGGGGTACATGGTATAAAGCACATGAACACTACTAGGAATTTCAGGTTAGAAGTTGGAGATTGAAAGAGGTGGATTGGGGTGTATTAACGGAGGTGGAAAAATCAAGGTTTTGGATGGGGGAAGATAAGACATGGTGGTGAACAGATGTTTTGAAGACCTGGGGGAGGAGTGGAATTGAAGAGAGTGAGGGAGTTTGTTCCAGAGGCGGGAGAAAAGAGGAATGAAAGGGTGAAGGTGAGCAGAGAGTCTTGATTTTGGAAGTCTTGAGCATCTGGCAGATATTTTGCGTCCTGAAGGAATATTTGCGGAACAGAGCACAGACAGAGCTGGGGGAGCTAGGCCTTAGAGGAGTCGGTAGAAGACAGAAAGACCACCAACCTACCTGTGATGAGAGTGAGAGAAAGGCCCTCAGAATCAGCTTCATCACGGGAGATTCCAATGATTCTGAAAGCTTTGGTTTCTACAGTATGAATCCGAGCTAGGTGTGAGGCAGGAGCACCGGCCCATAGGGGAGAACAGTATTCCATTGAGCTGCGGATGAAAGTCTTGCATGTTGTGAGGAGCTCAGGTGTGCCAAGGAAGGACTTCACACGACGGAGGATGCGCAGCCAGCATCTGACTTTGGAGGCCAGCTTGGAAATGTGGTTTTCCCAGGAAAGATCATGGCTGATAGTGAGGCCCAAAAGCTTGAGTGACAGAACTTCTTCAAGAGGATTGTTGAGAAAGTAGATGGGAGGGTTGTCCAGTCGGTCTTTACGAAGAGACAAAGTGAGAGTGTGAGATTTGTCAGGATTGAAAGACATGTTCCAAGTGTTTGACCATTTTGTGATTTTGTCCAGGTCTGCAGAGAGTGAGGAGGCTGCAGACTGCCGATCTGACGGAAGAGGATTGGAGCGGCAGAGAGTGGAGTCATCAGCAAAGAGATAGAGAGGATTTTCCAGAGAGTCGGAGAGATCATTGATGAAGACCAGAAAAAGCACAGGGCCCAGAACACTACCTTGGGGAACTCCAGCCTGAACAGGAAGGGGAAATGAGAGAAATCCATTCAGGGCCACACGTTGACTGCGACTGGGGATGAAGTTGGCAAGCCATGCGTGGAGATTTCCATGGATACCATAGGAGGAGAGTTTGGTGATCAGGGTGGGGTGCCAGACCGTGTCGAAGGCACGAGATATGTCAAGGGAGACAGCTCTGTTTTTCTGTCTGCATTGAGGGCCTCCATCCATTGTTGAGACAGCAGAAGCAGCATGTCCAGAGTAGAGTGATCTGGTCTGAATCGAAATTGATGAAACCCTCTGAAACTTGAACTTGTTATGTAACTTTTGGGTCTCACTATCTGCCATGATCTTTCCTGGGAAAACCACATTTCCAAGCTGGCCTCCAAAGCCAGTCGCCAACTGGGCATCCTCCGTCGTGCGAAGTCCTTCCTTGGCACACCTGCGCTCCTCACCACATACAAGGCTTTCATCCGCAGCTCAATGGAGTACTGCTCTCCCTTCTGGGCTGGTGCTCCTGCCTCACACCTAGCTCGTCTTCACGCTGTTGAAACCAAAGCGTTCAGAATCATTGGAATCTCCCGCGATGACGCTATCTCCGAGGGCCTTTCACTTACTCACCACAGGCAGGTTGGTCGTCTTTCCGTCTTCTACCGACTCCTCTCCGGCCTTGCTCCCCCAGCTCTCTCTGGGCTCTGTCCCCCAAATACGTATTCCTACAGGTCGCACAAGATCTGCCTGCAACCCTCTTATGGTTAAACTGCCAAAATCAAGACTCTCTGCTCACCTTCACTCCTTCATTCCTCTTTTCTCCCACCTCTGGAGCAAACTCCCTCGCTCTCTTCAATCCCAACCCTCCCTCCAGGTCTTTAAAACGGCTGTTCACCACCATCTCTTATCTTCCCCAATCCAAAACCTTGATCTTTTCTACCCCCACTAATTTCACCTCAAATCCACTTTTTTGAGGTGCCGACTTCTTTCCTGGAAGTCCTTGGTGTCCTTGCGTTTTATACCTATCCTGCCTCCCCCCAGGCCCTCTCCCTCCCACACATCTCCCGATGTCCCTGCTCTCAAATGTTGTGTTTGTGTGCTTCCTCCCCTTCTCTCCCCATCTTGTCGACCGCTCCCCTTTTTATATACTTTGTTTGCTTGTTTGTTTGTTTTGTTTGTTTGATAAATGTTATCTCTTTCACGAGCCTCGACTCTGTATACAAAAAAAAAAAAAAACTTATCATGATAAGGCCATTTTCCAAGTTTCAGTTGAATAGGGTTTGCTGAAAAAATGCAGAAAACCACAGGTGGGACGGACGGATGGACGGACAGACAGATGGAGAGCAAAGCTATCGTCCCTTCCTGGTAGAGGAATAACGACGATGGACAGTTTCACATACATTAGTGTTTAATAATCTGCACCAAGGACTCCTGCATCAGGCTCAAACTGCTGTTTCACTCGTTTTATATAAGGGAAGCACATCGGTTAGCGAACACACGAGGTTAACTTACAGAGTAAATTGGTACCACAGATTGCAGGTCTTTTCTCCTTAATCATTTCAGTTCCAGGTGATCAAAGGCTCTTGTTACGTCAAGAGACACTTTGCAGTGCATTACTTCTGGCAAAGTTGGAATCGATGAAGGAAGATGGTCAGGTGGTGCATTGTGCTCCACCGGAGAGTACATCTTATTGTGCTGACATCAAACTCACTATGGCTGACCGTCATTATTTTACAACTTGTTTTGTGATGAGGGGTTTAACATATGATTTTATTGTTTTCTTTAAGTTTACATTGTGGTTTGTTAATTTACTTGATTGCAACCTTGTTTTTGCTGCATGAATTTTATTTCTATCCTTGTAGTCTTGTCTGTAAATAGGAAAAGCATTGGAATTGCAGGTGGTGATTCCACCTTGCTCAGAGGTGAAAAGAGGAGATGCTGTGAACAAACAGTGCCCCGTACGCTGATTTAATCCTTTCTTCTTCGACCTGCTGGCACTAGATTTTTTGAAAATTCCCTTCAAGCAGGTTGGGTGCTCATTAACTAGCAGGTTGGGTGCTCGTTAGCTCGAAGATTTCGAGGTGACCCTGCTCAGAGGTGAGAGATACGTTGGTCTTGATGAGGTGCCTGGCACAGTGTAAGCAGGCACATTTCCAAGCTCTGATCTCACACCCAGGTGAAATGGAGAACACACAGCAAGCGGATTGAGTGTGCCATTAGTGGGGTATTCTCGAAGGTACCAGAACGTTCCGCACAAAGATATAACTAAAGTAGCATTGGCATGAACAACTGGGGTATAAAGGAGAGACCGAGTGTGGTCAAGGCTCTTGTGGTTTGTTTTCTCTTTCCACCTCACCACCTTGAGGTGGAAATCCCAATGGAAGAATCTGGAGACCCGATGCTGTTACTTGATCCTGGGGGCATGCTCCGGGCAGTGATCATTTGTGAGATGCCTGTGCTCCATCGTGGCTTCTTGTGAATGCTCTCTGCATTTCTTGTGCTCATTTATTGCACCACCATTGACATGATGAGATTTACAGCAGCACAGTCTGTGAGTCTGCAGCACAGTCTGTGAGTCTGCAGCACAGTCTGTGAGTCTGCAGCACAGCCTGTGAGTCTGCGAGTCTGTAGCATAGTCTGTGTGTCTGCAGCACAGTCTGTGAGTCTGCAGCACAGTCTGTGAGTCTGCAGCACAATCTGTGAGTCTGCAGCACACTCTGTGAGTCTGCAGCACAGTCCGTGAGTCTGCAGCACAGTCTGTGAGTCTGCAGCACAGTCTGTGAGTCTGCAGCATAGTCTGTGAGTCTGCAGCACAGTCTGTGAGTCTGCAGCATAGTCTGTGAGTCTGCAGCACAGTCTGTGAGTCTGCAGCACAGTCTGTGAGTCTGCAGCACAGTCTGTGAGTCTGCAGCACAGTCTGTGAGTCTGCAGCACAGTCTGTGAGTCTGCAGCACAGTCTGTGAGTCTTTAGCACAGTCTGCGAGTCTGCACCACAGTCTGTGAGTCTGCACCACAGTCTGTGAGTCTACAGTTGCTGGGAAACGTAACAGAGCTTTACTCACTGCTCACTTCTGCTTCTACCTGCGACCTCAGTGACCTTGTGGTTAGAGGGTTCACTCTGAGTCTGGAAGGTCAGTGATTCGATTTCCACCCAGACTGAGTTGTACTCCTTCCTTGTCATTCCTTCCTACCTTGTTTGGCTGATTTTTTGGAGATTCCATCCCTCCATGTTTTCTCATTTTATGCCTCGGCCGACGAAGTCGCCGGAGCCATTATGTTTTGAGGTTGTCTGTCCGTCCGTCCGTCCGTGATAGGTTTTCGTTACCGTGATAACTTCAGAACCGCTAAACAGATCTTAGTCAAACTTGGCACAGGTATGTATAATGAGGTAAAGATGAACTGATTAGATTTGGGGTCACGAGGTTAAAGGGCAAAGGTCAGAGGTCATGTTAGGTAAAAAATACTGTTACCACGATGACTTGTCAACCAGTGATGGGATTCTGACCAAATTTGGTACACTTATGTAGAATGATGTAAAGATGAACTGAATAGATTTTGGGGTCAATAGGTCAAAGGTCAAAGTCTGTAATAGGTCTAACTTGAGAACAACTGAAGTTATCTAATTCAAACTTAGTACATGTATGTATAATGATGTAAAGATTAACTTATTCGATTTTGGGGTCAAAGGTCAACTCTGTAATACATCTATAACTTGAGAATGGCTGAAGTGATCTAATTCAAACTTGGTACAGGTATGTATAATATTGTAAAGATTAAGTGATTTGGCTTAGGGGTGAAAGGTCAAAGGTCAAATCTTTAATACATCTACAACTTGAGAATGACTGAAGTGATTTAATTCAAACTTGGTACAGGTATGTATAATGTTGTAATGATTATGTTTAGATTTTGGTGGTCCTGAGGTCAAAGGTCAGAGGTAATGTCAGGTAAAAATGTGCTAGCTTGGGCACAGCTCAATGGATTTAAATCAAACTTGATACAAGTATTATAATGATGTAATAATGTAGGCGGTGGCATATCAGTCGACGTCGTGACATCAAAGAGTGCCGTTCTCGTTATAAAATGTTTTTTTCTGACTTGTTCAACTCTATTTTCCTCAATCTGGGTGCCAATGACATCATCATCTCGTGAATTATTCTGAGTGGCGTCTTTTTTTTATACTTGAGCTAAGGCTCGTAATCGAGCTGATACACACACACACACACACACACACACACACACACAAACACAAACACACACACACACACTGACGAGACAAACACTTAACACAGCCACTGAGCTTGGGAGAAGTGCCGTCCCTACCGTCACTTCCTGGCATACTCTGAGTACCAGCGATGTCATAACAATGACCCCGCTTTTCTCACCGTACTCAGCGGGGCATTTCCTCAAGAGGAATTTCTTCCTCCCCATGGATGCCAACCGGTGGGGATTGTCCGTGCTCTATACTTTTCAAGTAAGGAAGCAGCACGGACCGTTTTTGAAGTATTTGGAATGACTGGAACCGGTCCAAACCGGATGGGTGTTTTTTGCGAGACACCATCTCCTTAGTGGTTGGCCGTTAGCTCCCTACGAGAGCTCATCTGACCCTTTTGAGGTGTTGTTTTTGGTCCTGGCAGGGTGTCACAGTCACCCTCCCGACTCGCAAAACCAGTGAAGGGGGTCGGTTTAGTCCACATGGGCAACTCCCCGACCCCCACTCTCTCAGTAATATACCTGTCCCAAGTGGCCTACCTAGTTCCCTTAATGGCCCATGCAATATTCCCTACCGTCCCTTCTGTCTTCACTCAGACATTCTGCTACCATGCTCTCCTTAACTTTTGGAGTTATCTCTTTATTTTGTACGCCAACATTGCAGAATTTTTACGGCGTAGCAAAGCCGTCTAGAACAATGTTTGTCCGTCCGTATGTATGTATGTCTCCTCAAACGTATACCAATCAGAGCTGAGGATCTGGTCACATGACAGGATGATGTGATTATGTCTGTTATTACAGCGTACAAAGGCTGACTCTCTGCACACCGCCATTTTGATTCCAATTTCCTTCAGGCCTAACATATCGTCGAACCTGTCGTATATCACAATCGCCATGCTCTACCTTTACATTTTTTATTCTGTGTGAAACACAAACAAACCGATTGTTAAAATGACCATCAAATATCGAAAGCATCGGCATTACGTCTCTTGCAACAAAATGGTACGTATAGGCCTTAGGCTTTGTGCCTACGTTTCGGTCCGCTTCGGACAAATTAAGCCCAGGTTTTCATTTCAGTAGTATCGTTTTCGTAATCGTAATAATAATAATATCGTAAATATGACCATGACACTTTGATCCCAATGTCGTGAATACAAAGTTAATGGATTGAAGCGGTGTATGGTTCATGATTCAATGATAAGCAGTGCACAGTACTAAAAACCACGGAAGTAAGGAATTCACCTCGGTTTTTTTATAGCATGTTATTAACCTAACCCTTGTGGGGTATATAGATTACAGTAAATCTTCTCTCAGCTCTGTAAGTAAAACTTATCTCCCGGATGTCTGGATTTCTCCAAATTTCTTTGTTTAATGTTATAAACAGCATTAGCGACTGTTTAAAAAGCTAATCAAACGTGTTTGTGGTTTATAATCTTTTACAAGCCTGGATACGCCGCTGTTAGACTTTCGGCCTTGTTCTTTACCCTCTCTCTTTCTCTGCTCCTTCCCCTCTATTCTATCCCCATACTTCGATATCCTCTCACACTTCCTCCACCTTCTCTCCCAAACTCCGCTCAGCTACTTTCCTTCTCCTACCGTCACACATTGTCTTATTTTCCTCAATTTACTCCATCACCTATACGTACACAATAAAGAGATACCTCCATTCCTATCCTCTTCCCTTCTTTGGGAAGTCTGCAGCACAGTGCAGCTGCAGCACAGTCTGCAGCACTTCACTCAATGTTGGCATTTCCAATTTCTTCCTCCCCACCCTCCCTACTATGTGTCAGCATAATAAATAGATGCCTTATAAGGGGTCACATGATCACATCTATTTACATAAAGAGGAGGTACTGCACGATTTACTTTAACGATAGTACACATGCGGGTAGGGAAAGTTGACTTCAGTAATTTTTGTATTTTATTAATTTTCTGAAATTTATAGCATTTGTTTTTCACTTGGAAGTTGTGTGTTACAATGTGTAAGTAAAGGTGGGAAAAGTCTGATTTAATGCAATTTAATTCCAGCCTATAAGACGACAAAAGGGGAAACTTTTGAAAGGGAGTGTGGACTCTCTATAGGCACTGTATGCATACGTGTGTGTGTGTATGTGTGTGTGTGTGTGTGTGTGTGTGTGTGTGTGTGTGTGTGTGTGTGTGTGTGTGTGTGTGTGTGTGTGCGTGCGTGCGTGCAACATTTCGCATACACGGATATTTTTCGTATTTCTATATATTTTGGTGAGTCTGATTTGCATCCAGGAATACAACAATAATGATTAACCATTTTGAAATTGCCACTCTTTCGTTTACAAAGTGAAAGTTATGCTACAAAGACCATTTTATTTCCAGATTTCTTGCGACAAACGGCAGGTTAAAAAGCAGAAGTGAGTCCCTGAAAACACACACACAGCGCATGTACCATTGTTATCATTCATATGTCATTTTGTAAGTCCTTGATTGCAATTGGATAATTGCTGCTGATAAATAATCATTGTTACCAAAAATCCCTCGAACCACAGTCGGGCGGTTATTTGTTGGTAATAAAATAATTTTTATCAGACCTTCAGAGCATAAATATGACAAAAACGTTTCCATTTTTTGAACTATTTTTCTTGATTAATTCTGCAGAATTGCCAGGGGCCTGTAATTAATAAAGTTTTTTTTTGTTTTTTTTTACCTCTGCCACCAAATATGGATGGAGGTTATGTTTTCACCTCTGTCTGTCTGTTTGTGAACAAGATATCTCAAAAAGTTATGGATGGATTTGGACGAACTTTGGCGGAGA
The DNA here is from genome assembly GCF_964187855.1 of Myxine glutinosa. Lineage (NCBI taxonomy): Eukaryota > Metazoa > Chordata > Myxini > Myxiniformes > Myxinidae > Myxine > Myxine glutinosa. Next base: position 175,207,028 of record NC_136266.1, on the reverse strand, counting down.
GGTATTGCATGTGACGAGGAAGAATTGATTCAATTTTGGTGAATATTTCAATATGCATTCAGATACGAGAATTATTTAATTTGTAAGTGATTCTTCACCATTGAGTGGTAGGGCTAAAACCGATACAAAGCACGATATCTCAAAAAGTTATGGACGGATTTGGACGAAACTTGTTGGACATATGCTGGGTGTGTGAAGAGGACGAATCTATTGGTTTTTGGTGAAGATCTGAATATGGATTTGCAAACGAGAATTATTTAATTTTTAAGTGATTCTTCACCATTGAGAGATTGGGTGCAAAACGGTATGTAACATGATATTTCAAAAAGTTATGGACGAGTTATGACTAAACTTGGTGGATACACCATAGGATGAAAAGGTGAATATACCCTATTTTTTGAAAACTGTGACCCCCATCTTGGAATTACATGAAATTTAGAGATTAAGTAGATTTAATGGTGCTGAATCCAAATATGAATGTTGCTGAGCCGTAAATCTGCACGTTTTAATTACAACGGTCACTTGATGTTTTTCTTCGAAATTTGACTATTTTTCCATCCAAAATTGTATTTAAAACTTTTAAACAGCTTATGCAGGCACAGTGAGTCTCAAAATGTTATTTTGCAATGACATCTATCAAACTGAGATTATGCAGGACTCAAAAGGTACAGTTCAGGTAAAACAGTGTGATCTTGATGTAAATGTACAATGTTGTCTGAAATTTGTTCAACAAGTGATTCACTTTGCTTGATACACAACACAACAACATGCATTTTAAGGCCATGTTCCCTGCTAGAGCGGGGGTTAGCCTTGCGGTCCCCATGACAATCTTCTCCATTTTGCCCTATTTTCTGCATCTCTCCTTGTTAACCCCCTTGCCCGCATTTCTTCTTCCACCATCTTTAGCCAAGTCTTTCTCGGTCTTCCCCGTCCTCTACTTCCTTCTACATTAACTTCCATCACTCTTCTCAACCAGTCACTTTCATCCTTCCTCAATACATGACCAAACCATCTCAACCTGTTCCTCTTCACAGCATCAATCACAGGCAATATTCCCATCATCTTTCGCAATTCATCATTTGTCTTCCTCTCTCTCAACGATACTCCGCACATCCATCGAACCATTCGCATTTCCACCCTTTCCAGCCTTCGTTGCTGCTCTACGTTCATTACCCATGTCTCGCTCCCATAAATCATAACACTTCTCACACATGCAGCATACACCTTTCCCTTCAGCTTCAGCGACACTCTCCTCCTCATCAGCACGCCACTCAGTTCCCGAAACTTATTCCATGCACATCTCACTCGAGCAACCGTTGCCGAGTCTGATCCACCTTCTCCATTCAGCATGTCTCCGAGGTAGCAAAATGTTTTCACACCTTCCAGCTTCACGCCGTCTCCAAGATCCAACTCAACATTTCCTCCATCTGCAGCTCTCTCTGTGCACACCTTACATTTGAATGTAGCTGCCACACTGGTTAATGACCCTCTCAGACCACTACATTTTTGATGAACCCACTCAGCGCACATTGTACACTGAATGGAGTTCACTCCGACACCCTTCCTACACACAGCACAGGGCCACTTCCCAGTTCTTTCCACCTCACCACATGCTTTACCACTTGCCATCACCTTTGTCTTTCCGATATTCACCTTCAGACCTTTTGTCTCCATACATTCCTTCCACTTGTTCATCTTTTCCTTCAGTCCATCCATACTTTCCGCAATCAACACCAGATCATCTGCATACAACAACTCCCACGGTAAACCCTCCTTTACGGTCTGAGCCAGCACCTCCATCACAGCTACAAATAGTAGTGGACTTAGTACCGACCCCTGATGCACTCCCACCTTCACCTCAAACTCACCACTGTTCCCGTCCTTCGTCCTTACAGCTGTGCGTGCTCTTTTGTACATTGCCATCACTACTCTGATCAACCATTCCTCCACTCCTAACTTCCTCAATGCCCATGTCAATACTTTGCGTGGAACCCTATCGAATGCTTTCTCCAGATCAACAAACCCAAAAAACAACTTCTGCCTCTTATCCATGTACTTCTCCTGCAACTGCCTCACAATGAAAAGCGCATCTGTCGTTCCTCTTCCTGGCATAAATCCAAACTGCATTTCGTCGATCTTCACTTTCTTCCTTATCCTCCTCTCCAACACCCTTTCCAATACCTTCATTCCATGCTCCAATAACTTTATCGCTCGGTACGAGCCACACTCCAGAGGGTCACCTTTCCCCTTGTATAGAGGGACGAGGGTACTCAGTTCCCAATCCACTGGAATGCGGCCTTCTTTCACCACCAAATTACAGATCTCTGTCATTCTCTTCACACCCCAACTTCCTGCTGCCTTCAACATATCTCCCACAACTCCCGTCGGCCCTCCCGCTTTTCCACTCTTCATTGCTTTTATCGCTTCCTCAACTTCCTTCTCAGTTATCTTCTCTGCCGGTCCTAAAACTGGGTTACTCTCTATGTTGCCATCCCATTCATTCTCTGTATTCAACAGCATTTCCATATATCTTTTCCATCTTCCTTTAATTCCATCTGGGTCGACAATGATTTGTCCCACTTCATCCTTCAAGCAACTCACCCCCATCACATCACACCTCTCTTTCGCTATCTGCTTTGCAATCCTGAATACTGCTTTCTGACCCTCTTCCGAATCCAAGCGTTCTCCGAACATTTTCCTACATGCCTCCTGCGCCTTTGCTACCTCTTTCTTTGCAGCCTTCCTGGCTGCCTTATAACTTTAATGCTCTGCTGTTTCTGCTCCCGTACCCTTCGCCTTCTTCCACTCTTTGAACTTCTTCCTCTTCTCGTCAATCCTCTTTCCAACCTCAACATCCCACCACCATGTTACATCCCACCACCATGTTCACTTTGCTTGATGATTCACAAATATTTACATGGTCAACATCCTCCACTTTCAGGAATTGAATTTTTATCTTAAAGTTGTGCATATCAAAACAGAACAGTTGACAGACCTACTCACATGAGTTTAAAAGTTAAAATGTTCAGGTAAGTACACATACAACAAATGGCATCAAATACAAACAGAGGCTGCGTTGAAGAAGTATCTCCGCATCTTTATCATCATGGTGCCTCTGTTGACATGTTCATTCTTCATCAGAATCATCTCCTATGTCGTCATCAACATCTTCTGTTTCAAAGTCTTCTGTCTCTCTTTGCTGCTTGTTGGTACAACCCACACATTTACACAGATCTGTACATGACAAACCTTTTCCTACACAGCCACAGCTGTTGGTTTCACACTTGCCTCTTTTACACGCACACTGCGTTGCTGCAAGTAAGTTGTCAGGAGCAGGAGGCAAATCTCCCCAATGGATAACCAAATCATCACCTTCCATTTTCCAGCCATGTTGAGAGGGATCTGGTATCTCTGGAAACTGTTCAACAGCTCTTCTGTGAATGGCTGCTTGGTAATTGGCACGCAAGATGTGTTGCCTCAGAGAGTCCTGATTCGGTGTCATTGATGTCTCAAATTTGCTGTCCATACGATACATATTATACCTTGCTAGGTTAACACGCTCCACATCCTGGCCATACAACCTGCAAACGAACTCTTCCAATGTGTTCACAAGTGTATCTGCGATAGTAAAAGATGACCCTAGTTATTTGAAAGCATCCTGGTATTTGTCATCAGACAGCATCAGTTTGTAAGCTTTCTGTTTTCCTCTGCCATAGAAGGCACTAACAGAGTCACACCCTGTAAATACATGAACGCCTATCAACGCCTGTGATACTGAACTACCAAGATGTCGACGCACAGCCTGTATATCAATTGTGCGCTGCAAATCTCCCTTTCCTGTGAAGAAGAATTGTTTGCAGTTGAAGTTGCAGTTGAAGTTGCAATTGAAGAAGCAGTTGACGATGCCCGAATGTCGTGTGCTGCGTAGACACTGTGCAGGCAGGTTGGTGGTCTTTCCGTCTTCTACCGACTCCTTTCTGGCCTTGCCCCCCCCAGCTCTCTCTGGGCTCTGTCCCGCAAATATTCCTACAGGTCGCACAAGATCTGCCTGCAACCCTCTTATGGTTAAACTGCCAAAATCAAGACTCTCTGCTCACCTTCACTCCTTCATTCCTCTTTTCTCCCGCCTCTGGAACAAACTCCCTCACTCTCTTCAATCCCACTCCACCCTCCAGGTCTTTAAAACAGCTGTTCACCACCATCTCTTATCTTCCCCAATCCAAAACCTTGATCTTTTCTATCCCCGATAATTTCACCCCAATTCCACTTTTTGAAATACCAACTTCTGTCCTGGAAGTCCTTGGTGTCCTTGTGTTTTATACTTCTCCCACCCCCCCCCCCCCCCCTTTCCACGCTTCCTCCCCCCAAGCCCTCTCCCTCCCACACATCTCCCTGCTCTTAAATGTTGTGTGCTCTCAAGTGTTTGTGTGCTTCCCATTCTCTTGTCTTCCACTCCCTCTTTTTATATATTTTGTTTGTCTGGTTGATTTGTTTGTGAAGTAAATGTCAGCTCTTTCACGAGCCTCGATTCAGTATCCAAAAAAAAGAAAAAAAGAACAAGTTCCCATCTACTTTGCTTGCATGGCCGACAGCAACGGTGAAAACATCAGAGTCAGGGCTCTTGATAATGACATTTGGTTGCAGCTCATCTGTTGGTTCCTAAGTTGACGATGCCTGAATGTCGTGTGCTGCATAGACACTGTGCACCAGTTGTCGAGTGTCAGCCTCTTCATGATTTGATGCAAGTTCTGGAATGGCCTCTACACACAGATTCCCATTCTTACCGCAAAAGGAGTGACAGAGCTGGCCATGTGCATAGTAGAGTTTAACCCCTTTTAACTTTTCGGGTTCACATTTTGACCACTGCACAAACAGAAATTCCACTAGAGCTTCCTTGTTGGAACCACATGACAGGAATTTTTTTCCACTGACGTGGGACTTGCTGATCAGAGCCATATATCTTCACTCGTTGTACCCCATCGGCTGCTCTCCTCCCTCTCTCTGCATTTTTCATGCTTTTTGCTGGGTAGTTGTCAGTTAAAAGGTGAACGCTTGCACCATACAAGTTGGTAGCCATACTGATAACTTTATGCATGATGTGCTCTGCCAAGTCACCAAAGGTCATACAAGAAACCATCTTTGCATTTAGCTCTTGAATTAGTGCCATGCCATCCACGATCCATACGCTTCCTTTTGGCAATGATTCCACAATAGGGCATGGCTCTGAAGCAGACTCAATATGTTTCATCAGACTAGCTTTGTTTGTTTTCTTCAGTCCTCCATTGTCATTGGCTAAAGGTAGAGGAAGTGTGTTCAGGCAGTGGGTAAGCATTTCCTGCAAATCCAAATCACCGTATCTTGAGATGATTAACAGCCGTGCAAACAACTTACGATCCTGATTCAATACTATTTCCTTGCCACTTTTTGTAGTTGATTTGCTCTCTTTTGTCATGCTGGAGAAGGTTTTTAGCTTCTGTTGTTTCAAGGGTGAATGTATATCAACAACACCCTTTTGAAGCCTTTTCACCATAAAATCCTCAGCAGCAGACTGACCAATAAAGCCAGCGTTCTTGAGATCTCCCTCTCCGTCAGCAGGTGCAATTACACCTGAAGTGATATAGAGGAGTTGAGGTCCTGTCTCTTCAAATGGGTTAATCATACACCCCACGGTGTCACAGACAGCAAGCACATCCGCATTGTTCTTCTTTATTCTGGAGGCATCAAGGTCCTTGCGTTTAGATTTCTGTTGCCCCTTTCCTGCCATTATCTCACAATCCACCTGAATGGCTGCTCTTAGGTGCTGAGACAAGATCCACCTGTGGCAATAGGCTGCATTGGTGGTATGTCCAATCATACCCCCTTTCATCTTAGTGTCTCGATTGCAAGTCTGCTCAATAGTCTGGTCAGCAGCGATACAAGCAAAGCCTTGATCTTCTTGCCTCTGCACAGCAAATTGACCATCAAGGAAGGCAGCATGAATGTCTGGATGTGTTGTTGGAAGCCTCATCATCTCTAACCAGTACGGATATAGCGAGCGTAGTTGGTGTGGTCATAGGCGAAAAACCATGGTATGATTGTTCTTGTCGCCGAAAGATGGAGGTTCCAATCTGCCTCTCTGGTTCCTCTTACAAAAACCAAAGGTTCCTGGACCATCTCTATATATGAGGACCAGAATGCATAGGTTGGATGTGCTGATTGCAATTGGATGTGTTCCACATATATGTCTATCAGTTTGCGGAATTCCCTGTTCTCCATCAGTTCTTGATACTTGGCTCCAGGAAAGGCTGTCTGAATCTTTAACAGAAGCTGTCTTGCTTGACTTTCCTCTTCCTCATCTAAGCTGTTCAAGAAGCTTTGCCATCTTAGCCTCTGCATCGCCTCGCTGACAATTTTGTGGCATCGAACACTTCTGTTGTAATGGCGCCCTGTCAGGATACCGTTTATTGATCCCCATGCCACTATCCCTGACTCGATCAGGATATCCTGCAGTCCCGCATCTCTAAATATTTTAGAGATGCACGCCAAAAAAGCCATGCATGTGTGGAACTCCCCAAGTCGAACTACTGTTCTCTTCAATAAATGTGGATCTTTCCACCGAATTTGTTGAACTTTCGAATATATCGCTTGATCAAACACCAACATCACAGTTTCCTGTTGAATGACGTTGGCGATGGCCACACTCTTCAGTAATATAGTGTACACCGTGCTCTTCTCAGTAGGGCTGGAATCAATTATTGGGCGATAGTATATCTTGCTCCTTGGTGGGATGGCTGAACACAGTAGAGTGTTGTACCTTGTCCAGCTAGGCAGCAGACATCCAGCAAGGTGTGCTATGTGAGATAGAAAAAAGGCTAAATCCAAGTGCCGTGCAGCTTGCTATACATCAATGTATGTTTGTTGTCTAATGTCTACATCCTTACCAAATGGATCAGGTCCCTTCTTCATGGTGCCATAATATGACATGATGTCCACTGGAGGTGGCTTGATAGATCTTCTACGCGATCGTGGTAGAGTCTCAGGTGAAGCATCATCTTGCTGTACAACTGGAGTTGGCCTACTGCGCTGTATAATAATGCCATTTGTATTATGTGTGGTACCCTTACCTGACAATGTTTCTTCACCAAAGTCATTGTTGTCCCACACTAATGTTGTAAAGCATGACAACTGCACGCCATCAGGAAGAGGATTTTTACCCTTAGCGAGCTGTCTCTAGTTTCACCTTCTAGTAGTTTTCACCTTCTAATAGTTTCACCTTCTGAACACGTGATACTTTGCCAGCGTGATCCACATTCAAGAAACTTCTTCCAGCTTTTTTGCTTAAATGCAATTAGATCCCCTTTCGGTTCCGAAATCGCATGCATACTTCGGAACCACTTCGGAACGACGTGGGCCGCCATGGCCAGCGCCATGTCAGCTGTCAACAAGGTTTCTGTGCACGTGGCCGAGCCTGCTCAATATCCAGGAAACGAACGCTGATTGGTA